>NC_028450.1:21313231-21452450 GCF_000263155.2 Setaria italica | reverse complement strand
AGGGAGTGAGAGATTATACATGGCGTCGTTCGCACTACCATACCATGTTTCCTTCGCTTGACGGGTGATTCTATGTTGCTTTCTCTCCTTCTTCTCTACGTTTTTTTTCACTAGTGCACGGATGGTAACGCCTCCATTAAGAAGAGAGGCTTTCCACAGTTTTTTCCAAATACTTTCCCAGCTTAGTCTCTTTCCCCCAATCGATGTACATTACCTTCCACTCATCCCTCACTCTGCTGCTTCAGCGTTATTTTTGGCTACTCTCTACCCCAGCCCCGGCAGCATTAGGACATCAACATACGATCATTCTACCGTTATAAATCATTGAATGGACATTGTTATCGTGAACACAATTGGGTGGTGCTGCAGAAACTCTAACTCGGATCGGAGTAGACTACGGAAACTAAACCCACCTACACATCCTCGTGCTGTCCAAAGTAACGTGGACAATTCGAAATAGATACGGTTATAAATATGCAAACATCTACATATTTCCAACCGTATCTCTTTCGAACGGGAGACGCCTAACTAGGTTACGTGATATACGAACATCATATGGAAATAGAGGTGTACGATGACTCACCTTGCTATCGTACAAAGTGACGACTCGAGGACGGTAACGTAGCCTCTCCTGCAAAAAAAAGAACATACAACTGTCAACTAAAATTTTTGGCAGCACCTCCCCTGCACGTGGAGGTTTCCATAACCTGCATCAAATGAAACGGCACGATGGCCAACAACCACATGTACAGAAGAAGGAACAGCACGATGGCCGACTTCCACAAACATTCTTATACCTTAGATTGCCAAGCCAAACATCATTGTCTAATTTCTACAACTAAAGCTCTACCACCTCTAATTCTAATTTCTCATTTCTAATTTTAACCTACTTTCTAATTCTAATTTTGTAACTTCAAAAACAAATTTTCATTACCGGGAGGGTGAGGACGCCAGCCTAGAGAGGCGATGAGACGTTTGGCGACGGCGGGAGCGTCTGGGGTAGGGCACAAGGGCCCTAGGATGCCGGTGGCAGGAGGCCACGGGCGGGTCGGGCCGGGGGCGCCGGTGGCGGGGCCGCCGGGGCCAGGGTAGAGGCGGCCGGTGGGCCGGGGCGTCGGGGCAGGGGGCGCCGGGGCCGAGGGCGCCGGGGCCGGGCCGGGGGCGGCCGATGGGGCGGGCCGCCGGGAAGGGCGCCGGGGCCGGGCAGGGGCCGCCGGGCAGGGGGCGCCGGGGCCGGGTAGGGGTCGCCGGGGCCGGGTAGGGGTCGCCGGGGCCGGGTAGCGGGCGCCGGGGCCGGGCGTGTCAGTTGCGGGGCCGCCGGGGCCGGGGCGGGGGCGGCCGGTGGGGCAGGGTGGCGGGCAGGGGGCGCCGGCGCCGGGGGCGAGGGGCGGGTCGGGGGCGCAGGTGAGGCGGCGGGCGGGGCGAGGCGCCGGAACCGGGGCGGTGGCGGCCCGGCCGGCGGGGGAGGCGCCGGGGCCGGGGCGGTGGCGGCCAGCGGGGCGGTGGGCGTGCGGGGCGCGGAGGTGCGGCTGGCGGGGCGGCCGGCGGGCAGGGCAACAGGCGGCGGCGGGGGCGGAATGAAATGTGGAATGAAATGAATCGACGGAACTAAGTGTTGGATAACTTCGAATCTTTGCCGAGTGCCCGCGATCTGGCACTCGGCAAAGAGAAGTTTTAACTGCCGCCCAAAAATTTTGCGCCGGGCAGGTACTTTGCTGAGTGCCAGATCGGGGGCACTCGGCAAAGTTGTATTGTTTGCCGAGTGCCCAGATCGAGGGCACTCGGCAAAGTTAAGTTAGATTTTTTTTATTTGAACCGCGGCCTGGGCAGTGGGCCCGTGCATCTAGTTTGCCGAGTGCCTCTTTGTATACACTCGGCAAAATATTATCTTTGCCGAGTGTTTTCTCTAGACACTCGGCAAAGTGTACATGAAATGACGTATTTTACTGAACTTTTTCTAATATACTTGGGCAAAATCGTATCAACATCACTCAACAATGGTTAAATTATTTTTCTACTGATAATGTTCTATTATTTCATGCAGTTATAGCGCAAATTGCATTTATATCTACTAAAAATCTGTAATTGCATTTAATCAATAAAAAATAGTAAACGCATCTGAAAAATTTCCAAATTTTGACACGAACCAATTTGTGTTGTATGTTGCCTATACAAAAAGATTTGAAGCCAAACCTTAACTCAAGTGTCACTTCGACTACAAATCTTATTGTGTCCTCTCTAACTTCTATGAATCCTTCCAGGAGATGAGTCGGCTTCTAAGCATCATATGCCAAAAATTGGGCGAAACCTTCTCAATTTTTTACCACAACCTCCACACATAATATCATGACATATTGACAAATCTTGTGATTTTCAGATTTCGTTTGCTTTTTTTAGAATTTAACAACCATTCAACCACACGTTCGTGGTCGTGTTTTTTAAAAACAATGTTCAAAATTTCTTTTCATTTCCTGGTTGAGACCTCAATCCGGACTCCATAATATGGATATAATTTTTCCACTGATTATAATCCATCATTTCATGTACCTGCAGTTAAAATCTGACATGAATAAAAAAATTCCTATTAATGCAATCATTTTATTAAAAATAGCAAACAGACCACAAAATATACCAACTTTTATTATGGATTACAAAATCTCCTACGTGGGGAGTATAAAAAGTGTAGAGGCCAGGGAACGAAATTTTTGTTTTGTTCGCCGAGTGCAAAACGAAACACTCGGCGAAGTCTTGTGTTTGCCGAGTGTCCAGAGTGAGGCACTCGGCGAAGTAATATGTTTGCCGAGTGTCTTGGAGTGGCACTCGGCGACCTTCTTGATTTGCTGAGTGTGGGCGGGTGGCACTCGGTGAACGGCCTCTTTGCCGAGTGTCGGCGTCCAACACTCAGCAAAGGACTAACGGCCGGCCCAGTCCGGTGACGGACGGTGCACGTGCGATGCACGCGCCGTTTATTTACCGAGTGTCGGACCTTTGCCGAGTGTCTATGTGTGGTTTGCCGAGTGTCGTATTTATGGCACTCGGCAAACGACCTTATTGCCGAGTGTAATATGTTTGCTGAGTGCCCCGTTGAATACACTCGGCAAATAGGTTGTTTGCCGAGTGCCCGAAAGAAAGCACTCGGCAAAATTTTTACACTCGGCGAATTTACTGTTTCCGGTAGTGTATATGCCAAATTTGACCGAGTCAACAATGATATAGTACTGATTGTATCAGAACAAAATCGACTTTGACCATGAAAAAAAGGAACAAAGGCTCGGGCTCTGGTATCAATCAATAGCAGCCAGCCAGTTCAATACATGTTGACTCAGAGTTTATATTTATTTATGTACTAAAATACTTGCATACAAACGTAGCAGCTGCACACTGATTAACCTTTCATCTGCAGGAGTTTATATTTTGGAGTAAGACCCAATCTACATATTTTTGAATTCATGGTTCATCTACAAGTGGAATACAAGGAATGGGATGCAAAAGTAGCTTAGCCTTTCTTCTTACGGTAACTCCCCAAACTTCTGTCATGTCCATGTCCTCCGGCTTCGCTCCATCTGGCAGCTTCCAGTCAAAATGGTACAGGAGGCTAGCGAGAGCAATCTCAACATTCGCATGCGAGAAATTTATCCCGGGGCACATTCTCCGTCCAACCCCGAATGGAGTGAACTCAAAATCAAACCCCTTGTAGTCGAAACATTGGCCACTTTCGAACCTTTCCGGCCTAAACATGTCAGGTTCTTCCCAGTATTTTGGGTCCCTAGAGATTGTCCAAACGTTTGTGATGGCTATCGTCCCCTGCGGTACATGGTATCCTTGTACCATGCAATCATCCAAGCACACCCTTGGCACGAACGGAGCAGGAGGGTGTAATCGTAAGGTCTCCTTGATGACTGCTTTGAGGTAGTGCAAGTCGCTTAGAGCTGCCTCAGTCACTCTCTGCTGCGGTGCCATGACCTTTCGAACCTCTAACTGGGCTTTTTCCATCACCCTCGGGTTCGCAACTAGTTCGGCCATGGCCCATTGTAGAGTAGTCGAGGATGTGTCAAGAGCTGCACCAACAGCATCCTAAAAGCCAGCACACACAGGGTAAGTAACAAAAGTTATGTATTGGAAATGAGCTTTGAGGATGTAGTTATTAATTAAGAACATATAACAAAAGGTTCATTAGATAGAGAGATTCGAGCGCTTACTATGAGCACTGCCCTGATGACTCCATGGTTAAGAGAAACACGCATGTCGCCTTCCTTCTGGATCCTCAGCAGCACGTCGGCCATGTTGTCCAGCTCGCCTTCTGTGTCTTGGTTAGTCGTCGTCGTCGTCGTCGTCCTCTCCCGATGGTTCAGAAGGACGTCTTCCATGAGCCGGAATATCTTCTGCCGGTGCCGCTCCGCCTTGCCACTCCTTGGCAGCATCCGCACGAGCCATGACGACGGGAAGAGGTCTCGGAGGTCGAACAGCGACGAAGGGTCCTGTCCTTCTTCGACCAACCTCAGGAACGCGGCGCGGTTGCGCAGCCTGTCGCCCATGATGGCGCGCACGGACGAGTCGGCGTTGAACTCCTTGAGCCGCTCGTCGACGTCGACGGGCTGGCCCGCCGGAGGCGCCAACGCCAGCGACGCAACCAGGCGCGCCGCCTCTTCCTCGCGGATGCGCCGGAACGCCTCGACTCGGCGCGGGCTGAGGAGCTCGGTCATGAGGATCCGGCGGAGCAGGCGCCAGTGGTCGCCGTAGGGCGCGAAGATCACCCCCTGGCCGTGCCGCAAGAGCTCGTCGATGCCCGGACTGCTCGGCCGCTGCGAGAAGGTGGCATCGTGGCCCTTGAAGACCTCCCGCACAGCCTCCGCGGAGGAGACGACGACGGCCGCGCGCTCGCAGATCCGCAGCAGCATGAGCGGGCCGTAGCGCTGGGAGAGCTCGCGCATGGTGTGGTGTGGGAGCCCACGGCGCAGCAGCAGGTGGTGGAGGCTGCCGATCACCGGAAGCTGCCATGGGCCGGGAGGCATCCGCGGACCAGGCTTGTGGAGGGCGCTGAAGAGGGCACGGGCGAGGAGAGCGAGGAGGAGGCAGAAGCCATAGGAGTAGAAGGACGGCAGGCCAAAGTATTCCATGGTTCAACGATAACAGGTGTGTGCGTATGTGCAATTGTGCACACTAACATCTGGGGTACATGTATTTATAGCCACGTCATCTAGAGTGACCATTTTTAGTCGTGTTTCCGCAGAATCATAATCCCATCACGGCAGCGTGTTCCTAACGCCCAGGAGGAGGAGAGAGTCGAGACCATCAATAGGGCCATTTATTTGCGATAAGCTTTTAAGGTGAGAATGATGTATGAATATTGATTGTGTGAAGTCCTAGAGTCCGGAGACATTTCTTTTTTCTCAAACAAATAACATTTGAATAAATTAGTTCAAACTGAACTAACCAATATCAAATTAAACAGAATGGAGGTAGTAGTAAAATCTCTATTTTCCCTTTACTCACTCTATAGAAGTGGAACAGGCAAAATGGTGGAAGCAAACTTCCACCTTAGAATTGTTTGGAATGCCCAGGAGGAGAGAGGCCATGCCATCAGCAGGTGCACTTAAACTTAATTAAGTTTCAGGCTAGCAAGTCTTGTTATGATTTCTTTCTAAGCCTTCTTCAATGTGGCATCCGGTGAAGTTTCCCAGGGATGGTGATGGATCCGGTGAAGAAGTCGACCTTGGTGCCATCTATGGCGGATCTCAGGTGAGAATAGGGTTTCTGGTGGCGATGGCACCATGACAGCTTTTGTTCCTCTTGACATGATACGCTTTAGCGTTGTCATCCTCAACCTATGACGGGTTGGAGGATTTGCATCCCGCCTGTTTTGGGTTTGTGTGCTTTCTGCTTCCTTGTTGGTGTTTTAGTCCGGTTTGGCAGCGAATATGGCTCTGGGGACACCAATTTCTACTGATCGCAGCCACTCTTTGATCGGTCAAGGTATCCTGAACCGGACGAGAAGGCATCCCTGCGATCGCAAGCGACATAGAGTTTCTTGGTGACGTAGACTTGGAGCTCTCGCTTACACACACTTAATCAAAGTTTTTATTCTAGCTTACTGGTATACTGAAGTTAGGTGTAAGCGTTGGTGAAGACAGGAGGAGAGTGCTTAAAGCTTGGACTTTGAGCTACTATGCGACATCTCGGCATCTCCATGTATTTTGTTTGGAATGTTAGTTGCTAGATGCCATCAGTGGCTTCTATAAACGCAGGCGATTTATAAGAAGAAGCCAAGTCAACAGCTATATGGCCTATGGGAACATACATCATATCCATTATTCTTTGCACAGATCCTATCTTCAATACAAAATTCCGCTGATGCTTGTCACATACCACTCGAAAATTAATGTTGTGGCACACCGGATAACAGAGCGTACCCGCTGGAATCATGCATGGGATCGGAATCGTTGGACTCCACGGTACAGAATCAGGGAGAGTGGGAGACCGAGTCTTGATCGAGGCGAACGGGCGCGGCTTCTCTGTCTCCTTTGCATGTCTCCATCCGTGTCTCTGCACACACGTGGAGGCCATCCATTCACTCCTTGAGCCCTTTAATTTTTCCTCAGCCCACGACAACAGAAAACGGAGTCGTCGTCCGTCCTTCGTCCCAACGCGCTTGTTTCTTTGACCCCACTAATGTAATTACGAGGGTTAGGGAGAATTAATGGAGGGAAAAGCTGCCTAATTCTAAAAAAATGGCGCCAATTACAGCGGGTGCAGTTTTTATCGGCCAGGACAAACATAATTATCAGATTTGCATCTTCCTCATCTCCCACACAACAACAATGGCATCTCAGTCAAATCACATTACGCCTATCAACGAAGACAACTACTTGGATCTGGCACCGCCATTACTTCCACAACTACCAAGCATGGTCATGCCACCGGTTGCAGGTGCCACATCCTTGTCGAATTTCTCTGGGATCAACATTCCTTCCGGTCATACGGAAATAATAGAGTTAGAAAATGTAAGTCATATTGTACCTATGTAAATATGTTTACATATTCTGCATGATTTCTAACTTGATGCGTATGATAACCTCTCCAAACCCAAACATGATTCTGGTAAAATGGATTTTGCTACTCGAGTAGAAAATTCTCTAGAAGATAGGATACCAAAGGTTGGTATGAAATTCTGCACTGAGGAAGAAGCCTATAACTTTTACAATGCTTATGCTAGAGACAAGGGTTTCAGCATCCGAAGGAGTAATTCATACAATGTTAAAAATACTACAATAATAAAGAACATAACATTTTGTTGTTCTCGTGTAGGTATCAAATTATCTTTTTTATACTAGTTTCTTCATGGTTTGGGATAGAACATTAATCAAATTTTTTATTTATCAATAGGTATTCGGGGGTCCTGATAAAAGAGAAGAAAATTCCAAGTATAGTAGGTCTGAGATACGATGCATGTGTCAAGCACGCATGAAGATAAGTCTCACAGATGGGTTGTACTACATCTATGAATTTGAGCCGCATAACCATATTCTTGCTACTGCCATCCAAGCCCAGCACTTAAGATCTCAAAGGAGAATAACTACAGCACAGATTGCCAGTGTCAAAGCTGCAAAAGCGGTTGGGATTTCAAATAAAGCCACTTTTGATCTCATGGCAAAAGAAACCGGTGGAAATGAGGATTTACTCGTGAAGATATGAAAAATAAATTATATTCAAAGAGATCACTGAAGGTAAAACAAGGAGACACGGGAGGAGTGTTGGAATATTTGGAGAAGAAAGCATCAGAAGATGGGAAGTTTTTTCATTCCTTTCAAGTTGACGATGATGACTTGATAACGAATATTTTCTAGGCTGCTTCTAAAATGGTTTCAGACTATGAAGTTTATGGTGATGTCGTTTGCTTTGACACAACATATAGAAAGCTAAATGATGGGTGCCCATTCGGTTTGCTAGTTGGAGTGAACAATCATAAGAAAACTACTATTTTTGGTGCTGCACTTTTGTAAGACAAAACTGCTGAAAGTTTTGTGTGGCTTTTCAAAACCATTTTAGCTGTTATGTCAGGCAAGAAGTCAAAGACCATTTTAACTGATGAAGATGCAGCAATGGCAAAAGCAATCAAGATAGTACTACTAGAGAGTCATCACAGGATTTGTGTTTGGCATATGAACCAGAAATCATGCAAGCACCTTTCTGAAGTTGTGGAAGAATATAAGAAGTTGTATTTGGCATATGATCAAGAGAACGAGGAGGATTTTATAAACGTGTGGAACAATTTTTGAAAGATTATTTGATAAACGGGAGCAATGGGTCTTAGTATATGGACGAAATACATTTTCTGCTGATATGGTTAGCACTCAAAGAACTGAAGGCATGAATAATAAATTGAAGGCATATATTAGTGTCAAATATGACATACTTTTCCTGAGAACTTTGACAGGTTGGTGGGAGATAAAAGATATGAAGAGGTAAAATATGATTTCAAGGCAACACAAAGTACACCAAAGTTGAAACCAGACCTGAGAATACTAAGGCATGCAGCAAAAATTTATACCCCAATAGTATTCAAGCTAGTACAAGAACAAGTGATGCAAACACTAAACTGTGATCTATTCTATTCCGGTGATATTGATGCTGAAAAGGTGTACAAAATAAAGGTTTATGGCAAGAAAAATGAGCATGTCGTAAAGTTTTTTGCACTGGAAGGTCATGTGAAGTGTAGCTGCAAAAAGTTCGAATTTCCTGGAATCTTATGCTGTCGTGCATTGAAGATACTTGATATTAACAATATAAAAAAAATTACTGAACAACAACAGATGGACAACTGATGCAAAAGTGGTTCATATAAAGAGCAACCCTGAGATACATGAAGATCTTAAAATAAATCTATCAAAACGCAGAAAAGAGTTGTGCAGAATGTTCCTTCAGTTAGCTAACCGAGCTACTGCATCCGATGAAACATACTCTATTGATGTGAACAGTGTAGAGAAATTAGCAGAGGATGTGGAGAAAAGCCTGAAAAATAGAGGTGATATAGATACGGGTAGTTCATCTTAGCCGCAAGGTTTGCACTGGAATACTACTTGTTAACCCCACATATTGCACACAATTTATTTGTTTTGTAATTTTTTTTAAAAAAATGACTTTTGCAACTACACTACAACTAGACAAAGCTATAAAACCAAAAGGTGTCAAGGTTAAGGAGAAGGCAATCCATGGATCTGACAAAGCAATTGGTGGATTCGAGAAGGCAACATAAAAGGGGGAAAAGAACAAGAATGGCCTAAAGACATCTGGTTCTGCATCTGATTTTGAGAACGCAACACAAAAGAGGAAAAAGACCAACAATGACTCAAAGGCATCTGGCTCAACAATAGAATCAGGTATTGTGACACATTTGCAACCACACGCCATATTGGTATTGTTGGAGGTATGCCCTAGAGGCAATCATATAGATGATGATATTTCATTGTATCCATATTTTATATTGTGTTCCTTGAATATCCATTAAAGGCTACTTGAATTGATTTGCAATTATGTGAATTGTGTGTGAAACTCTTTACTTGTATGGTTATTCTAAAAGTTGTCCCTATTCGGAGTTCATGTGAGGACAGACATGAATATTAGACTAGCACATGTATTAGTTGATGACTATGTTTCATAAGTCATGGACATGGAGATGTCAAACTAATAATGTGGGCACGTGTAGAGACATGTACTAGGACTGACCCAACACGAGTTACATAGTTCTCTCTTTACACAACGTGTACGCTTTGTCCTTAGACCTGAGACTATCGCGTATACTCAAGATGTGGATCGACTTACTTAGGGGCTATCAAACGCTACACCGTAACTGGGTAGTTATAAAGGTAGCTTTCGGGTTTGTCAAGAAGCATGCTGTGAAGCATGGTCAGTCCAGATGGAATTTGCCCCTCTCTATTTGAGAGAGATATCTCTGGGACCCTCGAGTGATGAGATCCCAAAATGCATGGTCATGCTACGTGAGGTTAAGAGTTAACCTAGAAAGGGATTCTGAATCACAGCATCAAGAAAGAGTGGTCGGCTTGGAGCTAGACCGAATATCATGAGGCAAAGGGAATAGCATGTACGTGATGTTGTGATGGTTCGTCTGATATGATCTTCGTGTGCGTATAGAAGTTAGTACGTCTTGCTAGAGGCCTCTACTAACTATTGGCCGAGTAGGAGTACTCGGGCCATGTCTATACATATATGAACCTATAGGGTCTCACACTTAAAGGGCTGGAAGCCCAATTCGGATCTGATTTGAATTAGACCAGGTTTAGGAGTACTAATGGGCCTCGGATCCAGAAGCCCGTTAGGAACCCCTATATATTGAGGGGTGAGGGCTCCCTAGGGTTTAATCCCTTTTCGCACCAGCAGCAGCCGCGCCTCCCACGCCCTCGCCTTGTTGCAACTCATGGACCTAGCAGTCTGGCTTGCGACGCTTTCTCCCCGCACGTGTGGATACCTTGGAGGTGTTGCATCTGCAGCACTTGGATGAGCCGCCGCACGAGAGCTCCGAAGAGGAACCTGACAAGCCGACGACTAGCCTGACGAGTCGCGACACGAGGAGGGAGTCGCTGCACGTGGACGAGCTGCTGAGGAGCTGCTCGACGTCGACGTGTTCAACTACACTACGTCGATGTGTGATCGACTTCGCTGCCGTGACGCGTATCTACAACTTCTGCACCTGTCCATCGAGTGGTAATCCCATGATTTATAACGGCAGTTTTTTTTCTCTTGGTTTATGCAGTAGAAATTTTTGTTTTGCAATAGCGTAGCCTACCTCGTATCCCAACAGGTATAAGATTTCATCATTATTTACTATTACTATTATTAAGACTAGTCACATATTCAGTAGTGATATTCAAATCCCTTTTTTGTTTGAAAAGGACCATTTAGGGACTAGTACAGATAAACATCACATATAGACACCAGGCTACTATCCACGTTCGATTCTTTCTTTGGGACCCCTGATCATGGTCGACATACACAGGAAGGAAATACCACTGAATCATTTGTTACAAATCCCTACAATAATATGTTTTCCCATTTTAATTGAACTATTGAAAGCCACATCCTTTTAAGAGAATGGATGTGTTCTGCGCACTATCTATCGAATCCTTTGTATCAAACAATTTACCTAGGAACTACATTTTATGTGTTTTGTACAGAAACAATTAATACAATTTCGAAACTGTTCACGAACTAATCAACCGATTGCAAGTATCACACTGAAGTGGTAAAGTGCATATTCCTCAAGAAAAAATAGGGAAGGCACAAGACAACTAACCAGACTAAATTTGTCAGGATGAAGATTCTTTGCTCCGAGAAGAGGACGTTGAAGGATACACCATCACCATCGTCTTCATAGCACCTGCTATCAGCAAGCTCATGCATCACCCTCCCAGCTCGATGTCCCACCATGGTGTGACCCTGACTGGACGCAGCGATGAGGAAACCGCAAAATAGAAATCCTCACTTCCCTAATCGAGATCGCAGCAGGAATCGAGGTTGTGGCCACCAAATCAAAATCTTGCAGCCGGAATCGAGGTCCTGCCCACCCAAATCAAAATCAACAATAATCGAGATTCCACACACCAAATCAGCTCCCTACCACCGTGCTTTACCTTGTTGTTGCACCAATCGAGCTTCTTGCTACTAGATGTAAAGTCCCTAGATTGAGCTCTTCGATTTGTGCAGCAGCTAGGCGGACTAGCTTGGAGCAGAGAAGGGGAAAGGATAGAACAGAGGACGGAGCAGCGACAGACTAGATGATGGTTCCGTTTCCTGGTGGCATGGGATAACGATGGAAAATTAGTGGGCCTACCTCCTAGAGGGGAAGCCAATAGGTGGTCTCCACGTGTGGTAGGGTCCAATGATGGGTGCAAATTGTGGATGCATGTAATTTTTTTTGGATATATACACGCCCATTGTTGTTGTAGAATTAAATCTATGCTTGAAGGGCTGTAACACCCTAAGAGGGGGTGAATTGGGTGTTCTAAAAACAAAGGCTCCAAGCATATATAAAACCCTATATCAATTTCTATTTAGATGTGCACTAGGTTGTTCTATGTTGCTATATCTACCACAAAAGAGTTTTGCACCCTAGATTCCAATCCTATAAACTACACATGGCAATTATAGGAAAGGTAAATGCGGAATTGTAAGTGCAACAAGAAATACGAAAGGTAAATGAAGTAGAAAAGGGAAACTCCCAGCGTGGCAATATGGCAATTTTTACCGAAGTATTAGAAAGCAAAGCTTTCCACTAGTCCTTGTTGTTGGAGCCCCTCTCAAAGGGAATGCCCGCGCAAGGGCATAAACTCCCCAATCAAGTAACTCCGTAGGATAGCCAACGGGCCTTCCCCACGCGTAAGTGGGTCTCCGCCTAGCCTCTCCCGGATGCTCCTTGCCGCTCTTCACTTGGTGGAGCTTCGGCAAAACGCCGAGGGCCTCTCCTCCCTCTCACAAGCACCGGTGGCCACTCCACAAACGCGGTTGGAGGGTCTCGCAAAACTTATAAGCCCTGGATTTACAACTCTTGGTGCCCACAAGCACCGATACAAAGGAGGTGTTGACGCAAAAATTGGGTGGTGACCTTCACGTACTAACACACGCAAGGCCTGGGAGATTTGCTTCACTCTGGTGCAGGTCCTGTAGATCAGCGCGCGTGGTGTGCGCGGGCGTGCCAACCAGTTTGACCATTCAACTGACAAGGTGAAGATGATCTTTTTGAAGTTCGAGGCAACCGGCCGATCAGGCCGATATAATCCTGGCACCAGCGGTGATGATGACATAGCCAAATAAAGTATGGTGAATAAATATATCAGCTATGAAGCCGATTCCAGTATCTTGATGAGCGTGGGCGGTTTATCGTCTATCCAGCCGATTCAACACAACTGGCGGTAACCATTGGCTAGAAAGCTGATAGGAGACAGAGCATCGTTGAGCTCTTGTTCCACCGAAGCTGGAGCCACAAGCCGAAGAGATTCAACTAACGTTACTGCCATTATTTCTAGCTGAAACCGCAGCAATGCGCCGGTAATTGCAGCCTAGAAACACTCAGCAGGACGCCAATCTAAACCTCGCAAGCCGATAAATCTAATCACAATAGAACTCAATTCCAACAGCACACGAGGGGTAACCAAGATTAAGATGCAACAAACTATTAAGTGTTCTATCGTCTACGATGATACGATCTAGAGCTAATTAAAGCAAACTAGACGGCAAGATGACAGAACAGATAAATATCAGCCGATGCAAACTTAATCAAGGTAGGATAACTGGTGAATACCATAGATCGAGACAAAAGTGATGCGCCGTAAGTCAAAGATCCAAGATACTCGATAATTGGTAGATGAGACCAGACCCAACGACAGTGATGCACCCGGAAGTTGAAGTCCAGTACACCTGATGATGGGAACTTGCAGCTTGCCGAAGATTGAGGTCGATGCAACCCAGTTTGCTAGAAGGAAGTTGTCGAGAAGCTACATTACTCCTACTCCTAGGGCAATGGCGTGAAGCCGAAAGGTAGATATGTAAAGTTAAATATGTTGTATTGATCGTTGGATATCCATTACAATGATCCCATATACACATTTATACTCTGAACTAATGACTTCTAGAAGGAACCGTATCAAAACTACCTAATACTAAATATATAAACAAAAAGGAAATATTAAGATACATGGACACTAATTCCCTTTCTATATAATCGTTGCTATTGAAGCCTTCTTCAATCCATCCGTACCAAGACAGATCCACTGCGTGATTAATGTGGACTATTCCCACGTGATGTATGCAAGGCAAATAAACACACATGTCGTATCCTTCCTTATTTATTTAATCACCTTTGCTTATACGTGGAGGCTTTTTCCTTCAATCTTGCCTTTTTATTCTAATCACCTTGCCTGACCAATCCGATAGAACCAATTCTTGTATCATAATCCTGGACTCCACGTCTGACAGCTTTGTCCATGTTGGATCAAAAACATAACGGAGGCTTGGTCTTCTCTTGAACGAACAGTCAATCGGCTAGCAAAAAATATCTGTGAACATGCCATTATTTGAACAGTTGCCGCATGATACTCTAATCACCAGAAACTTGCCGAACACAGTCTGCATGGATGCTTGCAGCCGGCCATCTCTCACTTGGGATCTCATGGGATTTACCGGTGTCCACAAGAGATGTGCAAACCTCATCTAACTCTAGGCTAAACCCTAAAGTAATATGCTAATAGGCTTAAACTAGCACTAATGAAGACCTAAATCTTATGCTAATTGGCTTAATCTTTTAGTGGATAGAGCACTTGTGTGTACGTGAGAACCAAGCATATAGCTTCTCTAAGCTCTAACACACCTCAAATGGCTGAGCAATAGGGTATTATAGCCCCAACTCCAAGAACTAGCCGTTACATAGCCGTTGTAACTTTCTCATGGTTACTGTAGCCACCGGATAAATCGGTGAGGCCCAAATTATACTCCAAACCTTCCAGAGCCGATTTTGAGCTAATGTTGAGCTGAGCCGACGATCACCGACTGATTCGGTGATGGTTATTGTTACCAGATTATGAATCGGTGGTAACAGTGCACGCGCCTACCTTAGCCCTGCCTGTGGTCACCGACTGAATCGGTGATGGTTACTGTTACCAGAATATGAGTCGGTGAAATGTGTCCGTGCATATTTTCAGCAAGATTCGCTTCAAATCTTCGCGTGTCTTGTCCTGGCTTCATTACCATCATTTGTAAACCTTAGAATAAGACTATCTGTTAATTTTTTACTATCATTTGGATGTCGTAGAATTCTTCTATGTCTTTCTTTTTCTTCTCATTTTGATGGACCTATAAAACACCTACAAAGCTACAAAGGTACATCTTGCAAATATATTAGTCCCAATAACTATATTGTCATTAATCACCAAAATTATTACGATCAAGGATCATTTTCCTTACAACGCTGACTACTGCTTATTACCGAAATAATTTGGATCCAGTTAAGCACCAGCGGAAATACATTAGATTTGTGACTACAGCGACAGAATCATGGACGGTAGGAATCAAAGCATGGATAGCATCTATCCTTGGCAGGATGTGGATCAGTGGATGCCTTTTGCTGTGTGAACGGGAGGTTGGGCTATAAGTTCAGTTCATCCATGCCTGTCCTTTTGCATGATTGCATCACGTACGTCATGCTCGCGCGAGGTCTTGTTTCCCGAAAGCGTGCATTCCCGACCAACCTGCGACAATGGACTACAACCAATGACATTTAGTCTTCTAAATGTTTCTGTGTCCTTCTCTAGGAGTGTCTTACATAGTTCATGACTACAAGTGCACTACTAGTGCTGATTGTTCTTGAATGCCAACTGTAATCCTGAATGAAACTGAGGGGAAAGAATAAAAACAAAGGACCAAATGCATGAACTCCTGACGGCGACCATCTATATATATGAAAGTTGCATGGTAACTTGTTGGCAAGACTCTGGTTCTCCGATTTCGCGTCGTCACGGACTGGCATGGGTAACTATTTCTCGATTCCATATTTGTTCTCCAAACTTTTGGTAGGTTGGATGCGCAGAAGTTACCCATTTATTTGCATCCCCATACATTACACTGCATTAGATTAGATTATATAAAGGGAGAGGTGCAATTTAATTTACATTGCATTAGATTAGATTACATAAAGGATGAGGTGCAATCACAGCATAAATTATTATTATTCCTTCCATTCCAAACTGTAGGTCGTTTTTGCTTTTCTAAATACGTATCTACAATTTAAAACGGAGGAAGTAGTTGGCTAGTCTTGTGATATATGAGTTCAGTAATAGGAGTTGTGCGTACTTTCACTATGTCTGTGACTGGATCTGTTTTTTTGTCGTGTGCTTCCCCTATCTAGTTGTAATAATGAACGGCTATGCGCATGCAGGGGCCGGCGACCCTGGGCACCTGCCCGGGCTCTGCGAGCGGAAGTGCACATGCGGGGATATTTGGACACGCGGTGCTAAACTTATCATATCCGATGTTCGGATGCTAATTAGGAGAACTAAACATAAGTTAATTATAAAACTAATTGCAGAACCCTATGCTCGCGAGACAAATCTATTTAGTGGCTAACCGTCGGTTGCTTGTCCTAGATTTTGATTGGATTATATTGCAAAGTTTTGGTGATGTTTTGAATTCAGCAAAGACTTGCTCCTCCCTGGTGCGTACAGTAAAGATCCAAGACATTCTTTAATTCTTTAATGAGTCATGGTGCAAACTTTAGATCACGGTTACTATGGCAACGCTTTTAGGAGCAATCATTTTTGGTATATTGCAACACTTTTAGGAAGTAAAACCTCGTAGTGCCTCCATTCCTCCAATCCTAGTTAACAATGTCTGCACATGGCATATAATGTGCTTACGCTATTCTCTACACATAACTCAATCTTCTCCGAAGTCTATGGAGAGTCACCTCTGTTTCTTCAGTACCAGAAAATAATGGTAGACCGAAAGAGCTCCGAATCCACAAACTCGGGCTGAATATCATAAAAGAATCTTAAAAATAGTATTCCAAATACCTTTTGGAGCCTAATTCTCATAATAGAAGTATGCTGGCCTAATATCCTATTCAGGCAAAGATGTTCACTAATCTTGACCTAGCGACTTTTGGTTGGTTTTAGCTTGCCACCATGGGCCATGCTCAGTGGACAGATCTTTTGCCTGGACAGGCTATTGTGTGTGTGCCACCACACTTCTATTATGAGAATGTGGCACTTGCTCCAAAAGATATTTGGATAATTATTTCAAGATTCGTTTATGATATTGAGCCCGAATATGTGGATTCGAAGATTTTCTGTTGTGTCATTATTTTCTAGTGCTGGATATGTGGAGATGACTCTCGATAGACTTCAGAGAAGATTGAGTTAAGTGTAGAGATAGCTTGGAGGGCGAACATTCTACTATGTTGTACCACTATTTTAGGTTAATTGACTACATCAAGTTCACTATGGAGCGTCTAAAATCTTTAGTTCATATGTGTCTTTATTGTCTTATTATGAGTGTAATCTTTATATGTATCTTTAGTGATTGTTATGAATGTTGATTGGTTAATTTTTCATGTGAATTGTTTCAATCCATTATGAAGGTTGATTGGTGTAAATATGAATATTGATCAAGTTCTTTATCTAATACGAAAACCTATGTCCATTTCTCACGTAATAATTTATTTATCTAATATTTTTTGCAAGGTCTAAATATTATAATCACATTAACTTTATATGTACATTTCTCACGTAATACGATGTAGATGGACCGGTAATGGATGTATAACACAGACAGATGGACCAAGGTGTTTTAAAGTGACCAAAGCGAACAAGCCAGAGAACGGGTTCATATGTTGTCCATACTTCCAATGCAGTAACAAGAAGGACTACTCTTCCTAGGAGACTATTCACGACCACTTGTTTAGATACGGTTTCATACCTAACTATTTGGTTTGGACCAAGCACGGCGAAATAGGGGTTGTAATGGAAGACAACGAAGAAGAGGAGGATGATAACAATATTCCGAACTGAACTGCTAGCCAAGCTTTTGCAGATACAACAATGGGCGAGGCTGATGAAGATGAGTTTGCAGAAGACGACCCTACTGATAATCTTGGTTAAGTTCTACGGGATGCACACAGAGATTGCGAAACTGAGAAGGAATTAGAAAAATTGCAGCGCATGATAGATGATCACAAAATATTATTGTACCCAGATTGCCAGCAGGGTCATAAAAAACTGGGTACCACACTAGAATTTTTGCAATGGAAGGCAAAAAAAATTATTGTACCCAGATTGCCAGCAAGGCTATAAAAAACTGGGTACCACACTAGAATTTCTGCAATGGAAGGCAAAAAATAGTGTGTTCGATACGGCATTTCAGGGGATATTGAATATTGTCAAGAACATTCTTCCCGAGAATAATTAATTGCCATCCACAACATATGAAGCTAAATAGATTGTTTGCCCTCTGGGATTGGAGGTTTAGAAGATACACGCATGCCCTAATGACTGTATCCTCTATCGTGGTGATAAATACGAGAAATTTGATGCTAGTCCTGTATGCAGAGCACTACAGTATAAGATCAGGCGAGATGATCCTGGTCATATCGAGGGGCAACCTCCCAAGAAGAGAGTTCCCATGAAGGTGATGTGGTATTGCCCTGTAATACCACGTTTGAAGCGTTTATTCAGAAACAAGGCGAATGATAAGTTGATGCGATGGCACAAAGAAGAACATAAGCAGGATGACATGCTGAGACACCTCGCGGATGGGGCCCAGTGGAGATCAATTGATAGAGCATTTTTGGACTTTGAAAGTGATGCAAGGAACATAAGATTTGGTTTCAGTACTTAGGGTTTCAATCCATTCAGTGAGTTGAGTAGTGGTCATAGTACTTGGCTTGTGACCTTATGTATGTTCAACCTTCCTCCTTGGCTATGCATGAAGCGGAAGTTCATTATGATGCCGGTGCTTATTCAAAGCCCAAAACAACCCGGTAATGACATTGACGTGTACCTAAGACCATTGGTTGATGAACTTTTACTCTGGAAGGAAGAAGGTGTACGTGCGTGGGATGAGGATAAATAAGAGAGCTTTGACCTACGAGCATTGTTGTTCGTAACCATCAATGATTCGCTTGTGTTGAGTAACCTTTCAGGATAGACAAACAAGGGTTATTAAGTCTGCACCCACTGTTTAGACGACACAGACAGCATGAAACATTGTAGAAAGATCGTGTATATGGGCCATCGTCGATTTCTCCCTGCTAACCACCCATTAAGAAAGAAAGGGATCCATTTCAAAGGAGTGTCAGACCATCATAAAAAACCTGCACACCGTAACAGAAAGCGTGTCTTTGAGATGATAAAGGATGTAAGGGTAGTTTTCGAAAAGGGTCTTGGTAGCGAACCTGTTCCGAACAATGATAATGGACGTGCACCCATGTAGAAGAAGAAGTTAATATTTTGGGAGCTACCTTATTGGGAAATTCTAGAGGTCCGCAACGCAATAGATGTGATACACCTGACGAAGAATATTTGCGTGAACGTGCTAGGCTTCATGGGTGTTTATGGGAACTCAAAAGATACATTGGAAGAACGACAGGACCTGAAACATATGAAGCAACGAGATGACCTACATCTGGAAAAGAGAGATAACGGACAATACTACTTACGTCCTGCTAGTTACACTCTCAGCAAAGAAGAGAAGGATAGCATGTTTGAATGTATGAATAGTATCAAGGTTCCGTCTGGATACTCCTTGAATATAAAGGGAATAATAAATATGAAAGAGTAGGAGTTAACAAATCTCAAGGCCCATGATTGTCACATGTTGATGATCCAATTGCTTCCGGTTGTACTAAGGGGTATTCTACCAGAGAATATCCGATTAGTGCTCGTGAAGCTATGCACGTTTGTCAATGCGATTTCGTAGAAGGCAATTGATCCAACCAAGCTAGTAAAGCTACAGAACGATGTGGTACAGTGTCTTGTCAGCTTTAAGTTGGTATTTCCACCATCCTTATTCAATATAATGATGCACCTCCTAGTTTACCTAGTCAAAAAGATTACTATTCTCGATCCAGTATTCTTGCACAATATATGGCCTTTCGAGAGGTTCATGTCAATCCTAAAAATCTATGTTCTTAATCGTGCCCATCCAGAAGGAAGCATCGCCAAGGGATACGGAACAGAGGAGGTCATTGAGTTTTGTGTTGATTTTATTGACTCAATTAATTTGATTGGGATTCCAACTTCATGCCACAAGGGGAGGCTGCGGGGAACAGGCACCCTTGGAAGGAAATCAAGTTTGAGCAATGATACTGATTTATTCCACAAAGCACACTTCACTGTTCTGCAATAATCATCCTTTATGGCTCCATATATCGAGGAACACAAGCAGATTCTATTGTCCCAATAACCGATGAAATCTGATGCCTAGATTATACGTCATCATATGGATACTTTGCGTCAACACCTTATGGGTAACTCTGCGATTCACGAACAACTCGCTTGGTTAGCTAAGGGACCTTCTAGCACAATCGTGAAATTCCAAGGTTACGATATAAATGGTTATACATTTTACACAAGAGCCCAAGATCAAAAAAGCACAAACTAGAATAGTGGTGTCCGCATAGATGCCATAGATAGCAACAGGAGTAAGGACTCGTATTATGGTTTCATAGAGGTGATCTGGGAATTCGAATACGGATCGCTGAACATCCCTCTGTTTCGTTGCCAATGGGTGAAGCTAACTGGAGCTGATGTAATGAAAGATCAGTATGGAATGACAATAGTGGACCTAACCAAGACTGGATACAATGATGAAGCATTCATCCTTGCCAATGATGTGCATCAGGTTTTCTATATGAAGGACATGTCTAGCAAACTCAAGAAAAATTTAGAAGAGCCATGGGAGCCAAAGCGCCACATAGTTCTTCTAGGGAACAGAAAAATCATGGGAGTCGAGGACAAAACAGACCAGTCAGATGATTATGATCAATTTGATGGCATGCCTCCATTCGCTGACGAAGTTGACTCAAGAATATGCTAGCTAAATAAGAGGCTCCATACTTACACCGCTATCATGACCAAGGAACTTTCATTGAGAAGAAGTTTTTTAACGTTACATTGTAATGCACTAAATATGGTTCACCTTTATGTAATGCTCTATGGCCATCAGAACCTTTGAATTATATTGTAATGCTCTATGGTGAATTATATTGTAATGTTCTATGATTTTAGGTCTACTACTTGATACAATTTTTAATTTAACGTATTTATGATTTCGTGTAAGTTTAAATTAGTTGAGGTGAAGATTTATTCGATCAATATAAACAATGTTAACCACATACATTAACTAATTTTGTTGCGCGTTCAAATTATTTAATTGAATAGTTTGTTGATGATAGTTATGCATTAAAATAATTATTTTAGAAACTTAAACAACTAGTATAGAATTAATGACTGATTCAAACTTATTTTAAATATCCATGCTAATTTAATATATTTTTGCATGTTTGAAATATGTAAAGTTTTTATTTTTTCTTTAACAAAACTAGTGGGAAACATATATAAATTTTTGTATTTAGATTAGTTGAGGTGAAGATTTATTCAATTATAAACAATGTTAACCACATACATCAATTGAATTTTTTTTGCATTTTCAAATTATTTAATTCAACAGTTTGTTGATGATAGTGATGCATTAAAATAATTATTTTAAAACTAAAACAACTAGTGTAGAATTAATGAGTGATTCAAACTTATTTTAAATATACTTGCTAATTTAATATATTTTTGCATGTTTGAAATATGTAAAGTTCTTATTTTTTCTTTCAAAAAACCAGTGGAAAATATATATAAAATCTATTTGCAAAACAGGTAAGAAACGAAAAATCCCAAAAAGGGCCTTTAGTCCCGGTTGAAAATTCCAATCGGGACTAAAGGGGCCTTTAGTCCCGGTTGCAATTTGCAACCACCCGGTTGCAATTTGCAACCAGGACTAATGGGGGCCTTTAGTCTCGGGTGGACTTTGCAACTAAGACTAAAAGGCGCCTTTAGTCCCGGTTGCAAAGTCGACCCGGGACTAGCGGGGTTAAAAGCGCCCGCTCGTCTCCTTGCCCCCTGTTCAACAATTAGCCGTTTTTTGAACATCACAATATCGTCTCCTAGCTCCGTCCGCCACCCGATCGCCGTCCTGCCGTCGCCCCTGCCCACCGTCCTCCTCGTCGCCCGCTGCTCCGTCACCCGTTGCCCTGGACGCCATCACCCACGCGTCGGCCGCCGTCGCCCGCCGCCTCCATCTTCGACGCCTCCGTCGCTCGCCCCGATCACGCCGTCCTTCATCGCCCGGGCCCGTCGTCCTCCTCGTCGCCCGTCGCCCCAGCCGCTATCACCGGACTCCGCCGCCCCGCCGTCTCCCCCCTCGGCCGCCGCCGCCACCGGTACAGGCCGCCGCGGTGTGCCCCCCTCTCCCTAGCCGGGGCCCTTGTTGAGCCTACGGCTTGCTGACGCAAGTGCCCCTTTTTTTACTTTTTTAGTTAGAACGTAAGTAGAAATGCTTAGAAAATTTGTAGAAATGATTTGAAAATTAGTATAAATTTGTATTAATGCTTAGAAAATAAATATAATTCAGTATAAATGCTTAGTATAATTTGGTATAAATACTTAGTATAATTTTGGATACATTTAGTATAATTTTTGGTATATTTTTATGATTTAGTATAAATGCTTGGAAAATTAGTAGAAATTTGTAGAAATCTTAGAATTATTTAGCATCAATGCTTAGTATAATTTAGTTTAAATGCTTAGTATAATTTAGTATTCATTTGGTATAATTTTTAGTATAATTTTATATAAATGCTTTGAAAATTAGTAGAAGTTTTTTGAAATTAGTAAAATTTGAAGAAATTAATAGAAATTTTGTCGAAATTAGTAGAAATTCTTATATATTAGTAGAAATTTGTAGAAATTTTTAGAAAATTAGTATAATTTAGTAGAAATTTGGTAGAGGTGTTGTATATATAATTTAAGAACATTTTTGTGATATTACAAGTAGAGATGTGTATATATGTGTGATCTTTTACGTAAATTTCTTATAAGTTTTCATGTAAGTTTCATTCAAGACATTTATGTAAATTTTATGTAATAAATTTGTTAGAGGTATCGTATATATAATTTAATGTATAGTTTCATGTGTATATTTCAATCAATTTTTTTATTTCATGGTTGTTCTATGATTTCATGTGTGTTTAAAGTAATTGAGATGACAGACGAAGAGAATGCAAGGTATTTAAGGGAGTAGATTATTGCTGGTGGTAGTGGCTCCAACGTGCCCGTAACGTACACCGACGAAGAGGGTAGCCTGGCGGACATGTTTCTCAACATGTCCGGTGATGGCCATGAAGAGCCCGAGCCCGAGCAAAACCTTGCTGTAACGGAAGGTTCTGACGAGATATATATCATTTACATTGTTTTACCCCACCTATAATTTCATATTCATTATTACTATGTACTAATTAATGAATCTTGAAATGTTAGCCCTCAGGATCGACGAACCAAAATAAGCCCCGAGGTCGTACTTTAATCTTTGGAAGGAAGGCTTCACATCATGGAAGTGGCAGAAGAGGGCAAGCTGATTGCTCCTGAACATGTGGCAAGAAAGTACGTGAGGCAGATGCTCCCGAAGTGTACCATCAGGATGCCCTTGATGTCTCTCTCATCAGCGCCTGGGTTCTGTTAGTGTCTATTTATCTATATGTAAATTTTGGCTTATATCATTATTTTATGTGTATGCGTCACCCTACTAACTTCGTCTTCCATTTTATATAGGATGCTAATTCAGAATTACCACAAAGAATCGTACTTCCATGTTGGCTTCATGGATCCATTACTCATTAACCAAAAGCAAATACGGGATCAGCCAAAGAAAATATTGGAGGCGGTATACAATTTCTTGGATAAACAATATTGCAAGAGTTACATACTACTGCCATACAATTTTGAGTAAGTGTGGGTACCGTCTATTTTCATTTTCTTTTTCCTAATTAATGTTAGTTAGCTCTAATATGAACATTTACGTACACAGTTTTCACTAGATCCTCATAATAATTGAGATTGATAGAAGCCACATCACTGTGTTCGATTCGTTGAGGAAACCACCAAAGGATTACCAAAACATTCAAGACATGCTAAACTTGTAATAATTATGGACCTTTATCTCTATGCAAAAGTTTGTTTCCTAAATTTTTACCTAACACTGTATCATTCATTATTTTAATCCGCAGTGCAAGGAAACAATTCCTCAAGAATCACCAAGGTCCATTCAAAGAAAAACTTACATTCAAAACAGACTTCCCGATACGTATGAAGTTTGCACATTTTGTACATTTTATAACACAAATATTTCATAACTTATTTTTTCCACTAAAGTGCTCAAGGTAGGAACCCGGGAATAATCTACGTGGATACTACATCTGTGAGCACCTGTACAATTTTGTGGGACCCAAGGTGCTGACTTCGCATGATATGAAAGTATGTAAAATAAAATTATTAATAATTAATTATTTTCTAGCTCCTTCTATTTAATTGTTCGTGTAACATTCATATATATTTTCAAATTACAAATGTGGAGTATTTAACATAGCATCTTGGAGAAGATGAGAATAGGGGCAATATGTGAAGGTCTTATAGGATTCCTGGTGAACGAGGTGATAAATCTATAGGGAGAATTTTATTACGACGGACGTTCAGTAGATGCACCGAGCAACACCACGACGGGAGGATCCTAGAAATGAAGTGGACAAATTTTTGTATATATAGTAATTGTATAAATACTAGTTTGATTGGTATAATATACTAAGAACTGTATATATAGTAATTGTATAAATACTAGTTTAATTTGTATAAATACTAGTTTGATTTGTATAAATACTAGTTTGATTTCATTATAAAAAAGTCTTAAGTACTAAAGGGGTACGTGCATGCATCATGCAAGCGCGTATGCATATGCCCTTTAGTCCCGGTTGGTTTACCTCTCTAGTCCCGGTTGGTAAAGGGCATACGTGCTGCGTTTGTCATGGCCGCCCCTTTAGTTCTTGTTGGTTTTACCAATCGGGACATTCAACCGGCACTAAAGATCCCCTTTCATCTTAAAATTTTTATCTCAAATGAATTTTTGAGAGATTTGAGGTCTACCAACCGGGACTAATATTCAGGGGGTGTTTGGATTAAAGTTTAGCATTGAATATTCGAAAGCTAATTCGAAGGATTAAATATGAGTTAATTATAAAACTAATTACATAGATGGAGGCTAAACGGCGAGACGAATCTATTAAATCTAATTAGTCCACGTTTAACTATGTCAATAGATTTTGTAAATAGTATGTATTTAATACTTTTTAGTTAGTACCTAGACATTCTACGTGACAAGGGAATTAAGTTCAGCCCGATCAAAACACCCCTCAGTTTTCTACCGGTGCGAGTGCGCCGGTGAGACACGCGTCACTAGAGGCGCAGCTTACGAGCTGCGGAGACGCACACGCGTGCACCACCTAGCTCCGAGAAGAAGCGTCGCGAAGCCGTGCTGTTGTTATGTACTTCATTTAAGTATAGCCGCCGCGTCGCAGCGGTCTGACTCTGACCTTGCACTGCCCACTCCCCAACTCCGCGGCGCGACACCGTACACCCATTGAGACCCGCTCGCCGACCCATGGACCAGATGCAGCCGCACGCCGAGCCCGGCCACGGCGGCGACGCGCCGGCGAGCGCCCAAGCTCAGCAGGCCGGTCCAGACAAGAACCGGCAGCAGGATCAGCAGCCTTCGTCTCTGAACCCGACGGCGGCGAGGCTGCTCCGCGAGGCCATCGTCTCCCAGCCGGACGGTGACAAGCCGGCGGCCGCGACGGGCTCCTCGGACATCCTGGCCTTCGCGCGCTCCGTCGACCGCGTCGATTCGCCCCTCGAGTGACCCTGTTGGTTCTTCTTGTGCTATCAGCTCACTTGTTTTTGTTTCCTTTTTCTTTCTTTTTTCCCATCCTGTATATGTACCGCAATAAAAGGTCAACTCCCTTTTTGTTTCCTTCATCGTCAGTTTCTTGGCCATTTCCACCGAAGGGCTTGTTGTTCATCTCTGCAATGTAGGTATTTCCGAATTTCACCCGTAATTTGACGAGTTCTTCTCCAATTTGGGCGAAATTAACGCTTCCTCGATTGGCTGTATTCGCACCGTGTTCAATACACAAATACAAAGATTAAGGCACAGAAGAACTTACAAGGATCAGTAGATCGTAATAATAAAGGGTTAATTATGCTATGATTTCCCGAAACAGTTGTAGTACATGTGGAACTCGACAGGCTTTGCTTACTCGCACAAAGCTTTCGTCTGGTCAGGCAACGGAGACGAGGCGGCGGGAGCAGAGGGAGCAGTAGAATCGGCGGCGGATGCGGAAGCAGAGCGGGAAGTAGCAAAGCCGCGGCGCGCTCTCCACGTCCGCGGCCACCACGCCGCCGCCGCAGTACGGGCACCGCCCGGGCGCCTGGTACGTGCCCACCACGCGCTCCGGCTCGTCGCACACCACCACCAGGCACATCTCCGGCCGCGGCCTCCGCCCCGTGGATGCCCTGCCTGGCTGCTCCTCTTCCCTTTCTCCGGCCGCTTCTGAGCTCCCTTAGCTTCCTTGGCAGCACGCAGTGCCTCAGCGCCGTGGATTGGGATGTGTGGTGGTGGCTTCGCTTTGGAGGTATGCTTTATTCGAGGTCAGGGAGGAAGCGCAGCTGATTCGATCCTTACACGATAAGCATGCTGGCTGTTGCGACTCGAGAGCTAGAGGAGAAGAAACACAAGCGACCATGTGCGATTGCGACCTACATTACTTTGTGCTTTCTTGTGCTCATTTCACAAATTTTTATTCAAGCTCAAACTTTATATGAATACAGACAATTGCACGATCTTTTTAAATGTGAAAATCTTGAAAGCATTCCCTTCGAAGCGTTACCTCTTTAAAACCCAAGTACCGATTTTGCATAATAACTCCTTCCTTCCAATAAGAAGTTTCAGTTTTATTCTAAACTCAAACTTTTGTAATTTTGATATATGAGTTTATAAAAGATATATAACAACAAATTCCTAAAAGAATTGAGTACAGAACACACATCATACATGCGAACTACACCAGTGAATTTTTCTAGGATCATTCGTTAAAGTAAGGGACGGCACTTTCGCAGTACATAACATTTACTCACAAATTGAACTGCTACTCCCTTACTTCCCGACAAAAACACAATACTGATTTTGTTCTAAATAAATCAAACTATTCTAAGGTCTCCTCTCTCCTTTAGAATGGAGGAAAAGTAGAGAAATTGTAGAGGATTCAATTCCTATAGAAAACTTTCATATAAGAGC
Source organism: Setaria italica (assembly GCF_000263155.2). Lineage (NCBI taxonomy): Eukaryota > Viridiplantae > Streptophyta > Magnoliopsida > Poales > Poaceae > Setaria > Setaria italica. The sequence continues at coordinate 21,425,504 of NC_028450.1, read as the reverse complement.
CTTTACAACTAAGGATTCAATCCTACTAATTCCTTGAGAATTCCTATGAAATGCGCTCTTCAATGGGAATTTTGGAGAAAAATAAGCATGACCTCCAACCTCATAGTTTCTTTCATTTATGTCTTGAGATTCCTTTATTTTTTCTGTGCATTATCCAAAAATGTGTTTTGTATCTTTCTTGTATTTTAGATTCCAATAGGATTTAAATTGCATGTGCATTCTAATCCTATGTTTTTTTTCTGTTCCTATGTTTTGAGAACCTACGTTCCAAAGTCAAAAAATTGTTAAACTTATGACACCAAATAAGTATCATTAAATTCATCATAAAATGTATCCTTATAATATACTTATTTATCGTTATAAATGTATATTGTATTCTCTATAAACTTGTTTAACCTGGTTTGATTTAGGATAAAACTAGAATGCTTTATCTTTGGGACGAACATAGTACTTCATGTTCATGCAGCAATCTACATACATGCGTATCTTCTTTTGCCATATTTATGGGAATATCACAACTCATAACATTTACTTTTCAAGTACACGCATATCATTTTTGCAGACTTTCCCTTCATAATACCATAACTTCTCATTCACAAGTGGAAATGCATCGAATGGGATGTAAAAGTAGCGCAGCCTTTTCTCCTAACCGTAAATCCTGCCACTTCAGTCATGTCCAATTCCTCTAGCTTCTCCACATGGCAGCTTCCAATCAAAATGGTACAGGAGGCTAGCCAGTGCAAGCTCAATATTCGCATGCGCAAAGGTTAACCCAGGGCACATCCTTCGTCCAGCCCCAAATGGAATGAACTCGAAATCAAACCCCTTGTAGTCGAAAGAACAATCACCTTCAAACCTTTCTGGTGAGAACTTGTCAGGATCCTCCCAATATTTTGGATCCCTGCTAATGGCCCATGCGTTTATGATAGCTATTGTCCCTTTGGGCATATGGTACCCCTGAATCTCACGGTCGTCGGAGCATACCCTTGGAAAGAATGGTCCAGGAGGGTGCTGTCTTAAGGTCACCTTGATGACAGCCTTGAGGTAGTGCAGGTGGCTCAGTGCGCTCTCGTCTACTCTTGCCCGCCCTGCCATGGCGTGCCGGATCTCTAGCTGTGCCTTCTCCATCACCTTTGGATTTGCAACTAGTTCTGCCATGGCCCATTGCACAACAGTTGTTGATGCGTCAAGTGCTGCACCAAAAACATCCTGCGCAACACATGTATACAATTATAATTATACATGCAAGTAAGAGTAAGAATTTAAACTTAAACAATGTGCTTTGTGGATTTGTAACCGATTAAGAACAAAAGTTTAAGGTTGCTGAGATAGTGAGACTGGAGTTCTTAATTACTATGAGCATGGCCCTGATGACTCCGTGGGTGAGGGCAACTCGCATATCGCCTTCCTTCTGGACCCTGAGCAGCACGTCGATCATGTTCTGCTCGCTGTCGTCTTCTTCTCCGGCCGCTCTCCTCTCCTCGTGCTGCCGGAGGATGTCGTCCACGAGCCGGAACACCCCTGCATGTGGCGCTCCGCCTTGCGGTTCCGCGGCAGCATCCGCACGAGCCGCGACGACGGGAAGAGGTCGCGGAGGTCGAACAGCGACGACGGGTCCTGCCCTTTCTTGAGCATCCTCAGGAACGCGGCGGTGTCGGCTTCGGGCAGCCTGTCGCCGAAGATGGCGCGCACCGCCGACCCCGCGACGAACGCCTCGAGCAGCGCGTCCACGTCGACGGGCGCGCCCGGCGGCGCGGACGCCGCCGACGAGACCAGGCGCGCTGCCTCGTCCTCGCGGACGCGCCGGAACGCCTCGACGCGGCGCGCGCCGAGGAGCTCCGTCACGAGGATCCGTCGGAGCAGGCGCCAGTGGCCGCCGTAGGGCGCTAAGACCACCCCCTGGCCGTGCCTGGACAGCTCGTCGATGCCCGGGAGCTGCTCAAAGGCGATGTCGTGGCCGCCCCGGCCGAGGACCTCCCGCGCGGCCTCCTCGGAGGAGACCGCGACGGCGGCGCGCTCGCAGATCCTGAGCAGCATGACGGGACCGTGGCGCGCCGAGAGGTCGCGCAGGGTGCGGTGCGGGGGCCCGCGCCGCAGCAGGTGGTGGAGGCTGCCGATCACCGGCAGCTGCCACGGGCCCGGAGGCGGCCGCCGGGCGAGCTTCTTGCGACCGGCACGGAGGAGGACGTGGGTGAGGAGAGCTAGGAGGACGCAGAAGCCAGAATACACTACCAGGAAAGGGTCTTTCGTCCCGAGGTTCAGTATCGGTTGCATTTTGGCCCGCTAAGTACCGAGCCTAAAACACAGTCCCCGAGAAGCCTCCCGTGACCCCCTTTAGTACCGGGTGGAGGTTCCACCCGGTACTAAAGGATGACCGGGTGCGGCGGGATGTGAGGCCAGGGGCGGCGGATGCGGCAACGAGACCCGGGTGCGGCGGGATGTGAGGCCAGGGGCGGCGGATGCGGCAACGAGACCCAGTGGATGGAGCGGCGGCGGCGGGATCCGGTGGATGGAACGGGGGCGACGAGATGCGGGCCGGCAGCGGCGGGATCCGGGCGTGCCAACGGCCGGTGGGATGCAGGGGTGGCGGCGGCGGCGGGATGCGGGGTCGGGGGCGGCGGGATCCGAGCACACCGATGGCCGGCGGGATGCGGGCCGGGGGTGGCGGATATGGGCACGTCGGCGGTCGGCAGGATGCAGGGCCGGGGGTAGCGGGCGATCGCGGTGGCGGGCTGCGGCGGGGCAAGGGTGGGGCTCGGGCTCGGGCGGCGGGGAGGGTCGGGCTCAAGTTCGGACTGGCGGGGTGCGACTCAGGCGGGGTGAGATTTCTTTTTTTAATTTTTTAATACCCCTTTAGTACTAAACTAGTAGTACCTGTTGTACAATCGGTACTAAGAGAGAGGTTCACAACCAGGATATAGAAGGCCTAGTGAAAGTGGTAGTAGAAGTATGGTAGGTCAGAGTGTGCCATGGCCATGGTGCACCGACGAGAGAGGTGCGTGGGCAAGCTAACACGGCCGGGGTGCGTATATATAAGGTATATCCGCAGATGTGATAGATAAAGCGATGACGGCATCTCTCGTGGTGGAGCTGCAATACCAAGGCTAAGATAACAGCATCTGCCAATGGTGTAGCTGTAATAACAAAGCAGGGCAATGGGAGGACGGCAAGGCCCTAGGCCTAACAAGGGACTTGCGTTCGTCCTATCACTTCGTATAAGGGGCTATCGTATTCTGCATTGTTTGGCTTGGTAATGCAGCGCTCAAGAATTTTTTTTCCGACGATATACACTGATTATCTTTCATGATAAAATGCCGTCTCGAATAAATGTTCTTTACGGTTCTTAGCTGAAACCACCAGAGATTTTCTTTTTTTTTCAGGAAACTTACGACCATTTTAGATTAGAGGTTTAAAAGAAGTCACAAAGAGTGGATGGTTTTGATGGAGGCAGAATCAATTAGGGCCTACAGATCTTAATGGGCTGATTTCATAGTTTTGGGCTGAGCTGAGATGCACCACCCGAAGCGCTAGGCCATTTCCTAGACCGCCGCATTTCTTCCCCGGGTGTCGGTTTAGACCGGCAACCCGCCTAGGGGTACCCTAAGTGGTCTTTTATGCGGTAAGGATCGTCGAGAATCAAGGAATCAATGGTGACGCAAGGAACATGATTTAGACAGGTTCGGGCTGCTAGATCGCGTAATACTCTACGTCCTGTGTGTTGGTTTGTATTGATCTTGGATGCACCAGAGTTGTTCTTGTTTAAGGGGGTCCCTGCCCGCCCTTATATGCACGGGAGGGCAGGGTTACAAGTCAGAGTCCTAGTCGAGTACTATTACAGAGTTCTACTCGGTATGGCCTGAGTAGTTTTCCATACACATACTTGACTAGTCCGAGTGGGATACGCCTTAGTGGGCCGTCCAGGGTCTACTCGTGGGCCTGTGATGCATGCCCGACAAGCCCCCGAGTACTTCCCTTAGTGGGCCGTCCAGGGTCTACTCGTGGGCCTGGGATGCATGCCCGACAAGCCCCCGAGTACTTTGTAGTCGTGCGCCACAGCCCCGAGTACTGTGGGCACTATCCGAGCAGTTTTGTCGTAGAGGTTGGAGTGTTCAAAGTTCTCGAGTACTGTCGCGTGGCTGGAAGGTACTCTTCTTGTTCCTTTGAGTTGCTTCTGTTCCGAGAGTTTTTATATGGTAGTGCGATGTCAATCGCACTCCATATGGAGTAGCCCCCGAGCCTTAGGTTGAGTGAAAGAGTTAGGCTTAGGGTCAATCCTGCTTTTTGACTGTTTTACCCTCGGAAATCTGAAAAAGAAAATTCTAACCATCGGGTACATTACCCGCAGCCCCCGAGCACTTAGGCGATTTTTTGTCGTTGAAGTGGTCAACAATCCGTTGAAAAGAGTAGCCGTTGGGTGTTTAAGGCAATTAATCTGCTTAAAATCCACCCGTTGCGTAACTGACGCTTAGAATCCGGAGGTGACGGAGATATAACTGGAGGGCCCCCTTTCGGTTAGGTTTATGCCCCACTGTAGTCAGATCTGTTTCTCTTCTTCCCCTACTTTTCCGTTCCTATTTTCCTCCGCCGTCGCGATTGCCAAGTGCCGCTGCCGCCATTGTTGTTCTTTGAGAGAGATCCGAGGGTGAGTGCATTTTGCTGAGGTTGAAATCGGCGGATGCGCACTAAGAAGATGGGCAGGAAACCCGAGAAGATCCAAGGCAAGGCTCCAGCGGTGGGTAAGGTGAAGTCTAAGAAGGGGAAGGAACTGGTGCTACCGGCGCCCAAGGTGGGGTCGACGAACCAGACTGCGCCGCCACCGCCTGGAGCGACGTGGCAGCATTCGGTGATGAAGGAGGAGGCCGTGCAGGTGCTAGTCGATGCCAAGCTTCTACAAATGAAGGAGGTACTTGAGTGGCGCCCTGCTTTTGCGAATGCGTGGTAGTTCGAGCAACACCCCAACCAGACAGTGATGCTTGCACACTTCTAGAGAGAGGGTTGGCCGTGCCCACCTCCGACTTCTTCAGAGGTATCCTTGAGTACTATAAGCTTCAACTTGTTTACCTGAATCCTAATGGTGTACTGCATATGTCAATTTTTGTACACCTCTACGAAGTTTACTTGGGAGTTCCTCCGAGCCTTGAGCTGTTTAGGAAGTTGTTTCACTGTAAACCTCAGCCTAGTGCACCTAGGACAGAGGTCTTTGGAGGCGCCGGGTTCCAACTGAGGAACTCGGGCGCGTATATTAAGTACAATTTAACTGACTCCCATGGGGAGTGGAAGAAAAGGTGGGAACCATGATCCTCGCTTGCCGGTGGTTACTGGTCACGCGCCGAAGCATGCAGAGAACTGGGTGAGCGAAGCCGAAGATACCCCGGAGCTTGACCATTTGCTGCAGCAGATTACTGAGTTGAAAGCACTTGGTCTCACCGGGATTAACGTGGCGGCCAGTTTTCTGAAGAGAAGAGTTTAGCTGCTTCACAAATGGACTCACTCGGGGAGTGAATACACAGGTTTTAAGGATCCATCGCGTATGTCCGATGAGGATATATCTGACGATGATGTGGAGGTGCTGCTGGCCAAGTTATTTAGGAACTACCAGGGAGTACCAGTAATCCCTGCAGCTATTCGGCAGTATGATGCCTGGTATGAGCCAGAAGTGGTATGTCCTTGCACTGGACTTGCACTTTTTGATTTTTGCGATATTTGTTTTAAATATCGACTTCTTTTTTGCAGTCCCGAGTTCTTGCCGGCTACTTGGCGCAGTCGGAAGAAGAAGAAACTGTCATTGAGGAGTCAGAGGACAAGCCCTCTCCTCCTGTGAAGAAACGCAGAGTAGTCCGCAAGATATCTGCGGCTAAGTCTGCTTCAACTCTTGAGAAATCTCATGGTGCCAAGGTATGTAGCCGTGTACTCAATTGTAGCTGATAGACTTGATCTTGCAATCTTGTGATCACTTTGTCGTGTTCAAAAGGCTGTCGATGCGGCACTTGGTGATGATGAGGCTGCTTCTTGAGAAGTAGTCGTGACCGACCCGGGCGTCGGTATTGCGTCTATTGAGGAGGTGCCAGAGGAGGTGCCACCAGCGGATGCTGAAGTAGCCCCCGAGCTGACCGCACAGGCTCCGTTGGCTGACGCTCTATCGGCTGCTGACCAGGCAGTCCTGGGATTGCTTGCTGGAGTAGCGAAGAAGGTGTCGCCAGTAGTTGTTACTGGCTCTTTTTTGTCCAATGTAATTGCCAGTGGTAAGCTTTCTCTTGCGACTAGTTGTGTTAGTCTGAATTGTATTGTGGTCTTGACTGTATGTTTCCCAGGTCTTGCCGAGAAGACGGCGCCAGCGGCTGCTCCTGTGGCACTGAGTACTCGGCCACATGTTGCCGAGAAGAAACGTGTGCGGTTTCCACCACGCTCAACTCGGTGAGTTTGTTTGTCCTTGGTGTATATCTTTAAGTTGTCTTGAAGTCGTATAATGACTGTGCTTTGATGCAGGGATGCGGAGGAAACTATCCCTGTGGAGACAGGAATAGAGTCATATCCCCCGACCACTTTATCTGCTCCCTTGGGGATTTTATTGTCGAGGAAGTACCCGAAGTTGACGTTGGTCGCCTTGGAGCTACTATGTCTATGCTTCAGGAGGTCATTCGCTCGGTGGAGGTCCCCTCCACTGCTTCGGGTTCTGGTAATGCTTCTTTGTCGATATCTACTGGCGGAGCTCTGGCTGTAGTAGGTGTAGAAAAATCCAAAGAATCAACTGCTGCAGGTATGTATCAATAGTCCTGGTATTGTAGTCGTAGTAGTCAGGTGACTGATGATAATCTCTTTAGGTACTGCTTTGGGTGCAACTCCTCATCTTGCGAAGAGTACTCAAAGTCCAGTACTCAGCCTTCCGTCTGAGTCAGAGTTCCAGAGAGCTGTTGATGTGTTTCGGAGCTTCCAGGTGTATTTTCTTTGCTTTGTCACACATATTGAGTAATTTTTAAGGCCTTTGACTGATCACATTGCTTTGCACACTCGGACCCTTTAGGAACGAAGCCATCAATTGGAGCAGGAATGTGCGCGACTTACTATTCCTTGAGGGTTCATGAGGCTGGAGCGAAATCTTTTGTTGTGGAGCGGTCAGATCACGAAGTCTTGCAGTAGAAGCTGGAGAGCCGCTACAAGTCTTTGAACAAAAAGTATCAAGGTGAGTACTTTGTATCTTTCAAGTGTGTCCGACTGTAGTCGGTTGGTGTTTAAACTTGACCGTGTTTGCAGAGCTCAAGAGGCAAGAGACTGCTGCAAGTAGCCAACTCCTTGACTGGAGAAATGCGCACGACTGAGTGGCGGATGAAGCTAAACATCTTCGGGCTATGCTGACAGAAGCATAGGCTGCTTGTGAGCATCAGCGTGACAAGAAGATTCAGAATAGGGTGATGCTTGCTATGGCTATGGTGGCATGCAGAGATCATGTCCAGACCATAGGAAGACTTCGGGGCGAACTCCAAGAGTTGTCTGTGGCAGCGCAAGACCTGGTGAACACCATTTCCCCCGTGGAAGAGGACGCAGGACCCCAATCGCTAGTCGAGCGATTGAAGGCTGCCCCAGGTAAAGTGGCAGGTCTCTGCAAGGCTGTTTGCAAACAAGTCCTTGCTGTGGTGAAGTCATACTACCCGAGGGTAGATTTGTCGGCGGCTGGTGACGGCGTGGCTCGCAACTGCACAGAAGAAGCGTATGCGCAGTACCTCAAGGAGGCGGAGCCAATCGCGTCCAAGATGTCTGAATTTGTCTCGCCAAAGGAGCCTTGAACTTTTTATGTACTCTTGTATTTTTTTCAAGTACCTTGAACGATACTTTGAGAAATGAATGCTGGTTCTTTCTTTTGTTGCTTGAAGTAGTTGTCTTGATGTGGGGGAGGAGTAGTTCACTCCATCTCACCCGACCCAAGGTCCCGGGGTTGGCTAAACCCGACCCTTTTAGGGAGGAACTCCGCCTCGCCCGACCCTTGGTCCCGGGGTCGGATGCACCCGACCCTTCGAGGATGGAACTCCGTCTCGCCCGACCCTTGGCCCAGGGTCGGATGCGCCCGACCCCTTGTCGCAAGGCTTCGTATCGCCTGACCCTTGAGTAGAGGGTCAGCCTTCTCCAAGCTCCCGAGACAAAGGTGCGTTTTGAGCGCAGGTCATGCTTGGCTGGAATAGTTCTGAGTGTCAAGTAGTCGTGTTGCTGTCGAGTACTCTGCTTTTTGGGGATGCACGGGTGTACTGTACTGTTTTGTCCTTTTGTAGCATGAATGCTTTCACGTGGGCAGAGTCAAAGGTCGTCAGACTCATTGATCACGGGCGCATAGTAACTCCTGGGTGGGTGGTAGTTGTAGCGCTTGGCTATAAATAGATCCCCCTGGAGGTCGACCCGAATCAAGTTTTGGAGTAGCAATGGATTGCCTTCAGTTGCTGTTGTTTGAGTGTAGAGAGCCTTCAGAGAGTACACCGGTGCTAGAAGATTCCTCGTAGATTGAGACCACCTTCCCTCCACAGACTCCAGCGCTCGTAGGGATAGCCACGATGCTAAAAGAATCCTCGTAGGAGGTTTCATCGCGCGCCTCATCTTGCAGCTCGTGATCCAGTGGAGTACACGCTGAACTCGTGAGTGATAGGTGACGAGTGCCGCGGTCTTTATCCCACTCTCTTAGAGGTAGAGGTGTGGCCGTAGAGTGGGTTGGCTTGGCGAGGCTAGCAAAAGAGCAACCTTGGTTCCCTCTTGGCACGGCGCGCAGGATTCATCGTTGCCGCTGTCAAGGCGGCGGCAATGTAGGAGTTCCTGGCGTTGCCTTGGGTAGAGGACCTGGATATGGCTGCGTTTTGTGCAGCTTCCTTGCGTGTAGGCCCTCCTCATTGTAGTCGGCAGACCTGAGTGGCCTTGTGATATTGTAAAAGCCTGAGGCTTAAATACAGCCTGCTAGTAGGCAGTTGCTTGTAGTCCTTTTGTATTTCGAGTACGCTTACTCGTATGTAACTTGCTGATGTATCTTCAGTCCTGAGAAAAGAATTACTCCACCACTGAAACTTTGTACCAAGGCAATAATGCTTATTGAGTTGATAGTCTTGAGTCAAGAGTAGTATATCTTGTAGTTGGTAGTCGAGCTGTTGGCTCGAGTAGTTAACATGAGTTTTTGCTGTGATGCAATTACTCGGGTGCTGCTATGGGTAGTAGCGACAAAGGTGTTCTATATTCCAAGAGTTTGGTACTTGTTCTCCTGAAAGCTCTTGCAGTCTGTAAGATCCGAGTCCCCTAACCTTTGATACGATGTAAGGACCCTCCCATGGTGAATTGAGTTTATGCAACCTTGTTGTCTCTTGGATTCGCTTGAGGACCATATCGCCCAAGTTGAAACATCGTTCCTTGACGTTGCGGTCGTGGTAACACCTTAAACCGTCAAGATACTTGGCAGATTGCACTAGCGCCGCGCATCTTGCTTCTTCTAGACTGTCTAGATCTGTTCACCTTGTTTCTTCTGCCAGTTCTTCGTCGTATTGTTCAACTGAGGGTGATTGTCACATGATGTCGGTGGGTAATATGGCTTTCGAGCCATACACGAGGAAATAGGGCGAGAGCCCAGTAGTCTTGCATGGTTGGGTTTGTAGTCCCCACAGAGCATTGGGTAACTCCTTGAGCCATTTTCCGCCTTTGGTGTTGCCGACGTCGTGTAGTCTTTTATTGAGGCGTCGAGTATCATGCCATTGGTACGCTCGACTTGTCCATTGGCTCGCGGGTGAGCGACCGAGACATAGCGAACGTCGATTCCGCTATTTTCGCAGTATTCCCAGAAGTCGTGATTGTTGAAGTTTGACCCTAGGTCTGTGATGATCCTGTTAGGAAAACCATAATGGTGTACGATTTCATCCAAGAAGTCGAGGACTCGGTCTGCCTTGGGGCAAGTGACTGGTTTGACCTCGATTCACTTGGTGAATTTGTCAATCGCCACGAGTACTCGGTTGAATCCTCCTGGCGTAGTTGGTAATGGCCCTATCATGTCGAGCCCCCAGCAAGCGAACGGCCATGTTGGAGGTATTGTGACTAGCCTGTAGGCCGGTACATGCTGTTGTTTGGTAAAGAATTGACAACCTTTGTACTTCCGAACTAGTTGTTTAGCGTCGGCCAGAGCCATTGGCCAGTAGAAGCCTGCTCTGAAAGCCTTGCCAACTATTGTCCACGAAGAGGTGTGGTTGCCACAGATTCCTTTGTGAATTTCTTCTAAGATTTCTTGGTCTTCTTCCCGGGTAACACAGTTCATGAGTACCCCTGAGGATGCACTTTTCCTGTAGAGCTTGTCTCCGACTAGAACGTAATTTTTTACTCATCGGGAAATTTGTTCAGCCTGATTTTTGTCGGATGGTAGCTTGTGATCTTTGATGTAGTCGATGAAGGGTGTCCTCCAGTCGACTTCTATCATCATGATTTCTTGAGTGGCGTCAGTAGTCTGGACCACTGGCGGTGTAACTTGTTCAGGTATGGATGACTTGTGCAGTTCGTGTACGAAAATTCCTGCTGGAACCTCTGCACGAGTTGAGCCCATTTTTGATAAGACGTCGGCGGCTACGTTGTTGTCGCGGACAATGTGGTGAAATTCCAGGCCTGAGAACTTGTTTTCCAGTTTGCGGACTTCTTTGCAGTAAGCGTCCATATTACCTTGTTTCGGTCCGACTCATCATTGACCTGGTTTATAACGACTAGTGAGTCGTCGTACACCAGTAGTCTTTTGATGCCGAGGGAGATTGCAAGGCGGAGGCCATGTAGCAGTGCTTCATACTCGGCTTCGTTGTTTGATACCTCCCAGAAGATATGCAGTACGTATTTGAGCTGGTCTCCCTTTGGGGAGATGAGAGTACGTCTGCGCCAGCCCCTTCAAGTTTGAGGGACCCGTTGAAGTACATCACCCAGTGCTTCGGCCGCTCGACTGGTGTTGGTACTTGATTTTCAGTCCATTCAGTAACGAAGTCGACCAAAGCTTGGGATTTGATAGCTGTTCTTGGCTTGAAGTCCAAGGTGAAAGCTCCGATTTCAACTACCCATTTGGAGATTCTACCCATAGCGTCTCTGTTGTGAAGAATTTCGCCGAGCGGGAAGTCAGAGATGACTGTGATGTTGTGCTCTTGGAAATAATGGCGCAGTTTCCGGGAGGTGAGCAGGATTACGTATAAGAGCTTTGTATCGGTGAATATCGAGTTTTGGAGTCCGAGAGTACTTCGCTGACGAAGTAGACAGGTCGGTGGACCTTGTAAGCACGGCCCGGTTCAGACCGTTCGACTACTATTGCCGTGCTGACGACATGAGTAGTAGCTGATATGTATAGGAGCAAGTCCTCGTTCGGAGATGGAGCAGTGAGTACAGGAGGCTTTGACAGAAAGTCTTTGAGTTGCGTTAGTGCCTTGTCTGCCTCTTCTGTCCATTTGAACTTGTCCTGGCGTTTGAGAAGGGTAGTCCCCGTTCTCCAAGTCTCGAGATGAACCGATTGAGAGCGGCCATGCAGCCTGTGAGTTTCTACACATCCTTGATGCTAGCTGGTGCTTGCATGTTTGTGATGGCAGATATCTTTTCCGGGTTGGCCTCAATTCTGCAATGGCTAATGATGAACCCAAGTAACTTGCCAGAAGGTACTCCGAAGACGCACTTAGTAGGATTGAGTTTCTATCGGAAACCTCGTAGACTAGAGAAAGTTTCTTCCAGATCAGCGATGAGTTCCTCTTGGTTTCTTGTTTTGACAACTACATCGTCAACATAAGCTTCGACATTGCGGTGAAGCTGCTTTTCGAAGCACATCTGTATAGCTCGTTGATAGGTTGCCCCTGCATTCTTTAGTCCGAAGGACATTGTTTTATAGCAGAAAGCTCCAAAAGGTCTGATGAAAGTTGTTTTGGCTTGATCTTCTTCCTTGAGGCTTATCTGATGATAGCCGGAGTAGCAGTCGAGAAAGCATAGTAAAGCGCACCCAGTGGTGGAGTCGACCACTTGATCGATCCTGGGTAGTCCGAAAGGATCTTTTGGATAGTGCTTATTGAGGTCGGTGTAGTCGACACACATTCTCCACTCGTTGTTTTTCTTACGAACGAGCACGGGGTTGGCGAGCCAGTCAGGGTGAAAGACTTCTTTGATGAACCCTACAGCGAGTAGCTTAGCTAGCTCTTTTTTGATTGCTTCTTGTCTGTCTTGAGCGAATTGGCGAAGTCACTACCGTTTTGGAGTGGCTTTGGGATCAACATTAAGAGAGTGCTCGATCAGTTCCTTGGGCACACCTGGCATGTCAGCTAGTTTGTAAGCGAAGATATCGTGGTTAGCCCAAAGGAAACTGATGAGCGCGGATTCCTATTTAGGATCTAGCCCTATTCCGATCAGGGCTGTCTTGGAGGAGCCGCCCGTCAGGAGGTTGTTTGGTTTGAAGTCTTGCTCGCTTGCGGGTTTCACCTTTGTAGACCCTGACTTCTTTTCTGGGATCTCGAGTTCATTTGGATGGAGCTTCTTTGAAGCTGCAAAGACTTGTTGCATGGGGCTAGGTGCTTGAGAAGTCGCAGCGATTTCCACAGCTTCGGTGTCGTATTTGTAGGATCGTCGGAGATCTCCTCGTAGCGTTAGTTCTCCCTTGGGTCCTGGCATTTTGAGTACCAGGTAAACATAGTGTGGTGTGGTCATGAACTTGGCGAGTGCTGGCCTTCCGAGTATGGCGTGGTAAGATGTCTCGAAGTTGGCGACTTCAAATCTGATGTACTTGGTACGGTAGTGTTCCTTAGTTCCAAAGGTGACTGGGAGGATGACTTGTCGTAGTAGTATAGCTGCGTTTCCAAGTACGATGTCATAGAAGGGTGAATCTGTTGGAGTAAGCATTTCAGTGATGTCGAGGCACATCTTCCTCAATGTTTTGGCAAAAATGACATTGAGTCCACTTCCTCCGTCAATGAGTACTTTGGTTAGCTTTGAGCTTGCCACAACGGGATCGAGTACTAAGGGGAACCGGCCTGGTTCCGAGAACTTGGTCCATTGGTTCATTCTGCTAAAGGATATGGGTACTTCCGACCACTTTAGCGGTGTTGGATCTGTTGGTTCAATGGCCATGATCTCCCTGAGTACGAGTTTGTTGGCTCGCTTGGATGCGGTGCCTGGGATTCCGCCAAAGATGACGTTAACTGTCTTGGAGGCGGTCTGGAAGTCACCTTCTTCTTCTTTGTTGTTGTGGACTTTGTTCTTACCCTTATCCTTTTTCTTGGTGTACTCCTCAGGGGGGGCGGGTAAATCTTGCATTACTCAGCGCATACTGTAGCAGTCTATTGCCGAGTGTTTGCTAGTCGGGTGCCATGGGCACTGCTTTATGAGTAGTTCGGTGAAGGTCGGCCCTTCATCGTTTTTGCGGGATCCCTTTTTCCCGGAGTTGGTCATGGCAGCAACAGTGTTGTCGGGTTTCCTTTTGCGATTGTGATTACTTGAGAAGTTGTTTCGAGTATCATTGTGTCAAGTTCTATCCTGGTCATTGTTGTTGTTGTCGCGACCACGGTTGTGGTGGGAGCCGAATTGTTCTCGCTCTTTGTATTCTTCATCTGCCCACTATTGCACCATAACTTTAAGGTCTTTGACATTAGCTGGCCGTCGTCGACCGAAGTCTTGGTATGTTCGTCGATCGTAGAGTCCGTTCTGGAAACACTCGATGACGTCTGTTTCTGAAATGTCAACTATGGTTGCCTTCTTTTCGAAGAACCGTCGCAAATAGTCGCGTAAGGTTTCGCCTTATTTTTGCTTAATTTGACTTAAGTCGATCTTGTTGCCTGGTCTAGCCATGGAGCCGGCAAAGTTGTTGGTGAAAGCCTTTGTCAAATCTGCCCAAGAATCAATTGACTTAGGTTTGAGAGACTCGAGCCATGTCAGCGGTGCGGGTTCCATGCATATGGGAAAGTGGATAACTTTGGTGTCATTATTGCCTCCGGCTGCCTGAACTGCCAAGGAGTAGCATCGTAGCCATTGAATAGGATCTTGCTTGCCATCGTACTTGGTAATTCCTATTGGCTTGAACTTGTCAGGTAGTCTTGTCTTCATTACCCGATTAGTGAAAGCAGGAAAGTGGTTGTAGTTGTTGACTTCTCACTCGCGCCGACTGTTGAGGATTTCTCGTAGATCACTGAAGTTTGACACTTCGTGGTTCTTCCGAGTAGGGGGAATACTTTTTACCGAGTTGGTGCAGCTGGCCTCTCCAACATCCTTATGTCGTGCTGGGGCCTTGTGTTTGCTTGGGCCTTGGCTGTTGTTCCGAGGCTGGTTGACGACTTCATTGTCATTTCTTGGAGCATCATTGTTGTTGGCTGCAGCACCTCTGCTGCCCTCTTGGTGAGCTGTAATGCGAGGAATAGACGGAATTGGTGATTCTTTGTCGAGTAGCTTGTAGGCTTGCTCCGTGAGTTGTGCGATTAGTCCGTTGCCGCACTGCACGAGCTGAGCTGTGGCTTCACTGTCCCTATCTTGAGGCATCAACGTTGTTAAAAGATTGATAGAGGCGATTGCTGCAAGTGGAGTATTGTGCGCTTGAGCCTGAACTGCGTCGAAAGCTCTTTCAAGGTTTGTGATAGGATCCTCCTTTGGTTTCTTTGATCAGAGGTTTCATTTTGTGGGGCGTCAGCTGCAGACTCATCTTCGGAGATGTTGTCGAGTTGTGCTAATCGCCTGGGGGTTCTGTTCTGGCTAGAACCCGGGTTGTTATTTTGAGTAATAACAAGGACTTCCCTGTCTGGGTAGTAACTTTCGGAACTTGACGTTGCAATCTCTGTGGAACTTTCCTCACGGTTGGAAGTGAGTGGGACACCCTCTTGATATGGGAGGTTGTCTATATGAGCGACAAGGCGCGAGTCGTAGTCTCGGGCAGGAAGACATGGTCTTAAACCTGGCCAATGTACGAATCTGCCTTGTGACGTTGAAGTTATTACCGGTCCTTGTGCTGGACCAGATAACGGTATCTCTGGTGGATAAACTGAGTCGGAGTCATCGTCTTCGTCGTACCCGAGATCGAGTTGAATTCAAGTGAGAAAATCCTGGTGGACTTCGGCTGCATTGCGGAGTCTGTGCGGAAACCGTTTTGAAGTCGAAGCCGGCTTGGGAAGTGACTGGGAACAACTAGTCCGAAGCGAAGTCGAGTCCAACGCATAGTCGAACTCGAAGTTGTCGACTTTGAAATCTTGGTTTTTTCCGACCAGACACTCTAATTTCTTCGCTTGGGCGTTGATGATCTACCGCCGGAACGAGCCAACGCCATTGGCGCTGCAGAGCTAGGATCCGAAAATGAAGGTTGCGCCCGCTTCGATGATGAAGACGGGCTTGATGATGACCGTTGCCATTGAGTTCGCGCTGAGAAACTCGACGAGTTCCGCTACCTAGCGTGCCAGCTGTCGGTGTTTTAGATCGGCAACCCGCCTAGGGGGGTACCTTAGGTGGTCTTTTGTGCGGTAAGGATCGTCGAGAATCAAGGAATCAATGGTGACGCAAGGAACACGATTTAGACAGGTTCGAGCTGCTACATCGCGTAATACCTTACGTTCTGTGTGTTGGTTTGTATTGATCTTAGATGAACCAGAGTTGTTCTTGTTTGAAGGGGGTCCCTGCCCGCCCTTATATGCACGGGAGGGCAGGGTTACAAGTCAGAGTCCTAGTCGAGTACTATTACAGAGTTCTACTCGGTATGGCCCGAGTAATTTTCCATACACATACTTGACTAGTCCGAGTGGGATACGCCTATCCCTTATCCTGATCATATCCGAGTACGTCCCTTAGTGGGCCGTCTAGGGTCTACTTGTGGGCCTGGGATGCATGCCCGACACCGGGCTGTTCACTTCAGCTATTATAAGCCGGCTGAAAAGCTGAAACGGGTGATTTGTTGTGAGAGGAAAATACTGTTTGGTGGCTGATAAGCTGGCTGAATAAGCTGAAGCGAACAGGCCCAAGATTCGTTTGTTTGAAAGCTGCTGTTAACTTTTTGCTTCACTACCTTTTAGAATATATGTTTATAGCTTTTTGAGCTCAAAACTTAGAGCAACTTTCAGAGTTCCTCAAAAAATTCTTCCTAAAACGAGGTATTGGTGTTATGCTAAACAAAATTTCCCCCAAAAACATATCAACCCACAGCAGATCGCTAAAAACTACTCCCCGATAATTTAAAAGAGGCCACATCATCGGATTAGGTCCATTAATATCCGTGATTTTTTTCTCCAGTACCGTGTCCAGAGCAATACGCCCTCATATATTTTCGTACGCAGTTCAAAACTTTCAGTCCCTGGTAGTACAAGCAAGTACACACATTTTCAGTCCCTGCATTCTCTCTCGTTATCACTTTCACCATCAGCCTCTCTTGTTTCCTCAAGGATTCGCTTGAGCCTTCGGTTAGCTTGTGCCTGAAAAAGTAATAGAAAATAATGACCTCAGACCATAGTTCGGTAGGACTGGATCTAGTATAAAGCATGCAAAAGTCATTCTTACATTGCTGACAAGCTTGTCCACTATCACCTTCAGGTAGTTCTTGTACTTCTTCCTCAACATTACTGTGATGGAGTTCATTTGCTCTCCAAAAACAGTGTTCCCACTTGTTATGGTAAGATATGCTGCCCATGACTTGAGAATGTCTTCAACTCGGCAGTGTAACACATCTAGCATCCGTTTAACTGTGTTCATGAATGCTCCTAACTGTGATTAAGAACAATCAAAATATCAAATTGGGTAGTAATGAACTAATCATTACATCAAGCTGCAACATCTGCATGCATATCTACCTGACTTGGCACAACATAGGGAGCTATAGATTATCTTCTTGTTAGTCTTTGAACCTGATTCTCAAGATATTTTGGTATGCCGTCTCTCAGAGGCATCACAGTCTCCATGTATTGCTTCTCCAGTGTCTTCATAATTTCTCTTTCCACAACAGCAACAACCTGAATATAAGAAATATCAATTGAATCCATTGCAGGAGAAACATAAGAGCTGATTCAAGGAATGTAGGTGTACATACACTCTCTAAACTCATCAGATATAGCAACCAATCAACACTAGGCTAACGAGTAAGATTAACATCTACTACACAGACACAGGACCCATTTCGTGTCTCAAGTTTGAAACTAAGAAGAAGAAAGCATTCAGTAAGTTATCAGATCGTGACCTCTCGGATCTGGGCCGTCAGAAGTCTGGCAGTGAGCAGTCGGGGCACTGGACGAGGCCGTTCTTGTTGCAGCCGGCGCAGGTGCGCAAGCCGCCGCCGCCCTTGACGCTGTACCGCTTGTGGCTGCCGTTGCAGCCGGCGCAGGTGCGGAAGCCGCCGCCGCCCTTGACGCTGTACCGCTTGTGGCTGCCGTTGCAACTGCCGCAGAGCCCGTACCGCTCGCCGCCGCAACGGCCGCAGGCGGCGAGGGAGGCCGTGACGGCGCCGGCCACGACGCGGCGGAGCTCGCCGGCCTCGTGGAGGCGGCGAACCTCGTCGACGCCGCCGAGGTGGCGGCCGCCGACGAAGACCTGCGGGAGCGCCACGCGCCGCAGGGGGTGGGGGGCGTGGCGCGGGAGCAGCGTGGCAAGCTTCTAGTGGTAGCGCGGGTCCATGGCGAGGTCGCGCTCGTCGACGGCGACGCGGAGCCCGCGCAGGATGGCGCGCACGGCGCGGCAGTCCTTGTAGGTGCCGCGGACGACATGGAGCGAGATGAAGTAGAACATGACACGGCGGTCGGCGGCGGCGGCGCCTGGAGGGTGCGGAGCGCGCGGAGGGGACGCGGACGCAGTGGAAGATATGCGGGTGAGAGAAGCTGGTAATCTTACCCCCAATATCCTAAATGAGAAAAAGAGAAAAAACAAACTTCAATAGTCCACCTAAACTTTCTCCAATTTTTTAGCAACACTAAAAAATAGCCTGCCACCGCGTATATTTTAGCGTTAACGTTTCTCCCTCAATCCTGATTCCTGCACGCCTCCGTGTCCCTTCTATGGGTCCAATACGATGACATGGCCTCTTTTGAAATATTGGAGGCAATTTATTAGCGATCTGTTGTGGATTGATGTGTTTTTGAGGGGAATTTTTTTAGGAGAATCCCAATATATAGTTTTGGGGAAGAATTTTTTAGGTACTCTTAGAGTTGCTCTGAGGTCTTTTGGGAGAGTTTTGGTGGACTGTTGGATTTCGTTTTTTCTCCTTTTTCCTTAAAAAAAGATATTGAGGGTAAGATTAGCAGTCTTTTGAAGTTGCTCTTAGGGGGTGTTTGGATACCCCATGCTAAACTTTAGCACTTATCACATCGAATATTTGATACTAATTAGGAGTATTAAATATAGTCTAATTACAAAACTAATTGCACAGATAGAGTCGAATTCACGAGACGAATCTATTAAACCTAATTAGTCCATAATTTGATAATATGGTACTACAATAACTATTTGTTAATGATGGATTAATTAGTTTAAAAGATTCGTCTCGCGAATTAAACTCCATCAATACAATTAATTTTGTAATTAATTCATATTTAATTCTTCTAATTAACATCAGAACATCGTAGAACATCCGAAGTGACCGTAGAGTCACCTATCCAAACGCGCGGAAGTTCGCCTATTTGTGACTTTTCACGCTGACACGGCCTCCTGCCCATGGCGAAGACGGCGGCGGCGACCGTGCTGGACATCGCGGAGCTCCCCTTCTCCGACCTAGTCCTCCTCCAATCTCCCGAAACGCTAGATGATGACCGCCGCCGTCGCCGCATCCTGGACACTGTCGCGACTGAGCTCGGCCGAGGTGGATCTGGTTTGCTGGCCATCGCCGAGGTGCCGCGCGTGGGTGCCATCCGACGGCGGCTCCTCCCGTTGTCCCGCCGCCTCGCCCTCATGGACCATCCTACCCGCTCCCAGCTCCTCAAGGTACCCCTCTTCATACCCTTCTTTCTTCTCTTTCTCGATCTAGAAACTGAAAAATGTGCCTTAATATGTTTCCGTGGATTGTTTCAGAAGCATGGTTTGGGCAGCGACGTGCCTTTGAAGAAGCTCGATCGGTCTGTGTCCTCGTTCACGAAGCTTCTAAGGCATTCAGGTGAACTCGCCTTGGTAGAGCTGGTGAACAACACTGAAAGCATGAACAATGGTTTTGTTTGTTTGGAGAAGATACATAACTTTGATGGATCCGAAGAAGCTAATGGTGATGATGATATGGAGAATCTTGGTGAGCTCGTTAAGGAACTGGGCTTGTACATGATAGAGCTTGGGATTTTGATCGCACGAGCTTGCGACATTGTTATTGGTGGAGGCCAGTTAGAGCAGAGCATCACTGACTTTGGTACTGCAAAGGCAAGGCTCATCCACTACCACTCTGAGTTGGATAACATTATTATCAGGGAGAAGGAGAACAGTATAAAGAAGAAATGCTCGTTAAAGAAAGTGGCAGTAAAACCTTATCAACTGGGTTCTCAGAGATCCGGATCACCGTGCCCGTGCTGCATCAAGTCAGAAGAGGGGACTCCCAAAATGGCAATAAAAGATAATGATCCTAGGGATACCTCGGTTCAGGGTCAGGCTACTGAAATTTCCCTGTTGAACCTATGGCAGGAGTGGCACTATGACTTTGGAATCCTTACTGTTTTAACAGCACCATTATTCCTAAGTGGTTCTGAGGGAGAAAAATGTTTGGTCAACCAGGAATACCACCATCCTGATGGGCACACACACTTGCAGTTATGCAATGGGAGGAAGATATTCTCTGTTAGATGCTCTCCTGAGAGCTTCATTGTTCAGGTTGGAGAGGCAGCAGACATCTTGTCCAGAGGGAAACTGAAATCTACACTTCATTCGGTGAGTAGACCTTTGGGTTTTGCAGACATCAGCCGTGAGACTTTTGTAGTCTTCCTACAGCCCTCATGGGACAAAACTTTAAGTTATTCTTGTTGCTATTTAGATACTGAAGAGCAATCCAGTCGTAATAATGAGACTTCGATCACCAGTAATGGATCAACAGGCTCTTGTGATGAAGATGTATGTATGCAAGAAATTCTGGAAAAAATTCCCCCTCTATCATCAAGGCTAAGAGAAGGGATGACATTTGCAGAATTTTCTCGGCAAACAACAAAACAGTATTATGGTGGCATCCAACAGAACAATTGAAGACTAACAGTACAATGGTGAGATGCATGTAGCAGCAATGAGTTGATGTATTGAGTTGCTTGTAAGTCAAGGCAGCTCCTCCCCATAAATATGAGGGGAGGGCCAATGGATTCAATCAAGTAGGAAAAGGGCTTAGTCCCATCCTACCTTTTGCTAAGGTCATCTAAAACAGCCCTCCAGCTCCCCGCCCGTGCCACCGACCCCTCCATGGCAGCCGGCCACCCTCTCCTCCCTCCCCAATAATCCACATACAGGACAGGATGATTGCCCCTAAATGAAAATGACTTCTTCCGTTTCGTTCACTGTGACATCATGGCTGACTGGCTATGTTGCAAAACCACACGTAGGACTAAGATGGTGGGGGGGGGGGGGGGGGGGGGGTTGAAGGAATTTTTTTGTTTAAAAAAAAAAAAGGGCAAAAATGGAATTTTCAAACCCCGGGGGTTCCTGGGAGGAAAAAAAAATTTCCTCCCAAAATACTCTTTTTTAAAAAACCCGGGGTTTATCTTATTTTTGATTTTTCCCCTGAAACCCAGACAAAGATAGTGATTCATCAATCTGTGTGTATTTTGCTTAAAATGTGAAATGTGCACTCATGCTGCGCCCCCCCCCCCCCAACCCTCACAATAGGTCACTTTGGCTTACCCTTGTAGTGTGGAGAAATGTGTATGTTGAGTTTGTGCTCCAGTACAGTTTTGATTCACCCTACTAATTGGTAACTAATTTGTTGTTTGGCATTCCCCTGAGATTCTTATGCTGTACATTTTTTTGCAAACTTTTTGATCCCAACTAGCTAATGGTTGCTTTATTTCAGGACCAGTCAGGTACCTCCTTTTGCTCTCTGATTATGTTTTCCTTTCAATATTTGCCATACATGTGAATCGCTAATTAGTATGGTCAGAGAAACCTAAATATTTTAACAATTTCAGGCAACTGTGCATTATTTTCTTTTGACGATGACAGTTACATGGTGCAAACAATGAGAAAAAAACACCCTCTATCAATTGATATTCAGCAGTATGTACTCTTAGAAGCTTCACTTCCCCATGCTATCCTCGATTACATAATGATTGATGAATACTGGTAAGTACATCATAGCGAAAGAGGACTTGGTTTTTCAATCAATCTCAAAATTGGTATTCGTTTCATAGTATGTTTTAAGGTTAAACACCCAGATGATTTTTTTTTCATTCGTATGCAAGAAATTTTATAGTATTTGGTCCAGCTTGACCATATACAAAGCAGTTAAATTTTATGCTGGTAGGATTAAGAAGGTGAGCATTTCTAGAAAGTAATTGTTATGGTGTTTGCATTTGTAGGAACGTTGACCGAGAGATTCAGCATGAAGAGCTTTAGCTTGAATTAGCATGGATCAAGGTGGCTGATATCTTGCATTAGAGATGTATCTGCCTAGACCAGCTTCCTGTCCGAATGTAGGATGCGTAAATAGAAGAGGAAGCATCTTCCATTTGAATTAGGATTACCAAAGGAAGTGTGTTGATAATTTTATTTGACATTATAGGTTTCATGTTGCACCCTTTGGGCGGCTAAATGGATAGGCCAATGCTTTCTCTGAAGCCTGAGATAGCCTTTCTTGTGTGCCACAAGATGTAACAGACAATAACAATATTTTAGTTTGAGCTAGATTACTAAAGGTGACATACATAATTTAAGCACAAGAGCCACGAGGATTCAGTTCTGATGGCTAAAGGTTGTAGTTTCGTAAATAACTATCAAATCAAAATCGATGTTATCATTCTTCATTCGGTACAAAAACAAGATGTTATCACTCTTCGGATTTATGATGTAACTGATGGTTTTTTAGAAATGTTTATTCCAGTGTGTTGTAATAGAAAAATCAATTTCCATTACTGCCAAACACTGTCGTTGTCGCTCACGCCAACGATGGTTCTTATCGCTGACAGCTGACACTGTCGCTGTGGGAACAAGCAGCGCTGGAGTAGGATGCAGCAAGAGAAGAAAGCTCGTGTGTTTCGGCTGCGTCCTCGGTCAGGCACGGCATGAGCTTATACAGGATATTCAAACTCTGTTTAGCACATCATTTCTTATTAAAAAATTACATTATTGCTGGCAGTAGAGTTCCTCAGCTCTCCTAAAAAAAAGTAGAGGCCCCCATCAGTCAGAAAATGGACAAGTTTCTGAATTCCACACAAAAACACATGATCAACAGGTGAGATCGCGGCAAGAGTAGTTCGCTACAGCATCAGTCACCAAACTATTGCCGGAAGCAACTGCAAATTCTTTTGTTCATACATGGAACAGGACCCATTGCAGCAAAACAGCACCCCACAACTCACAACAAAGGGGACGGGGAAAGTCAAGTTTGCAGACGTATCAAATTGTAAAATTACATCTGATCATATCATAATGTAAACAACTCTCATTGGACAGTCATTGAGAGAATCTGGCGTGCAAGCCCCGGGTCCTGTTGAAGCAGTTCTCTGATGTTGTTCTCCACTTCTCCCAACTGTTTCTCAAGATATTCCTTGGAAGTCTAACCACAAGATAAAACCAATACAAATGATGAATCTGCTTTCAATACAACCTTGTAAGAAACAGAAATATCAAACTTACCTGCATTGATGCTATTGCACTCTCACTGTCATTAAACTTTTGCTCTTGCTCGTTCAAAAGAACTGATTTTGGCTCCAAAATAAACCTGCAAGTAAATGGATGTCCAAAAATGAAATGCAATGGTATTATATTTATACCGTAAAAGACCTTGAATCTGACTCTCCATGGTGAAAGATCTTGTTGGATCACTTACACTTTTCCTGCAAACAAAATTTGCCATCATCACAACCTATTAGAAAGTTAAGGCACATTCAACATTGACTAACATTTGGACAAATGCGGTATGATTTCTACAATGATGAAATTCACCAATAAAATTGAAAGAGGGCAAACAAATACACTAGAACATAGTTTACCAACTGGGATAATTGTAAGTTCTTTGATCTAACCACACTGCATGATTTCATTATTCACCAACCGTTGCACCAACATGATAGGCAACATTCAACCAATAATAAAGGTTGATTATCACAGGAATACACAGAAAAAAGAAAATTGAAGGCAACAGGATAAGTTTAGGTTTCAAAACAAGCAGGCTGTTTTCTTAAGTGTTCCCTACAAAAGGTAGAAATGACTCAAGCACGTCCTTAACATTTAATCTCGACAATCCGACTACAGAACCACTCAGGAATTGATTACAAATTTAAAGGAGAGGGTCTCTAAAATACTGCTACATCCGGAAGCCTAGCTCAAAATTTGAACTTCTCTGCTATCATTATTTGAGATTTCTCTGCGGTTCATTAGTGTTCTGTTTTATTTGTTTGGTTAGCTTGGTTATTCCCATTTGCAGGATGAATTTCTAAACCCTATATGTGAAATAAAAAAGGTGAACATTACATAATTTTCTTAAATAAAGTAATATGATAATTTAAGTAGTTAACGGAAGTACAACCTTTACGAATGCATTATTCAAGATGGTTATCAACTAAAAATGACAAAACCTACATATGTTTAGAGTGAAGATGGTCCGAGGTTAGATCAACTTTAGATGAGTATATAATAATATTAACTATTGACACCTGATAGATCATTAGGGAATTAATAATTGGAAACATGTTAGCACAGAAGTCGAACGGTTTTTAACACATTTCGTGGACAAGGGAAATAGGTAATTGGTAATCTTGGCTTCAGATATCAAAACAGGATTATCTACACACAAAATTCTTCCTTACCAACAGTCTTGTAGGTGTTGGTATCCTCTGGCAACTGGCGAAGTTCCTCCAGAGTGAGGTAAGCACGCTTCTTTTCCCCCTCTTTAGAACGCATCTGGGTTTGTAACTGACAAAAGCAAGGTATGTTACAAGAGAGGCTATGCAAAATCGTTTCCACATATAGGCTAGAATTTACAACAAGGAATAACTCAAAGGAAATTCCATCAAATACAGAATCATGGAAGCATAGGAACACAGGAAGATACATAATTCAATCTAATTTAATATATCTGTATTTACAAAGTGTGCATAAAATGTTATTGCATTCTACGAGTATCGAAATGATGAGATAATGTTGTGCCCCTCAATCCATTCAGTTCAACTTCAGTAATAAATCCATCGACTTATAATCCCACTCAACTTTTGCACTTAGAAAAAACAATATAGACATTTTGTAGCAAACATTGCCGGACAGTTAAAAACTGCTACACGCCTTTATCAAAAAAAAAAAAAGCTGCTACACGCCTACACTCAACTATCCCATATGCTCTCGAAAGGAAAAAAAAAAGAAAAAAAAAATAGAAACAGACAGTGTTGATGTGCTATCACTTACTACATCCATAAAGCCAAAGCTCTGATGACCTTGACTCTAGCCCTTTTTATTCAAAGTTTTAAACTAGAACTATTTCTAGAAGCACTGAACCATCCTTATAGCCAACCCTCCTTCTAAAACATAAGCATATTCAGCTTAGTGAAGTTTGGTAGCCACCAAAACGAGATCCAGAAACCACTACAATTCTACTCAGGTACTACAAGCAAAATGCACAAACGCTGCAGGAGTTCCTCCCACAAGCCACAACAAAATCAGACCAAGGCAACCGAACAATGCCCAACGAATGAAGTATGATCTGAATCGATGGCATAACATGCCCCCAGAGCTAGTCTAAAAGAGATGGGCTAGTCTTTCTCCCCATGTGATTTTCTGTTTCAGTTACAAAGTGAGCTAGCTAGAGGAGAGATAAGAAGGGGAACCTGCTTGATCTTCCCGGTGGTATCGATCATCCGCGCCTGCAGCTCCATGAACGCCTGCGCACGAGAATACTGTCAGCGAGACATCGGCAGAAGAAAACTACCAAGAAGACGCGGGCGGTGGCGAGACCCGCGTGGCACGTACCGCTCGGTTGGCTTCGTCCGCCATGGGAGGTGGTGGAGCGGGGTCAAGAACCCTAGGGACAAGCTCGAATCGAATGGAAGGAGGGAGGGGGAAGCGACGTGCTCGAGGCTGGGACAGGGGATCGGCGGATGCAGCGGCGGCGGCGGTCGCGGCGCTGCGCGAGATCGGTCGAGTAGACGAGACACCGGCAGCAGCAGTGGGTATACTGGGCTGGATTTCTAATGGGTTTACAACTAGGCGTGCATGATGAAACCAAAGCCTCTTCGGGTTTTTAGATTTGGGCCAAGAAACGAGAAGGCCTTTACAGCCTATAAGCATTCCATGGATTCTGAGAGAATTCCCTTTCGTCGGAGCCAGGCAACATTTTTTTAACGAACCGTACGAAACAGCGCAAAACAGTGCAAGTTCTATTTATAGAGTAGAAAAAAAATACAAGACTACATAGTCATATAGTAAAAAAAACAAAATTAAGAGAACATCTAAAAAACTCAGCCAGGCAACATTTGTGAAAGTGGAAAAACCACAAACATGTTTTGTTACTTTCATCTCCTCCAAAGAAATATCCAAATGGATAAATATAATCCGAAACTTTTTTCTAGTATATAGGATTCTACCTTGAAGTTCTCCACAAAATTTTAGACTTTAGACAATGTTTTGGACAATAATAAATTAGACAAGTTTTCCCTCCCGAATCGTCTTTTTGTGTTTTTAAAGTTCATTTTTTGAGTTGACGCCTTCGTGGAACACTTGAAAAAAATATACTCCAGGTACCCAAAATTTAATAAACTTTTTTGTAGAAAGTGAATTCTCCCTTGTCGTGCCATCATTGGATAAATTGTGTGCATTTTTGCAAACAAGAGCCTAATTTTGTAATATTAACAAAATATTGTAAATATTTCTTCAAAAAATGCAAAATATGCCATGCAAAGATTCTGTCTCTTTTCCTTGCTTCTCCCAGCAACTTGAGGAAGAAGTTCATTTCTTAGCACTGACTCCAAAGACCACAGAGGCTACATCGTACACGCAAATCAGCAAGCAGTGGTGACGCTCAAGCAGGTAACGACTTCACCCCGAAGTCAGCATGGCCGGCTTCCGGCGTGGCATTACATGTACCTGGTGTCTGCGTGTCGTCCTCAGGTCCATCCACCGCTGTCTCCGTAGCCGGCCCGTCGGCGACCTCAGCTCCAGCGCACCTGCTCCACGTCAACCCCAAGGAGCCGTGAGGTGAGACCGGCCGTCTAGAATATAAGCCGGTGTCCTCCGGTGATCCCGAGATCGAGCTGCCCAAGACCAAGACGACATCACCCTGCACCAGGAAGCTCAGCCATCACACCGCCAGCACCGCGAATGGCGTCCAACAACACCGCCGGCGAGGGCTCTGCCGACGAGGTCCTCCACGAATTCGGCATCGTCCGGGTCTACAAGAGCGGCCGCGTCGAGCGGCCCCTCGTGGCCCAGCCCGTCGCGTCGGGCCTCGACGCCGCCACGGGCGTCGAGTCCAGGGACGTCCAGCTCGGCAATTACTCCGTCCGCCTCTACCTGCCCCCGGCCGCGGCGGCCGCCGCCCCCCGCGCCAAGCTACCGATCATCGTGTACGTCCACGGCGGCGGCTTCGTGGCCGAGTCGGCCGCGTCCCCAGGCTGCCACCGTTTCCTTAACAGGCTCACGGCCGCCTGCCCGGCTCTCGGCGTCTCCGTCGAGTACCGCCTCGCGCCAGAGCACCCGCTCCCGGCGGCCTACGACGACTCCCTCGCCGCGCTCAAGTGGACGCTCTCCGCGGCCGACCCGTGGGTCGCCGCGCGCGGCGACCTCGGCCGCGTCTTCTTGGCCGGGGACAGCGCCGGCGCCAACATCTGCCACTACCTGGCCGTCCACCCCGACGTCATCGGCGCCTACCAGGCACGTCAGGGTCAGGGTCAGGGCGAGGGCGGCGGCGCGCGGGCGCGGCGGAGGCTGAAAGGCGCCGTGCTGATCCACCCCTGGTTCTGGGGCTCGGAGGCCGTGGGCGGGGAGCCGCGCCACCCCGCGGCGCGCGCCATGGGGGCGCGGCTCTGGCTGTTCGCGTGCCCCGGCGCGGACGGCATGGACGACCCGCGGATGAACCCGATGGCGCCCGGCGCACCGGGGCTGGACACGATGGCGTGCGAGCGGGTCATGGTGTGCGCCGCGGAGCACGACTTCCTGAGGTGGCGCAGCCGGGCGTACGCGGAGGCGGTGGCGGCGGCGAGGGGCGTGGAAGGGGAGGGATCGGTGGAGCTGCTGGAGACGGAGGGCGAGGGGCACGTGTTCTATGTGTTCAAGCCCGATGGCGCCAAGGCCAAGGACATGCTCGACAGGATCGTTTCCTTCGTCAATGCTCCGTGATGCGCTATTTGTTTCTTGCGTTCGGTTCGTAGGTGTTGTCGTTGTGCTTCTGCGCCTCTATGACGTGTAGTAGAAAAGAGGGTAAATTGGTGACATGCTCAAGTTTTTCTCATTGGATATGTACTCCTGCTTTTCTTTCATAAGTCGCAAATGAAGGAATACCACTGTCAACTTCCACAGAAGTATGACCTTTGTATCAGGGTCGCAAACCTGAATAACCTTCAGTTGTACTTGTACAGATTGTTTGCTACCTCTTTCAAATTCGGGGTTTCCCGTGGACAGAGACGGCAAAATGCACTAGATGACTAGAACATCTGTCCCGCATTCAGCTTCCCAGGTGTTGCATTCCCTACCATCTTTCTCCATGCAAACTCTCCAATTTTGCTCCCAGATAGTCCCAGCGAATCTCGATCGGATGACTCCTCGGTCTCCTTGAACATGATGTCTGTGGAGATTACTCCCTTAGCAGGTCCATCCTGAGCTCTCAGCCTCCCTTCATAGGACAAAAAATCCAGGACTTTAGCTTTGCGCATGTCTCTACAGTAGATGAGAGCTATGCCGTCAGCTGGTCCATTTTGGAGAGGGGTACAGACTGTATACAACAGATAACCAGAACTGCCTTCTGTGACAGTGAAGACTTCCCTGTCTGCTAGATTAAGAGAGCGATACATTCGCCCATTCGCTCCATTATACAGTGTGAGCATGAGATCCTTTGCATCTAAAGATGTGTGTATCACTACCTCAATAAACTGCAGAAAAAGTAAACAAATGTAAGTTTGCAATTGTGCAGAAGAGAATACAAGAGCTTTGGAGCTAGTGAAAATGGCAAGGATCCCTTTTGCATACTAGGAGTTTCTGAAACTTTGGAGCATTCGTTATCATTCGACAAGAGAATATAGGAGCGAATAATTACAAAAAGCATCCAAACTCCAAAGTAATTGAAATGGAGGTCAGCAGAATTATTCCTCGCATGGAAGTGGGGCACCGATCTGAGGAAATGAACTAATAGGGACACCGGATATAGGTCATTCGCTTGCTAATACAGCAAAGCCTGGACAGGTCAACAATTAAAACATTCGGTATTGTGCTCGACCTACCCATCGAACCACCCAGAGCTTCTTCCTTTCATAGATCAGTTATGTCATCACATCTGTCTCTTACTCTGTTCTGTGTTCATTAGGAGTCCTTTTATCTCCTGCATTATGAATCGATGGTGCATTTTGACCATTTATTCATGAGGGTGGTGGAAATGAAACAAGATAGGAGACCATGATTCTGATATGATGCGAGCTAGACAAGAGATCGTGCGCGACAGCTATCATGCCTCCCTCAAGGGCTCCTATCTCGCTTGCAATCCCCAGTCTCCTTCGATTTTCACCGACCTCATGATCAGTCTCAATGGATTTGTAATGCAATGGCTGAAAAGATCTGCAATGAACAGAAGTGATGGCACTAGAAAAAAGAAAAATAAAAGTGTTAGGTGGGCACATGGTGCCACCATGGCAGTGTTAGGCATGCAGGCAAGCCAGTAAGCTGCAGTGAGCCACTTAACTTGAGTAACTGCCCATTACTCTAGTTTCCAAGACTGGAAACCTAGTTGCACATGAGTTTGATGATTTCCAATGCAAATTACTCAATATGGAGATAAATGATCATAAATTGCCAAAATTTTAGTGTGACCATGAGAATGGCTCGAGACCAGGGCAGTGAAATGTCTTATGATGGTGTTAAACAAACAGAAGGTGTCATGTAGGGAGTAACAAAGCTAGTCTCACCTTCCAAAGGCTTCTCAAGATTGATACACAATCATCTAATCATCCATTTCAGAATTTGTATTTGTGGAGCTAGAGAAGAGTTTACCCTAGATATATTACCCAATAAATCAACCCCTCATCTGAAATTCAAAACCTAACCTAACAAATGATCAGCATGACACTAATTGTCATCTCAATGGTTGAATGGATCATCAGTTTGCCTGTTTTTATTTAGACACTTTTTCTTTGAAAGAACTTATTTTTAGGCACTGAACTATTTGAACTACAACATACTCAACATATAAAGGGTAAGCAGGAGGCACCTGAAAAGTGCTTATAGTGTAACTAGTGCATCAAGCCATTTGCTAGGTGATATAAACAAAACAGAGAAAAGAAAAACTCGAGAAAAAAAAAAGGATGAACTGGTTGGTGTTGTACCTCATTCTCGTCTTTGCCTTTATTTTCATAGTGGAACTCATTGACCCAAGCCTTCTGTGATTTTCCTGTGAAAGGTGAACTTTCGGCAGGAGGGTTCCTCCATATAAGATTTGCATATTCTGGATGATCGACAAAAGGATTTCGATTATGCTGGTAAAGGTTGCAAACTCTGTCATTTCTAAGCTGCTCAGATCTTGATGGCGGATCAAGTTCATTCCACCGTAGAAGGGCTGATAGCAGACCCATCTTTCTTCTTTCTTAAAAAAAGGCAGAAATTTGGTAACTAAAAGAACAAAGAATGGCTTGTGATTTAAGTACAATATAATTAAGGTGTTATCATGCAACTGACTAGTTCAGTATTAATGTCCTTGGGGCAAAACTATTAGTTTGGTATGAGCAAGCACTATATCTGCCAAGAGGTGTCCGCCAAGTACTAGAAATAAAACCTAAATATCATCAATACATCTCCTTTTTGAGAAAGTACTTACGAATACTTGGTGAATCAGAAAGCTCCAGATGTGGAGCTCCATCCTTCTGGCCAGACCCATAGCTTACTGCCATGTACATCAGGGACCTAGCCACATCCCCGCGCACCTGATGCCAACCAAAAAGGAAAAATTGTATTGCCAATTACACAGCAAATGAAACCTAAAAAAAACAATTGATGTTTGAATCTGGAAGGCACTACCACTGGTGTTCATGTACAATTAAACTAAACCTGATTGATCTGACTTTCCAAATTCACAGGTTGCCTTAAACATTCCAAATAGTACTTCATATGTTTTTTAAGCTTAAATTATTTCTAACTTAGATATTTCCCTCCATTGGATCAAACACATACAATTCCCGATTCCTGCATCTGAATACGTAATTTCGGGTTCAAACATCAGCATTCTGTTCGACAATAGATATCAATTTGTCTAGGAACAGTGCACAATTAGACATATCGTCAATTGCAAGCAAATAGTTTCTAAACCTGAAAAGGAGGTGCCCACTTTTCAGTGTCTGTCTCAGTGTCAGATGCGGCTTCATGATTTGCTGGCCTCACACAATTTATTGATGTCGCAGTACATTCTCCAAAATATTTGTTTCCCCTTGAAGAGTTTACTGAAAACATAATTTGCACCTTAAGAAAAACAGTCAAAATTCTATGCTGCATAAATTCATTCATTTTAAATTATAACTCCTTTGCTTGCAAGAGTTTAGGCCATAGTTTAAATAGGCAGCAAATGTCTCACTTGAAATAACACAATCCTAGTGCTGAGGTTTCTTTTTTTTCCCCATAAATTATGCCTGTTGTCCAGTGGTTGAGATGAGGATGAAATGTATTGCATTCGTCAAAGACAGAAACCTAGCTGACCATTGACATCCGCAGGACGTATGTTGTGAAGATCAGTTAGTGATGGGCCGTAAGTTAGGCCATATGATCGAGGCCACAGGTGTTCCCCTGCACAGTAAAAAACACACAATATTTCTGTGAAAGGAAAACATAAAGATAAGTGAGCATTGTCCTCTCTACTCCCTAGACGTTAATTTTACTCACAAATGTAACTCACTATTCCATCCATCTGGTTTGCCTGCTAAGATCTTCGGCGCTGCTCTCTGCGAGTATATCTCAATCCTACAAGAAAAATCGGAGCCTAAAAAATCAAAACAGAATATGGGAACCAGCTGCCATTGTTGCACAAGCAAACTTTAGTACCCATAATCTGTTACAGAGCACCATACACTTCAGAGGATGCCTCAGGGTGTTCTGCATCAGCTGCATCCAGAATCTTGAGCGCCTCCCACACCTACAACATAAGGGTAACAAATCACATTCTTATTTCTCAATACAAGCCGAAATTCAACAAATGAAGGAGAGCGAAAGGTAACTGAAAAATTGATAGCTATAGGCAGGCTAGAAGCAGACCGACATCTTTGTACCGCAGGGCGGCGTGAGGCGAGACGACGGCGGCGAGCTTCGTCCTCAGCTCATCGCCAGCCAGGCCATCAAGGCCAACGTAGTAGCGCCTGACATCTTCGCAGGGGTACGCGGCGGCGTCCAGCGGTGAACGCGCACCCACAGAGGAGGAGGCGTGGGCAGCCGGGAGAAGCGACGCGGCGAGCGCGAGCGCGAGGCCAGCAGCGGCGAGGGCGTGGAGGTGGAGGCACCGGTCCAGCCACAGCGGGAGCAAGCTCCGCGGGAGCAAGAGCAACGGTGGCGCGGTGGGTCCGGGGTTGGGTTTTTTGCCGCGGCCACGGCGGCAGCGACTTGGGAACGATGGGCGACGGACGGCGATGGAGAGGCATGTTCTTGCTGGGGCAGCGCCGCGGGCAGGAGAGCGGGAAGAGGAGGATGCGGTGAGGATGGTGGCCAAGAGCGCCGGCATTGCCGCACCACTCGGCGCCGATGGAGCAGGTTAGCCAAAGTTCGGCTAATCCATATCGTCACAGTAGTTTTTTCAACTAATATATGAATATGAATATTAAACTTTTAAAATAATTACATTACTTTGAGCGGACTTAAAAAATTATATACAAATGTTATAAGAAAATGTATTTTATTGGCATACCTTCGCAAAAGGCATATTTTTAAAAAAACTGAATATCACACCAAATAGTTTTCATCTATACAGCTATTTTTAAGGTGTACATTTCATAATACACTATCAGTATGCGCCCACATGTCATTGACTAGCCTAATTGTATGGATGAAAATTAAGAATTGCTTGTATCAATGCTTTTTTGTTGGACTTGAATCAAGCCAGATGTTCAGCCGTTCCCATTGACCTTTGCTAATTTCGCTTTAATTCCACATCAATGATATTAAATCATGAAAATCGCCCTTTTAAATAGGAAAGGCAGTAGCATGCGTAGAAGAGTAATCCTGACCGTAAGATTTCCTAGATCCGTTCCCAAATTGAATACAAGTGTAAAGCAATACTCCAATTAACATACCACTTCATACGACGAAACATTTTAATTGCCAAATTCATATTTATATAGGATAGATCAATAACCTATATATATCTAACAATATCAAACATTATAAAAACAAAGAGAGAAATGACGTGAAGGACAATTGAGTCTTAAAGTGCGATGTCACTGAAACCCAAATCCAAATAGAGGGGAAATGCTGTTGTACTTAACCAACTTCACCCTATTTTACTGTATGAAAGGGTGGTAAGTAAAAAAAAGGGGAGTGCATACAGTATTCAGCAGTAGGTTGACGTGTGATACCGAATCACAACAGGTGATGAACACAATATAAAAAAAAAGGTAAAATAAAAAAGAGATGTGTGGCTGCTGGGATTCGAGCCCAGGTCTCCACGGCCACAACGTGGAATTCTCACCACTAAACTACAGCCACACTTGTATCAAAGTCGTAATAAAACATTATATGTCAATTTACCCAAGGTCCCATCGCACCAACCCCCCGCCGATCTCGAGGCGAGGACCGAAAGGGGGTTTTGCTTCGCGTAGAAGGAGAACAGTTGATAGCAGCCGCAGCGATCCCTCATTCTCTCCCCAGCGCCGCCGACATGGTGCAGCAGCAGCCGCAGCCAGCCACCAGCTCAGGCATCCTCGACGCCGTCCCGCTCTTCGTCGTCGTCCTCCTCGCCGTCCACGTTCTGGCCCTCGTGCGCATCCTGCTCGCTTCTTGCCCTTTTTTCGTTTCCCCGCCGCCCCGCGCCCGCACTCTTCGTCGCTTAATCCTGGCCAGATCCCGACTCCTCAGCGCTCTTCCCGCTGGATACAGGTGTTCTGGATGTACAAGTTGGCCTCCGAGAAGCAGCCGCCGCGGAGGAAGACGCAGTGACGCCCGCCGATCCACGCAATCGCTGGCTTGCCTCTTTGGTGGGTAAGATTCGTTCCTGAAATTGACTGCCTAGGATAATTTGTTTCTGTTTCTGTTTGGTATCCTACTCCTGAAATACGTTAGAAGCGATTTATTATCTTCGAATTTGAGTGCTTTTTGTTGGCAATGCTGCCAATAAATGAATTCCTGCAGTTGTTAGTGAATTAGGGAAAAGAAATAATGATTTTTAGGAAACAAGGTAGTAACACTGTTGGTGCTGATGCTTGTTAACGCAACAAGACACAATAAGGGTAACAAGTTATCTAGTGGTTCAGTGCTTAGATAATACAATTAATTTGAAGCATCTGGTGATGGTTGATTTGCAGTCTGCAGCTGTAGCATGTATGGCATTCTTTGTTTCCTTACCACCAAGCCTTGTTCAGCCGCCCTAGCCTCTTAGTCTTTTACTGTCACTTATTGTTGCATTCCCAACAAAAAAAGAAGAAGGGCAGGACACATAACTATTTTTACATAGTAGCCAACAATGTGCTTTCTTATCTTTCATTTCAATGACCACTAAGGAACTCAAAATCAATCTCTGAATCACTCTCCCTGCTAGACAGGTTTCTCTTACCTGCAGGTGCTAATTATGGCATTTCAATTGTGCTCCCTTTTATGGGTAACTGGGTAACCTGCTAAAATGTCCTATTAGTAACTACCAGTGAATGATATTGATAATGGATACTGTCTTCAAGTGTCAATGTAACAACATTGCCATTTATAGTGTTGATAAGTACGGAAATGATATATCTTCGATATGTTCAAGATAGAAGCATAATCTAGAAAATATTTTGTATCACAGATTGTGAAACTTTGGTTTCAGTTCAAAACATGTTTAATTGAGTAGCCGCTAGCCAACATAAAGAGTAACATCCAGGATCACCAACTTTGGTGCTATAATCACTTCTTAGTTAAAATATCTGAATTTGAGACCAGTCTCTGTTGCATATGTGGGAGAGGGAGTGTGTTGGGCTGTGAAAATAACATTGAATATGCACAAGTGAGTGAGTAGGGTTTTAAAAACAATATTGAATATACCTGTTCATAGATTGGAGACGACATTTGGGTAATAACTTGGTATCAGGTGTTGCTAGCATAAACTTGAGGACATATTGAAGGACATTCTCATTCGAGAAACTCACATTGATGGTTGATGAAAAATATCCCATGTGGTCTTAAGGTGCCAGTGCAAATTCCAAAATGTAGCATCTGTGTGATGCATACAATCTTTAAAACTCAGCATCTTAGAAGGGAAAAAACCTTGATTATGGCCATAGATGTGCGACACTCAAACAAGTTATGCTCTTTGATGTTGTTTCAAAGGGGTCCGTCCTTATATCCATGTGTGTTCCCCATGATATAGTGGTTCCTATTTGTATGTTCTACTATGCTTTAAGAAAAAGGGTGTAGAAATGTGATATTTTCATATTTCCTTTGAGCTTCATTAAAAGGCAAGGTGTTTGCCTAACTAACTTGTCTCAATCTTATATTGAAGCTACATCTTCTCTTTAATTAAACGTCAAATCTTTCTTCAGTTTTCATACGGTAATCAGTGAACTGTTATCATTTTTCTTTAGTTCGATTGTTACTACATGGATGAATCTGAACAGGAATATTTGATGCTAGGCTCTGCACTTTCTTTTATGGGCAGCATTAATAAATGGTGGCATATCTGGGCAAATGCCCTACAAGTTCTGATGTACAAATGACACTCCCTGTGGTTCAGATTCTTGAAAGACATCATCTCTATGCAAAAGATTTAATGTCTGGAACCATCAATCCTTTATGCCGAAGTAGGCTGGTACATTATGTAGTTTGTCATGACATATATTCCATGAATAATAATAGAAGTTTTGCTTTGTTATGTTGTCTTAAATTTGTTTTTTATCCTCAAAGTCTTCATATGGAAATGGCTGCATGCCCTATCTCTTGTCAAGTAATTTCTTTGGTTGGTTGAATCTGTGCTATTGTGAACTTCTTCTTTAGAGTAGTGGCAAATGCACAAATTACCATTTTTGTTTTGCCCAGTCAGTTATTTTCTCTCTTTTTTTTTCTTTTTTGCCTGGCTTCTCTTTTTTGTTAAAGGAGCTACCATTCTTGTAGGCTTTAACTACTTATTACAAATCTTTTTTTATATGCCATTAATTCTTCCTCTCATGGTTGTAGGTTGGATTTTAGGACAGAAGTGATGCTCCAGAAGGTTTAGGTTGTTCATTGTTCAGAGATATCTATGTAGCATTTTAATTTTGTTCTGCCATAATTGTTACATATTGGATTTTAGTTGAGAACAACTTGCTGCATTTGGATTTTGCATATTGCTCAGAGAGGCAATAGTCTATATTAACCATTGTCCTTTGTATGATAAATAAATTTTCATCGCTTTTTTTTTCCTAGAATAATCACTTGTCATATTTAAACTTTAGTTCCGTAAAATGCAAGAATTATTGCCATTTGGACTTAAAGGACCATTTGGCCTATAAGTAACAAAATGGCTTTTGATGGAGCGGAAACACCTTAAAGGAGAATTTCCAAAAATAAAAAAGAACATATTTTACAGTTCAAGCATAGATGAATATTTGCATTCAAGCTG
Organism: Setaria italica; assembly: GCF_000263155.2. Classification (NCBI taxonomy): domain Eukaryota; kingdom Viridiplantae; phylum Streptophyta; class Magnoliopsida; order Poales; family Poaceae; genus Setaria; species Setaria italica. The sequence goes on along the minus strand of NC_028450.1, from coordinate 21,389,482 downwards.
TATTGTGCTGCATGTTTATATTGTGCTGCATGTTTAATCTAATGCCACCGCTGATGCAGTCCAAATTCCCAACAGGATGCTCCTCTAGTGTCAGCGTCACCAGCATAGATATATGCTAAAAACTGTATCGGCCCATTGATGGTCAAACATCGACTTGCTTATTTTCATGCAGTTAAGTAATTATCCAATGCGGCATGGTAATAAGAACAGTGATAAAAGAAAATGTAGCTGCAACATGAATAGAAGTAAGATAGAAACATATTCTGACATGACAGAAGCAGCATCAGCAAAGCGCCACAACTTGCCAAAAATGAGCAGCATAATAGCTCGACCAACAATACACTCATGATAACGATAATAGTGGCAAAAAACAGAGGAAGGAGAAAACAAGAATGCCTATGATATATGACACAAGCACGCTGATACTAGAATTGCATGCATAAAAACAAACATTGATGGTGATGAAGCGATTGTGACAAGACAATAAGATTAATAGCAAAGTTACCGAAATTCTTTCAACACAAGCTCAGGCTAGTAGGAGGAACTGTAACTCTCAAAATCATCTCAAACCCTTAAAACCTCAAATTTGATGAGTCCGAACCTCGTTGAACGAGATGGACTAAATCCACACTCCCAACTAAATTCTAGCTCCAAACTACCGAGGGATAATGGACTGAAGCTCGCATCACAAACTAAATATAGATTTGGCGTCATAACCTTCTTGAAAGCATCGTCAGGCAGACCCGTTCGACATCGCTCGCCGCGACCGCCGGCTGGGCGTTTTTCTTTCCTTTCTTTTACTTTCCCAAAAAAAGAAAAAATCTGCTGGTGTCATGGTGGTGGCATTTAGTGGAGTGGCGGCCGGCGATGCTGCAGCAGTGATGAGGCTAGCTGCGGTGAAGTTGAGGAGTTTCAGCCGAGCGAAGACTTTGTACAGCATGTGTTTTCTAATCCAATCGGCTGACAATGCTTGCTGAATTGAGTTAAGCGGTGCTATGCGTTGCGCGGCTCGTGTCAATGTCCCAATTCTGCCGTGTCAATGTCCCAATTCGACCGGCCGGTGCTGTGGAGAGTTGAATTGAGTTGGTACGGCATGTGTTGATGTCCCAATCCAAATGGCCGGTGTTGCTTGTTGAGTTGAGTTGAGTTGTGCTTTGCATTGTGCGGCTCGTGTCGATGTTCCAATCTAATCAGCCGATGTTGTTGAGAGTTGAGTTGAGTTGGTGTGGCATGTGTTAATGTCCCATTCCAACCGGCCGATGTTGTTGTTCGTTATTCTATCCACTCTGAACTTATTCTTCTTTTAAATATAATCGGCAGCTCTTTCTGCATGATTCATTTCAAAAAATAGATTTGGAACAGTAAAAGGAAACGGAGAAGGCTTGATGGGTAGAGGAAGTATTCCTTTTGGAAATGGGTGAGCACTACTACAGAATGCCTTATCACCGTTGGCCCTCAAACCTACACCACCGCCGGTTTTGGGAGTCGATGGTAAATGGTTGGTGGTGATGGGAATGGGCATCACCACTGAACTAACAACCGGCGGTGATGCCCATTCAAAAAGAAACCTATAGCCCCACCAGCTGCCAGCCGCCGGCAGCCACGGCCCCGCTAGATCCGGCCGACCGCCGCCCGCTGCGAAACCAGAGAGAGGAGGTTAGGGGAGAGAGGGAGAAGGGGGAGAGATAGAGGGGCAGCGTACCTCGCCGGAGCCCCCACGGGCTGCCATCAGCGCCGCTACTCAGCCACCATGGGTCGCCACCACCACCGTCGCTGCTTGCCCACCGCGATGCGTCGCCGCACCCCCCCACCCCCGCTCCCTGCTGTAGATCCGCGCTCCCCACGCAGCCACAGATCCGCGCGCTCCACACTACTGCAGATCCCCGTGCGCTGCTGCCGCTTCCCGTCTCACCACCGCTCCTCAGTGCCGCAAATGAGGGGCGAGCGATGGGGGAAGTAGAGGGGTAGCCGAGGGAGAGAGGGAGGGAGGGGACTAGCTGATGGATAACGAGGGAAGGAGGGAAGCGAACGACGGAGGGAGAGGGGGAGGGCTGGTGGGAGAGGGAGAGAGGAGATTGTGGGAGGGGGGAGGGATCCGGGTGGCGGAGGATGAGAGGAGAGGGAGGAGTCGAGGAGATTGCGGGAGGGGAGAGTGGGAGGGAGGGCCGTGGGCGTGGGGTGGGGGAGGAGGGGAGGGCCGTGGACGCCAAGGATCTCAAAACTGAATCGCATGAAAATTTAAGCTCCGAGACACCCCTTCACCATCGGTTTGTAATATTGTCCGATGGTGATACCTATCTCCGCCGGCTCATTATTTGACCTGACGGTGATATTGTAATATCACTGCTGATTTATGGTTTTACCGTCGGATCATGTAAAAATTCGACGGTGATGAGTTATCATCACCGGTTTGACAAAATCCGGCAGTGATATAGGTGGCGGTGATGATGGTTTGTGTAGTAGTGGAGCCGAGCGGACCTGGAGATTGCCCAACTTACTTGCCTTGGCGAACGAGAGGATGGAACCGATAATGAAGATTATTCGTCTCATGAGAGAACAACTTAGGAGAAACACAAGAGGCATCGTAGAGTTAGGGTAGGTCAGGAGCAAGTGGGGGAGTTGGGAATAAAAAGAAACTTTGCATGTCCTAAGGGAGCTACGAAATTCATTTCATTCTTTGCGCATGGCAAGAGAGATCATCCACAGCCACTTCCCGTATACTCACTCTTATGTTATCCTTGAGCAGAGAAACATGGATACATGGGAGCCCGCAGCCCAAACAAAAGGAATCGATCTCCATATATTGATGTTAGTTGCCCAATTCAACCTCAACGTACACAATCCTCACCTCCTGGCTCCAATGATGATTTGTTGCCATGCACGCTTGACAAATCCAATGTAACACCAATACACCAATGTGTTACCTGTATTTTTTGGGCTCTTGAGCCTCTAGGTAACGAATACCCCGGTCAAACAGGAGCAAATCTTTGTACGTGGGAAGCAAAGCATACTTTCATATGGCAGCCCATTCACGACGACCGTGGCAAGGAGCACTAGTGAGCCAGGGGAGTGGACATGTATTTTCATCACGAAGAATTCAATTGCTAGTTTACTTTTTTAATTAACTGTGATGCAACTTAAAAAACATATATACTACCTAGAAAAGGTGCCACTAGGATTTTGTCTGATATGGAGAGGGCAGGAAAATAAGAGAGAAATATATCGTCTTGTAACTACACTACAAGAAATGTGTGGATCTGTGATGAAAATTTTATGACACATTTGTTCTTATCATAGATTTATGATGTTTCTGGCTGAAAATGTTATAAAGTTTCACATCCGAGCAAATTTAGTGATAAAGTTACGGAACATCATAAAAGTTGCCATTGTAGAAAAAAATCATCACTCGCTGTTACATGGTGGTTTTGTGAAAATATAAGGTCCGCGAAAACGTCATAAACTAACCAGGGTCCCACATGTAAACATTTGTTAAAAAATAAGGTGTGCAAAAAATATCATAAACCGAGTGTTGGAGGTATGCCCTAGAGGCAATCATAGAGATGATGATATCTGATTGTATCCATGATTTGTATATTGTGTTCATTGAATATCCATTAAAGGCTACTTGAATTGATCTGCAATTATGTGAATTGTATCTGGAACTCTTTACTTGTATGGTTATTCTAAAAGTTGTCCCTAGTCGGAGTTCATGTGTGGACACACATGAATATTAGACTAGTACATGTATTAGTTGATGACTATGTTTCACAAGTCATGGACATGGAAATATCAAACTAATAATGTAGGTATATGTAGAGACATGTGCTAGGACTGACCCAACACGAGGAGTAGTTCTCTCTTTACACAACATGTACGCTTTGTCCTTAGACCTGAGATTGTCGCATGTACTCAAGATGTGGATCGACTTACTTAGGGCCTATCAAACGCTACACTGTGACAGGGTAGTTAAAAGGGTAGCTTTCGGATTTGTCAAGAAGCATGCTGTGAGACATGGTCAATCAAGATGGGATTTGCCCCTCTCTGATTGAGAGTGATATCTCTGGGCCCCTCGAGTGATCGGATCCAAAAATGCATGGACTTGCTACGTACGGTTAAGAGTTAACCTACAAAGGGATTTCGAATCACAGGATCGAGAAAGAGCGGTCGGCTTGAAGCTAGACCAAATATTGTGAGGCAAAGGGAATAGCATGTACGTGATGTTGTGACGGTTCGTCTGATATGATCTTCGTGTGCGTGGAGTTGGCACGTCTTGCTAGAGGCCGCTATCGACTATTGGGTCGAGTAGAAGTACTCGGGCCATGTCTATATATATCCGAACCCATAGGGTTACACACTTAAGGAGCTGGAAGTCCAATTCGGATATGATCCATGTTGGATCAGGTTTAGAAGTACTAATGGGCCTCGGACCCAGAGGCCCGTCAGGAACTTCTATAAATAGAGGAGTGGGGCGCCCTGGGTTTAATCCCTTCGGCCGAAACACATCTGCCACGCCTCCCATGCCCTCGCCCTGTTGCAACTCGCGGACCTAGCAGTCCGGCTTGCGACGCTTCCTCCCTGCACGTGTGGATACCTTGGAGGTGTTGCACTTGCAGCACTTGGATGAGCCGCCGACGAGCCATGACGAGCCACGATGAGCCGCTGACGAGCCGCGGCACGAGGATGACCTCGCTGTACGTGGACGAGCTGCTGAGGAGCTGCTCGACGTCGACGTGATCGACTATGTGTTCGACTATGCTGATCGACTTCGTTGCCCCGACGCGATTCTACATCTTCTGCACCAGTGCATCGAGTGGTAATCCCGTGATCCATATACGATAGTTTTCCTGGTTTACGCGGTAGAAAAATTTTGTTTTGCGCTAGCGTAGCCTACCTCGTAGCCCTACACCGAGGAGGATCCCCCATGCAAGTATGAGTTGAGAAATAAAGTGTTCCAATTCGTCATAAAATCTAGCAGGGTCCCACAAGTTAGTCTATGATAAAAAGGGAGGAAAATAAAAAAGGTAAGAGTGTCCAGAGCAGTGGTCAAACCTGTGACCTCTTGATTCTGACGACTCAGCACTACCACTGAGACATAATGCAATTTATCGGTTTTGAACAAGGCAACTTCTTTATATTACAGTTCTATTAAGTGTGGTCCACTTTCCAGTTGAAGGCCAAAGCAACGGGTACATCTGCAATGGCGTACATTGCAAGGGACTCACCAGCACACTCCTATTGGCTGTGGCAAAGACTTGAGCCTAGAGGCATAGGTGCGCAACTGCAACGGGCAGCAGAAATGGCGCATCCTAGCAGCGAAGGGAGGAGTAGGAGCTACGGTCAGGTCAGTCCCCTGTTTTGTGCCACTACTTTCCCCTTTCATTAGAGGGAAGGGGATTTTCTGGAATTGGGGATTTGGGTTGAAGGCAGTAGATTCCGATTTCGTCCTACACTTAGGTTTGCATCTGATTGGTGTTAGAAGTTGATAGGCTATAGTTTATGAAGTGCAAAACTAAACTTTGGTTTCAAGTTACAATGACTTTTTTGAAGATTCCAAGTATTCCATCATCTTTTTCCATTGGTAGCTACTGCTCGGAGACATCTTTCTGCAACACTACCCGTTGGCATCCTGAAAGCAAGTGCGATCATGGGTGGAGAGGAGTGGTGAAGTTTTCTTGGACCTTCCTCAACACTGGCCGTCAGTTTGCTTGCTGCCCAAAGGTAATGGCTACCTGCTTCATAGAGATATTGGTTCTGTGGTTTCATGTTACTGTTGTCAACGACAATTTGTAAAGGGGCGTTTAATTTGCAGGATGAAAAGAAGCAATGCGGTTACATGATTTTGGTTGATCCAGAATAGGATGATAGGGCCTTTGGTGTTCTGGTGAAGCTCATGAAGAAGAAGGTGCAAGCTGAGAAGGATGCAAAGAAGTGGGAGGAAGAATTGACAAAAACTAATAGTGAGCTTAGAGAGATTAGGAATGAGCTCAAAACGGTGTGCCAACAACTTCAGAAGGCTACTGCCAAGCTGAAGTTCATTGGGAATTATAGGCACATTGTCAAGCTCGTGCACATGCTGCTTGCTTTATTTGTTGTTGTCGCAGGATTGATGCTCGGTGGCAAAAATAATTAAGTAGATGGTGAAGTTCTTAGCTATGGTGAACAGTCTTAACATAGTTTCCTTTGTCTGTATTTGTGATGTTTCTATCTATGGTCAACCATCTTGATTTTTTCTGAATTTGTCAATTTGTGATGGTGCTGAGGCACTTGAAAAAAATTGTTTGGGAAGTTATTAGTGTTTTTACTCCAGGAATACTCTGGTGAAAAATTGATAAAAATATGTGTAACGACCTTGGTTAACCAGCCGAGTTAATCTCAAGACTAATCCCAATCTGCAATTTCCACCGGTCCGACCCCTAAAAACCTAGCAAAATCGCACCAACCCAGCAAGTAGCAGCTCTTCCCTAAGTCCCAAAGCAGTGTTCCTCCAAAATCTTAGAGCGGTGGGAAAGCCAGAGACTGGAAGGAGGACCCGCGACTAGATCCCCGGTTCTCTCGAGTCAAACGCGCTAGAGCAGCATGCGCCCCGCTTCAGAGCTTCCCCGTCGCGTGGCTCAACCTCTCCGACGCGCGCCGCCTCGCCCAGTTGCCGGCTGCAACAAGATAGATCAGCGTGCCTCCCTCCCAATCACGCGCGGAAGCCCCTGCAGCCCTTTCTGCCTTGCCTCGTCTCGCTCGCACCCTTGCCGGCCGCGCCAATGCGCCCTGTCACCGTCGTGTCAGAGGTTTTGCCGCTGCCGCGCCAGACCGCCTCGCATCCCGCACCCATCACCTCGTTCGGATTCCCGGCCGCGCGCCCCGATGCCTTCCGGCATTTCCGCCTATCCACAGTCGCGCCGCCCACGCGCGCGCTCCACGACGATACCGCCCTCGCCAACCACGGCTCCGGCAGAGACAACTCCTTTTTCCGCCTTGCCAGTGATGTGCCTCGGCAAGCCGCTGTTCTGCGCTCGCTCATGCCGCCGCTCGCCCTGTCACCTCGCCTGCTGTGACCTCACTTGCAGTGCCTTCCTCCCTGTCACACGCCAGTCAAGTCGCCGCCCACAATCCGCCGCTTGACGTGACCAGACCCTGCTCGCCTTCGCCAACTCTTAATCCCGGCAAAACCACGCTTGTGCTGGCTTTGTCTCCAGTGCCCAATGACCAAAGACCCTATCCCCGAAGCTCTGCTTCGCTGGCCAATGGAGGCACCGCCTAATCGCCGCAAAGGCAGAGCACTCCACCCTTTTCAACCTGATCTTCGCGCGGCTCAAACTCTCTCTCTCTCTCTCTCTCTCTCTCTCTCCCTCCCTTTCGCGCAGCTATAAAAAGGAGTACCAGAGCCCCTACCGGAGTTTCCTTCACCATCGCTGTTTCGCCGCACCATACTCTGCTCGCACTTGAGCACTGCTGCTTAAGCTCTTGAGAAAGTTCCCCTCTCCGCTCAAACCTGCTTCTCCCTAACCCACCAGCTGCCTGTTTTCCTCCGCACAGTGCAAGAGCTTGCTTGCTGTCCACAAGAAGCACCGCCGCCGCTGGAGCACCGTCAAACCTCGCCGCCATCCAAGCCTTAACGCCTTAGTCCTTCCACCTAAGTCTATTCCTTCCCGACCCCAAGACTTCACCAGTAGATCTGAAGGTAAGTTGCTGACCCCCTTCCCGGTTCGCCCAACCCCTTTTTCCGTCTCGCCCGATCCTGTCTGTTTCACCGACCCTTATCCACCTCGCCCGAGGGCTCGGTTGAATCTTTTTCTTTGACCCGAGGGTATCTGTGTAAAATTTCAGGGACTTCTCTGTGTTAAGTCTAAGGACCCCGATATAGTTATTCCTTAAGTCTAAGGGTTAGATCATAAGTTTCTCCCAATCCGACCCTTTTATCCTGTTCTCCACCAACGGAAGTCGGACTCCTCCACACCTTTCCTGCAGCTTTGCTACAAGTGTCTGCGCTAAAACGTGCAAGTGTTGTTGAAATAACCGTCTAAATGTTTAACCTTACATTGCACTTCCGTGTAGAGCTAAATCTCGCCGACGGCACAAACGAACTGCATCCGGCGCCAGAAGACGGAGCAGTAGCTGAGCCGCCGACCGCAGGAGCTGAAGCAGAACCCACAGAGGACCAGTTCGCCTCCACCCCGCTCGAAGGCAAGCCCCGGAGCATGAACCCAGTCTTCTAAACTTGCACATGCCTTCCTTCATATGTATGTGCATTTACGTTATAGGAGTTGTTTGAAATCATAGATGCATGACTTAGTTCCCTTGATCTGAACACTAGTCTGTTGAGTTCAAGTAGTTGCAATGCTTAATAGGGCTCGGCAGAACTCGAGTGATTTCCTGTCACTCGCGAGTTATAGGAGTTGGTTGTTCTCCTTCTGGTTACAACTATAAGGACGATGGACGGGGCAGGGCTTGGTGAACTCTTTTGGTGGTCGGCTGATCGCCCCGTCTGTTTACTTGAATCTGTTTAAGGTCCGACAGTGGTGATGTTCGTGATCAAGTGTTTGAAAGTACTAATCTCATACCCATTATGGGATGGGGAAGCCTAGTACCTGATTGAACCTAGACGTGAGCAGTTCGATCCACTGTCTCTGGAATAGAGTTCCCCTATGGCCGCATGTGGTGGCAAGTGTGGTCACGGAATGGTAGAGGCCGGGTCTATGGAACCTTGCACCAAGAGAAGTGGGCCCGACACGGGTCAAGGAATTGATGGGGGCGGCCGACACAGGAAGCGACCCTCGGTGGTGCGTGGATGTCGTGAGGTTAGATTCTCCATGCATGGTTAAGGAACTCGAATCGATTCGTCTGCCTCTTACAGTTTGAGACTGCTTGATCGCTATGCTACACTGAGTAAAGACAGAACATGATGATGATATGAACTCGCTGCTTGTTCTACACATTGTGGTTGGAAACTATGTTTGTTTAGCATAAGTTGCAAATGTAGATTGGTTAAGGAACTTGGAATCTGAGCTAAAATATTGAAAGTGATGACCTATTGTAGTCGCTTTTGACAAAACAAACCCCTCAGCCAAAGAAGCCTTGCATGTCTAGAAGTGGTGGAGTAGTTTTCCCACCGGTCGGTTAAGTCTTGTTGAGCTTAGAAGCTCAGCCTTGTTTGTGGCATCTCTTTTCAGGTGAAGTTGAAACTTCCGAGCGTGCTGCTGTTGGCACTTGGCCGCCCCAGCTTCCTTCTGGGTGGACGGTCGAGTGGGATCCTTCCTCGGGCGACGAGGAGTGGGATCACTGATGTCCTGTTTGGCCTCACCAGGGACATCCAACCCCGGCGCTAGCTTCCGCTATATTTTATCTTCCATTGCTTTTGAACCTTGTAAAACTCTGATTTCGAACTAGTGTGTAATGAATCGTTGGACTAAGTATTTGATCTGTTGTATTCTCTGGAACCACTCGCCTTCGTGTGAGCTATGCTAACTCGGTCCTCTTTAAGTGGTTTAATCGGATGAAATCCGACGGATCGTTGAGTTAACTTGATTAAAGCATGATATTCGCGTGTTAGGCGACTTAACCGTGCTTTAGCTAAGTTAATCCGAGGTGTTCCTCCACAATATGGCAAGACAAAAGTGACTCCTTAGGAGTCAAACCCAAGACCACATGTTTGTGGTGGGCAATCCATACCACTAGACCAACTGCACACTTGCGTAGGAACTGGCTTTTATGGTTCTTTATGGAAATGAAAACATGCCACTGAGGCGGGCGTTGCCTACTCCTCGTAGCCGGTCATCTGCACATCGATGATTCAGATCGACTATTCGATGCCACGGCCTCCGGCGGTTGCTATACCGGTTTCTGTTCCCACACATTCTTCGAGGAGGCAGTTACCTATCTCGAGAGGTGCCAGTTGCCATCCTCAAGAGGTGCACCTTCCCATGGAAAGCGAGGAACTTCTTATTTAATCGCCATTTCCAACAGCATCAGTGTCATCGCCGGTTCCACTACCATCTCGTCCCCGACGCGCGCACCTCACCCCTGCAGCCCGACCAATGCCATGAAGCGATTCGTCTCCCCCTCAGCCCCTACCTCCTCCGGCTCCCTGTCGTACCGCCTCTCCCACATAGGCTCCCTCATGCACATCGGGCGATCCTCCGGCGCCTCCTCCTCATCGTCGTGCTCCCGCTGCGCCGCTGGCCGCACCAACTTCTCGGTAGCGCTACAGTGCTACATCAACACGGACCTCAACCCACTGTCGCGCTCGTCATTGGGATAGCGCTCTGACACCACCGACCTCAACCTGACGTCGCTCGCGGATGGTCACTGAAGAGCCGCTGGGGGCTCCCCAGTGCATTCCCAGCCTCCTCCACGGTGGGGGCGGCTTCCTACACCCCCTCGCCCTCATTGTCGCCCCTGAAGTTGACCTCGAAGGTGACCCTTCCAGCTGATGCGTTTGACTCCAACTTTGAGTCGCAGACTAAGACGGACTCATCTGACGACCGTCACCACGGCTACCACACGCCCTTCCCCCGAGGTGATGCTTTGCATGTCTTCCGCCATGCTGACAACATCTTCGCGTGCCCCGTCTTCCCTAGCATGAGGCATTGGTGGAAGATCCTGAATTAGGTCAAGGACCACATCGTGGGGATGGCAACGTCCGCGCCCCTGAGGGGCAAGAATAAGAAGAAATGGAGCCGCCACCATGTTGTGGCTCGGAATGAGGGGTGGCTGGGGTGAGCAAGCCGCGCCTATGGAAGATCAATGCAGTTATGTTTGATATGTTGTTAATTAGTAACTTTAGATTTTGTTGGAACCCTAACCATTTCTTCTATGCTGTTATCTTTTATTTGAAAGATCAATGGATTGTTTCTTTTTGTTAGAAGATCAATCCCCTATTTTCGTGCTCTGTTTGCTCTGTTTGCTCTGTTTCCTCTCCCTCACCCTTTCTCTCTTCCTTGGTTCCCATGTAGACATGGTTACTCTCACTTGAAACTAATTTCTTGTCTTTCTTCATTTATTTCCCAAGGGGTGGTTCTCCTACTCACATAGCTCGAGAGGCCAAGATGGATTGAATTTTATGTTTCATTTAATGTGATTGTAGTTGGAATGGTGCATCGGTTTTTTTAGAGGTTGAAAATCAATATGGGATGAATATTAACAAATAATACAATCGTATCTCTCTCTCAAAATCAAGGAAATCCTTTCTCACCTTGCCAAAATTTAAACTATTTTTTCCTACAAAGGATCGAACATATTGGTCCGTCCTATTCAATTTTCCTATAACTTATCATACGTCTGTACATATTTTTCCCAAAAATTGTAACGAACTATAATTTGTAAAAAATTGTAATGAATTGTAATTTGTACCTGAGGATTAACGTGGTAACCGTCCACATTCTAGCCCTGTGTAATGTCACATCCTCCATGTGCATGTAGCCGGTCTTCCTTGGTTCTCGTGTAGGCATGGTTACTTGAAACCAATTTCTGATCTTCCCTCATTTATTTCCCAATGGGTCATTCTCCTACTCGCATGCCTTGAGAAACCAAGATGGATCAAATTTTATATTTTATTTAATGAGAATGTAGTTGGAATAGTGCATTAGTTTTTTGATAGGTTGAAAATCAATATGGGACGATTATTAACAAATACTAATGTAAAATACGTCCTCACCTCGCTAAGAAACGCTATCTCAACCTCGCTACTCCATATTAGCCATCACGCGGACCCGGTGCCTTCTCGTTCTCTCCGTCGTCATCTTCTCCAATGGATGCTGCTGTTCCTCACGTCTCTCATGTACAAGTCGAGGGGTCGCGAGGGAGGTCCTTGACGCTCCGCGTCGCACCGCTACCGCCGAGCACCACGACGGTGACGAGGTGTGGCGACTGCGGCGCCACCGAGGCATCACAGTGGAGGGCGGGCCCTATGGGGCCCCGATCGCTCTGCAACACCTGCGAGGGTCATCGCAGGGCCACCGGGGTGTGGTGGGGGAAGCCCCGATGCCGTTGACAGATGACCGGGACCACCGTCTCCAATCAGAACATTGTCCGTATAGTGAAAATCGTGCGGATGCCGTTTCTATGGTGAATGGTAATGAATGGGGATGTTTTGGTGAGTGCTAGCACGAAAGGTTCAATTTATACTATGGATGATCTTTTGCAGGTACACTAACCACAATTACGTTAAGTTAAATAATGGTTAGAAATTCGGTTAGATATTATAGGGAGAGCCATAATTTATGCCATGCCACCGGCACTAACCCTGTGAGTCCAAGGTTATTGGGCAATTGCTTACCTTGTGAGGATGATTAGGATGCGCATGCATCATGATCATAAATGAAAATGGAATAAAAATAAAAATAAAATAAATAAGGATGGGTTAGTACTAAAGCACTTCGAAAAACTTCTTGAAGATAACTCTAGAAATAATCTGTCCCTCAGTTTTCTACCTTCAATGAACCCTACCTATTATTTGAGTGTTTCAACCCTCTTAATGAAGTTTTATGAAATAACGATGAATACAAATTTTGTTCCAACCTTAATGATGCCCCCATTGTTTTGTAGGATTGCTCTAATAATTCCTCAATTACAAATTAAAAATCTAGGTAGCTGTTTTGCACAAAAACAGGTTAGACAACAGTAGAGAAATCCGAGTTTATGACCCTCTTGGAGGCTGTTTGAGCAAAAGTTTTGAATAACAAAGTTGTGACCAAATACCTAAGGGACATTCTGGTAAAATTTGGGAGGTTTGGGACAGCTACTTCTCGAGTTACGACCAGTTTACTATCTATCCAGAAATCTGTTATCATTCTTGGATAAGTGGTTTTTCTAGCTCACACACTCCCTCGTTTTTGTTTTCTTCCAGATGGTGGTCACACACTTAAGGGGCTGGAGGCCCAATTCGGATGTGATCCGAGTTGGATTAGGTTTAGAAGTACTAATGGGCCTCGGACCCAGAGGCCCGTTAGGAACCTCTATAAATAGAGGGGTGGGGGCACCCTAGGGTTGACACCCTTTTGGCGAAACACATCTGCCGCGCCTCCCACGCCCTCGCGTGTTGCAACTCACGGATCTAGTAGTCCAGCTTGCGACGTTTCGTCCCTGCACGTGTGGATACCTTGGAGGTGTTGCGCCTGCAGCACTTGGATGAGCCGCCGACGAGCCACGACGAGCCGGCGATGAGCCGCGGCACGAGGGCGATCTTGCTGCACGTGGACGAGCTGCTGAGGAGCTGCTGGATGTTGACGTGATCGACTACGTACGACTACGTTGATCGACTTCGCTGCATCGATGCGAATCTACATCTTCCGTACCAGTAGTGCGTCGAGTGGTAATCCCGTGATCCTTATACGGCAGTTTTCCTGGTTTACGCGGTAGAAATTTTGATTTGAGCTAGTGTAGCCTCCCTCGTATCCCAACACACTCGACCTCCCCAGCCCCACAAACCTCCACCACCGCCGCTACAGTCGCCGGAGCCGAAGCCGAAGCTGCCACGCCACCACTGCTCTGCCGCGAGCTATTACCGGCCATCCTCCGACCCTGAGCCCTACACCAAACTGGTCACCAGTGAATCCCTAGTCGCCCTCATGCCTATTGCCCACGACCCCGCGGCCCCACATCGCCGGAATCGAGCTCCCCGAGCTGCCGGCCAGCCAAGGACCCAATTGTGATTTAGGTTTTGGTTTCAAGGTCCTTAGTGAAAAATGCAGGGGCTAGTTCATACAGAAGTTGTTTCGGAGGGTTTTCTTGCAAAATGTGTTTTTCCTTTTCGGGTTTAATTTTAGTTAAAATGGCTGAAACTTTGGAAATTTGTATAAAATCATAGAAAAATCATAAAAATGCGAAATAAATTTTGTTAGTTTTCTGATGCTCTTATCTCACTAGTAAAAATACTTGTTCTTATAAAGTATGTGTTTTTGTTGCTTAACAAAATGCATGTTTTTTAATCTCCTTATTGTGGAATAAATAGTCCTCATGCTCAGAAAATCTTGAAAAATTCACAATGGTATATTGAAGTGCTGGAAACTATTCTGAAAAATTTGTAGTACTAGACTGATGAAAGAACTCTAGTTATAAGTCATTCTTCATATCTGTAGTGTAACCATATTTGATTTTTAGTAAATTCTGTATTTGTCAAATCCATCTCAAATTTTTACAGTAGATTTCTTGAGTAGGGGGAAATCTCCTGTACATCATTCATGTTCAAATACTAGCAGATGCTTCCTTAACATTTATTCATGTTAAAAGCTAGTTTATTTAGTAAATATAATTGTTACTAGGATTTGTAGGCTCACAAATAATTATGCTCTTCATCAGTAGCATGGTCGTCCCTAAATAGTTTGCTAAACAGTACCAAAATAGCACCACCTATTGTCTTTTGAATACTAAATTTCTAATAATTTTATATGTGTACACAATCACCATCAAAATAAAATCTATGTTTTCTTTCCAACCAAGCTTGTTTTGTGAAGAAAAGAAATGCTTATAAACTTGTCTAGGTGAATGTGGTCATAAGAAAAGAAATATTTATAAACTTGTCTAGGTGAATGTGGCCAAAAGAAAATACACCCCATGCTTTTATGGTTAACGAAATAAAAACCTACGTCATGAAAGATTATAAAAGAAATCTTATGCATATGCATCTCGTATAGAAGCTAACCTCACCGACGGAACATACGAGCTCATCCTGGAACGCAAAGAAGGACAACAGGAAGGTGAGCTGAACGTGATCGAGGCAAACCAAGGTCCAAACCAAAGTACGGAAGAGCCCAAGGCTACTTCAGGGCAGGAAGGCAAGCCCCGGAGCATAACCCTGGTTTCCAAATTTATACAATATTCTTGTTACTTATGTGTGTGCATTAAGTCCATAGGAGTTGTATTGAAACCCTAGTTGCATGGTCCTAGTACCCATGTTTTGAATACTAGCATGTTAGGTCGCTTAGTTGCTACGTTGAATAGGGACACAGTAAAAGTCGAGTGATTTCCTATCACTCGCGAACTATAGGAGTTGCCTATTTACTCGACGGCCAGGGCTTTGTGCGATGTTCCTGAATTTGTTGATGCCCCGCCTGTATAGAAGAAATTGCTAAGGTCGAAACGTGTCAGTGTTCATGGTCAAGTTTTGAACGTACTAAACACTTGCTGAGAATATGGTAATTGGTAAGCCTAGTACCTGATTGAACCAGGGCGTGGACTTTTTCCCTGCTCTCTCTGGAAACGGTTGCCTTGAAGCATCATGTGGATGCAAGTGCAGCCACGGCACGACGTTGTCTGGGGACCGGTGGGGCGTTGTATCCAAGGGAAGTGGGCCCTGAACACACACCGGGGATCGATGGGAACTGTTGATAATGTGTGGACCCGTCGTGGTACGCACATGTTGTGTGTTTAGATCCACCTTGCAAGGTTAAGAAATTCAATTCGAATCGTCTATTTCTCGCAGTTATTGAGACTGCTTGACCACTATACTGCATTGAGTAAGAAGATGAACAATGATGATACTTAAAATTGAGGTTTGATTAAATTGCTTGTTCTACTATGCTTGCATAGAATAATGCTTATCTAGAATGGTTAATCAACTAGAAATTTGATGCTAAGACTTGAAAGCAAGAACCCACTTTAGAAGCTTTTGGCAAAAACAACCCCTCAGCCAAAAAGCCTTGCATGTCTAGGAGTCGATGGATTAGATACCACCTGTCGGGTAAGCCTTGCGGAGTATTAGTATACTCAGCCTTTCTTGTGGCTTTGTTTTCAGGTAATGAAATTGATGAAATGGTTGCTAGTTTAACTTGGCTGTACCAGCTCCCTCCAGGATGGACGTTTGAGTGGGACACATCCTTGGCGGGTGAGGACTGTGTTGAGTGATTTCATGGACGGCTTCACCATGACGTCATGTATCATCATAAGATTATCGTTTCTTTCCGCTGCACTTGAACTCTGAACCACTTTATGAATTGAACTCGGTTTGTAATAAATAATTATGGACCTCTGTGATGTTTTCATCTGGATTATTGTAATCTCTGGGCTCATCTTGTATGAGTATTTGTATGATTGTTTCAATCTCAAATACGTGGTTGTATTGGGTGAAACCTGACAGACTGCCATCTTGATCCGATTAAAGTGTCTGATCGCATTTAAGGTGATGTTTACACACTTAAGCTGGATTAATTTGGGTGGTTCTGCTATTGAGCGACTTGAAGATAAAGGCACAAGCTTCAGATGCGGCAATGAAAATGCAGTCTGAGGAGATTGAGAGTTTGAAGAAAGCAGTAAGAGAAACTGAGTACCTTATTCGTCAACAGCTAAACTTCAGAGGGTAAGGTCAATGTGTTTCTTAGGTATTTGCTCATGTCCTCCTAGCTGCTTGTGCTAGTTTGTGAGCATTGTGGTTTGTTCTCAATGTGTTTCTAGGCTAGCTTTGTTCTTGGTCAGAGAGATATCATGTGTAGTGGTTTGTGATCTCTTATGGACAATATGTTTGTGCTTGTTCTTTGGTCATGAATAATAATGTGTGAAGTGTGACGAGAAATATTTATTTGTATGGGTGGTATGTACAGATTAATTGTGTTGTCAATTACAGAATTAATTTGTATATAATATTAAATTAGATTATATTTTAATTAAGCGCTACCTGACCTACACCCGAGGCCACCCCAAAATAACTGGGCCCAAAATTTCGTAAGCACGCCCCCTCGGCCCATTATTACATGGGTGTTATGACGCCAATAAATGTTCGGCTAAATCCATTAAGAATTGGGTCTAAACGAAGTTATGATGTGAGCATATGTTGCACTTGATCCAACAAGATTCAGGCATAAACCAATTTATGACGTCAGCAATTATTGGGCTCGGTCTAAGAAGAATTGGGCCTAAATCAATATATGACGATAACAATTATTAGGCTTGGTCCGACAAGAACTAGGCCTAATTCAATCTATGACGAAACAATTCGTCACAACCGCCATTCCACATTAGACTGTGGTCCAACGTGGCATGCTACGCAGGAGCTAGTTTATGACGACTTGTGGGACGCATTTTTATTCGTCATTATCTTAGTGACGCATCGAAATAAGGAACGTCAATGACGAAGGGTTTTCATCACTCCCGCTTCATAAATCATAGTTTTATGATGAAAAAACGCGTTTATGATACTTCTGGGTCATCATGAACCGGAAGATAGTGCTAACATATAATTTATGAGAGAAAGACTCAGTATATTTATCAATTGTAAAGATGCCGTCTGTTATTTGTGGCTATATGTTGCTCAATCTTTCAGTGCTACTTAGACCGCATCTATTTGCCATCTGTACTTCTGTAAGGCTCAATCTCTTAGAACAGTTCTAGCGTTGGGTTTTCAGGGGTGCTTAAGAATGGAAGTAAAGATTCTTATAGTACTTTATGTTGGACCATAGGGTGCTCGGAGTCAACCCCTTAGCTTAGGGTGCTGTGTTTGCACTGGGTGCTATAAAATATAATATATTTATTTAGAACTATTGGGTGGCGAGAGCTTTTGGTAACCAGAGCTGGTCTAGAGCTTGGTAAGGGTTAGAGCAACTCCAAGAGTCAAAAAAATCTCCCCCAAAATTATCTATTGGGGGCTTTATTAAAAATTGATTCTCCTAAAATCATGTCATCCCACAGCAGATCCCAACAATAAACTTCCCAATACTTCAAAACTAGCAACATCAGCACTAAATGCATCACCTCCATCCTCCATCTCTCTCCAAAACATCCATACCCTGTCGTCCTCTCGCACGGAGGTGCTCGTCGCCGCTGCTATGCTCGAGCGCCACACGCTCCAGCCTAGCTCCTCGCCGCGGCCGTGGCGGATAGCCACGAACACGGCGTCGCACGCCGTAGGAGGCAGGATGGCCTCGCCACCACCCAACGGCCGTGGGCGAGCTCGCCTCCGGCATGGCCGCATAGTCATCGAGACAGCCATGTCATGACCATGGCACCACGCGCGTGCTTCAACACCGGCACCCCCACGCGAGTTGACGTGCTCTCCCTCTCTCTTGGCGGCGGCATGCCGGTATGGCTATGGGCAGGTCGCGAAGGCTGGAGACCATAGCGGCACCACACACATGCTGGAGCTAAGCTCGCCGGCGTCTGCCGTGATGCCACTCATGCACCTGAGGTCGACTCCGGCCTTGGCAAGGCCGTTTAGCCACTCGTCCCAGCGCGGCACCGCCGGTGGTTGGTGGCCGCAGCCAGTTGCGCATAGCCGCCACCTCACGCGCTGGGGCTGGCACCTCGTCGCCCAGTGCTTCGCCGGCTGCCCTCGGTGCTGCGACCTCGCGGTCGACAACACCATGGCAGCTAGGGACAGCATCGAGGCCGCCCTCCTCTCCTCCCAATCGCCGTCGCCTGCGGGCTCCGCTGCTGCTCCTGCCGGCGCCGACACCAGTGCCGCGGCAGCTGCATGGTCGTGCCTGCAGCTATACGCGGCCGTGAACCGGAAATTCCGAGGACAAGCGGTTCGGGGCGATTGGAAAAGGATCGGACTCGCGCATATATGCGGGGCGACGGAGGTATTTTTGGCATCCGCGTATTTTTACGGGAAGGATGGGGAGCTGATAGAGGTAAGTTTTTTTTAATTTTTCCCCTGAATAAGATTTTGGGGCAGTTTTAAGGAACTTTTGAAGTTGCTTTAAGGGCTAAGTGAAGAGATGAAAGTTATTTGAGATTTTTTTATTCTGTAAGACTTACTTTCTAAGGAGGGTTAAATACACTGAAGACAAATTAGAAGTTTTATTTAAACTTGCACGATGTACCTGTCCAACATTATCTTCGGCTTCGATAATCGCAGTGGTTTCTCGCAGCGGAGATGCCCTCGCGTGTAGCTACAACGCCCTTGGTTGTTAAGCGGAGAGGCTCCAAATTTCCATGTTGATCCCACTGGTTTGGTAATTGGTGCGCAGTAGCTATCCGGCCGAAGACACTTGGTCACTGCACGCGGGCCCACCCTCGGCAACTTGCCCGAAACTCACAGGTAGACGCGACGGAACCTGCGAAAAAGGTTCAAGTGGAGCACACGCGCACGCCGCACACGCGCACGCCGCACACCATCCACGCGTCGCAGCCCCGCTAGATGGGAATCGCCATCCGCGCCACGCCACTTTCGGCGGTCAAACCTCGCTTGCACGCTCCGCGACCGCAAAAATCCTCCCCGGTTCGGCGGAAAAAAATTTCGTGCACTCGGGCTGCAAAGCTCCGTCCGGATGGACACCCGATGGTTGCTGTGTGGACACTCCAAGTATTGGAAGCCCTGCTAAGCTTCCTCCCGCAGAGATCAATCACACTTAGGCTCAGCTCCAGCCTCTGAGGCTCCGACCCTTAGCTCACAGGAGATTGGATTCCCGCGTTTGTTACGTGATCTGGCAGCCTATCGTACATCATACTCTCACGATTGCTTCACGCATACGTCAGTTAGGGCGAGTATCTGCCAGCAATGCGACTCCTCTCCCATCGTCCTATACAACATAGGCACCATGGTAGGAGTCCATGAGGATGAGATGGCTATCGGGATTACAGTGCCCTCATCTCATCCGATGTCGTCCTCTACTCTAGCATCCGACATGGGAGGATAGTTGTTGGCACCTGCTGTGCATAATGATGGTGTGATCATCAGGGATCCTGAAGTCTACGGGAAGCCAACAACACAGGGACATACGTCTATTTCTTCTATGTTTTGATGGTACACGCCCTACGCCTAGTACTGATCGGCAAGCACATGCCAGATTGCACAGAATATCGAGTCGATCACTATAGAAGCAATGGCGAATGAAATATCAGATGAAGTAATTGAAGCAACTTGAATAACAATTCAAGTGAGATCATAATATTTCATATTTTTCCAATGCTCATTATACAACATGTGGCTAATAAAGTTGGACAAACTTTGATTGTTCCTGAAGTTGGAATGTCTTTCGAATCCAAGCAGAAAGCTTATGATATGTACAACACATATGCAGGCAAGATTGGGTTCAGTATTAGAAAGAGCGACATAAAGCGCTAAGGAGATGGTAGTATCTGTCACAAACATATAGTTTGCAGTAGTCAAGATCATCGACAAACAAAGTCATCAAAAGACATTACAAGGACAGGTTGCAATGCTCGTGTTTAGTTTAGTGTTAGCAAGGAGGGGAATTGGATAGTGTATAAGGTTGTGCTTGATCACAATCATTACCTTGCTAGTCCAAAGAAAAGGCAGAAACTGAGGTCCCAACGAAGTGTTCAAGAAACAGACAAGAAACTAATAGTCCAAATGAGGAATGACTGGATAGAGCCAACCCAGGTGTTTGAGTTTATAGTACAATTTTATGGAGGAGCTGACAAAGTGTCATTCTCACAGATGGATTGCAACAATGAGATTGGTCGACAGCGCAAGAAGTATTTAGAATCCAATGACGCATAAGCATTGTTGGAATACTTGAAAAATAAGCAAATAGAAGATCCATCATTCTTTTATGCCATTGAAATAGATGAGGACGATGATAGAATGGCTAATTTCTTTTGGGCAGATGGTCAGTCTATTGACACCACATTTCAGACTAATAAGTTTGAATTGGCTTTTGCTCCATTGCTCCACTACTGGGAACCAACCATCACAAGCAGACAATCATTTTTGGGGCTGCATTATTGTTTAATGAGACTATTAAATCTTTTGTTTGGCTATTTGAAACCTTTCTAACAGCAATGTCAGGCAAGCATCCTAGTACAATTTTTACTGATCATGATGTGGCCATGGCGGGCGCAGTAGCTTATGTATTCCAAACACAAGCCATCGTCTTTGTTTATGGCACATTTATTTAAATGCTGCTGCACATCTCAGTCATGTAATTCAAGAGCATCCGGAGAAGTTTCTTCTTGATTTTAAGAGATGTGTCTATGAAGATAGATCAGAGTTTTACTTCAAGAAGAAGTGGGATGAATTGTTGCGTGAGTACAAACTTGAGGATAATGAATGGATGTTAAACCTATATGATTTGAGAGCAAAGTGGGCTGCTATGCATCGTGACTCATTTACAGCTGATATGAACTCCACTCAAAGGAGTGAAGGTATAAATAATATATTCGAGAAAAGATTTCGTAGAAAACTTGGTCTTTCAAAGCTCCTTGTAGAATGTGAGAAGGTTTCTATTAGTTTCGTGAAAATAAGAGCCCGGTTACTTGCATCCCTCTATTGAAGACCGTGGCCGATTCATATACAAGGAGGATGTTTAAAGAATTTGAGGAATAATTTAAGGAACAATTTTCATATACTCGTGTAAATTGTTACCCAGCGAAGGGTCAGTTTTCATATGGTTACAATACATATATATTCTGATTATGGACCAGTTGTATTCAACAAAGCATATTTGACCATGCATTGTGCTTGGCGAAAGTTTTAAATTGCAATAGTATAATTTCTAATACAAATTACTGAAATATAACGTCCACATCTTATAGGTATATTGTGCAAGCATGCCCTCAAAGTGTTCAATGTGAATAATGTTTTCATGTTACCGTCACAATATATACTGAACAGATGGACAAAATATGCAAAGAGAGGATTCTATATTGAGAAACAAGGATCTGAGAAAGAAAGTTTGAAAACCCAAGCTGCACGTATCTCACGAAAGGCAACATCCATTGCATTGAAGTATTCACGGTCAAAAGAACTTCTTGATTATTTGGAGAATGCAATAGCTAATTTGGATTTGGAAGCAGATAATTCTCTAAGAAAGATGCAAGAAAAATCCAATGAGGTTCCTCCAATTTCAATTCACTGTGCTACAGACACATTCAGATGTAAAATATCATTTAGAATTCCTTGGATGGTAAAAGGCCCAAAGAGTAAACGAGGGACCATCTCCCTTGAAAAGAATAAAGGGAAGAAAAAGAAAAGGGGTAAAGAGGAAGGTATTGATCCTACCCATTCTAGGATGTTGTTCCCTTTTTGATGTGTGTATAGTTAACTTCATATGTTTGAATATAGGGCAAGATTCAATAAATGCAGCAAATAATAGATATTAAGGATATGAATGTGCTGACCTAGAGCAATTTATCGTAAGTCATATGACTTGGACTATATTCACTTTTCATATTTGATTTGCTTACATGCAACTTTTTGTGAACAGTTTCATATTCTGTGATACATGATCTTAATGATGGTAGCATTGATGCTAGCAGCACAATGCCAAACTTTGCAAATGATGTGTACGGGCCATCTTCATACATGGTCACTCTTTTGAACCAAGAAGAATATGCTAATGCTACGATGCCACACTTTAACATGTATGGCAGTTCTTCTACCATCGGTGCTCCTGATATCCAAGAAGGATATACAAATCTCTTACTGGGAGTTGATCGAGCTGCCGCATTATAGCTCGCTGTTAAGAAATAAAATTTTGATGGAGTGCCAAAAGATGATGGAGTGCCAAATATAGAAAACATGTAACCTTTATGTGAAAACATGGCATCATTCCATATTTATATTTTTGTCAGATTGCAGACATATTACTATTGAGGACATTCAGGCTTGTATTACAGTCTCATTTTTAGAGCACATCCAGACTTCTATTTCAAAACCTTCCAATTATATTTATATGTTCCGACGTTCAGCCTTTATAGTTTAAAACCTCCCAATGAGATATACAAACTCAATTTCATAATATGCATCTATACTGTATTTCAGATTCTCCAAATGAGAGACGCAAACTCAATTCTTCAGAACATCCATATTTATTTTATAACAATATATTTTTTTAACACATCCATACATTGAAGAATTTGATAACTACCCTCTACATCGGAACACAACAGCACCAACAAACTCTTTATGTTTAGCACATCCATACATTGTACATTTTTTTAACTACACTATACATCCGAATAGAACAACATCATGCCCTTGTCGTGGTCCTTCCAGAACTGCAACATATTGCTTCACTGCACACCATCTTCACCTTTGAAATAATTCATCACTACTTTTATCCGCGTATGAATCTTGTAGTACTGAATTTTGTATTTTTATTTTCCTGTGAGAGATAAAACACAAACAAGAAAGACTCATATATATGAAAAATTGCTCATGGTGCGGACAATAGCCATATGAAGATTCTAAGATAGCAACAAGCTAGGAAACATGAACAGGACCGTCATTAATTTGGATGCACAAGTTTGTACACAAAGCTTGTCTGATGGAATCAAACATTCCCCAGGGCACTGAAATACCACGAGTCACGACTGTAAAACCTATTATTTTTAGCATCTACAATGGACAGAGACATATGCGGAAACTAAAATTCATAAATAACTGACAGGAAAAAACAAGTACCTCTATGGGCACAATTGGTCCACCCACCTGTGTGGTTTGCATCAACTGAACAACATCAATTGCTCATCCTGATGTACCACATAGAACAAATTAAAAGGGCACTAAGAAGCATATAACCTTCTATGACCCATGTGTAAGTTGAGGTGCCTGCTGATGCGGTTGTGAGGGGGGAGCCAATGGGCGCGATTGTGGCGGCAGATGGCGAACCAAGGAGTCGAGGTGCCTCTTCAAGCAGTCGGATGAGAGGGCTGCCGGTGGGCGAGGTGACTGTGTTGGCGGCGGAGAACGACGGAGGATGATGGAGGCCATAGCAGCGGAGGACGACTGGAGTTAGAGGTGTCTGTCGGTGAGAGGGGGGCGTTCGGATTGCGACGGATCACGGCGGCGACAGCGGGCGATGGAGGCTGGAGCGCTAAGAAAGAGAAAGCGTTATCGCTATACGAAATGAAGCAGCGGCGCGTTCGTATGAGATGCAGGCGGCTTCGATAGGGAAGCAAAAAGGAAATTACTCTTCTCCCTGCGAGTTCAGCGTTGCAAGCCGTATCTTGCACATGCGAGTTGAGCGCTAGCTGCGAGCCGAGCTGCGATTTTTAGGAATCGTGTGAGCCGAGCGTGATTGATCTATGTGGGACGAAGCCCGTGAGCGGTAGGGCGTCCGATGCTTGGGGTGTCCACGCGGCAACCATAAGACGTCCGACTGCACGGACGGAGCTTTGTAGCCCGGCTGCACAATTTTTTTTTCCGGTTCGGCTGCACCGCACCACTGGCCAGCCGATCCCGCCGTCGACTCGTCTCCGTGCCCGGCCGGCACCCAACCCGGCGCCGTCCGATGGCCCAACCCCGCGCCGCGGAACGCGCTCTCGCTCTGCTGTCGAGTCTCTTGACTCGAACCAGTCCACTGCCTTGACCGATGGAATAGCCCATCATATAAACCTCCTCGCTGCCCTTCGTTCGCGTTTCTCCCAGCCCATCTTGCGTGAACAATCGCATCTTGCTCGCCATGATCACCATCGACGATCTGATGAGCTGCAGCAGCGGCGGCGGTGGGGCTCCGGTGGTTCCTAGCGACGACGGGCAGGTGGCGACGACGTCGTGGCAGCAAATGATGGCGGTGGGCGACCACCAACTGACGGTGTCCAGGATCCGGGCGGCGGTGTCCATGCTCGGCCGCCGCACGGGCCACGCGCGCTTCCGCCGCGGCCCCGTCGCCGTGGCGGACGGCCACCCGCCGTCGTCGTCGGACCACCACCAGCAGCAGCCGTCGGGGAGCTCGGCGCTGGGCTTCGTCAAGAAGGGGTGCGATGAGGCGGCGCCAAGCGCGTCGGCCTCGGGGGGCAGCTCGTCGCTCCCCTCGACGACGACGCCGACGAGCCTTACCGCCGGTGGCGAAGGGAGCGTGTCCAACGGCCGCGTGCAGGGCCGCTTTCCTCTGATGAGCGGCAGCGCCACCGGCAAAGCGGTATCGATGCAGCAGCAGCCTGCCGCCTCCGATTATTACCCCTCCGGCGGCGCCGCGCTGAGAAGCAAGTCCCACGGCGGCCGCGCGCGCTCCGAGAACGACGCCGGCGGCAAGGCGGCGCACGCCGGCCTCTGCCACTGCTCCAAGAAACGGTATATACACTCATAAAACTCTTACATTATTACTTATACATCGACCTATTACTGAATGTTTCTGATGATTTGAAAAACGATGGCAGGAAGTCGCGCGTGAGGCGGATGGTCCGCGTGCCGGCGATCAGCTCCCGGAACGCCGACATCCCGCCGGACGACTACTCCTGGCGCAAGTACGGCCAGAAGCCCATCAAGGGCTCGCCGTACCCACGGTAAGCAACTGGCGACCCGTCCGATCACCATTCTTTCTTCCCGTTCTTACGCTGCGAGGCACTGACCATTTGATGTCGTGTGCGTCCATGTACGACATGCAGCGGGTACTACAAGTGCAGCACGGTGCGCGGGTGCCCGGCGCGGAAGCACGTGGAGCGCGACCCCGGCGAGCCGGCGATGCTCATCGTCACCTACGAGGGCGACCACCGCCACGACGGCCAGCAGGACCGGGGGGCCTCCGCCGCCGCTGCCGCCACGCAGCCTGAGCACACGGCGACGTCCACTTGAAGACGAAGCTCATTCAAAGTCTCCGGCCTCTTTACTTTTGCCCAGTAGAAATTTATTGGAGTCGTCTGTGTATGTACACATGTAGTTTCTTCCTCCGGTTCTGTTCAAACGGTCGCGTCGCCGTCGCTTGTAGAGGAAATTCAGGGGAACGGAAGATAGGACACGGTGTTTGAAAATTTGACCATGCGTGCGCGTAACTTGTCAAGGTTTGTCCGGCTTGGGTTGTTGAGAGTTTTGTTCGACGCGCTAAGTGGCGTTAGTAGTCAAAAGGGAGATCTGTGGTCGGTCCCGGAGGACAGGGACAGTACACGTCACTGAAACCGGAGGTGGGACTACTGCAAACAATGGATATATCACTGGATATTTGCTAATAGAGTTAATGTGTAGCACAAACGTTCTGGAACTTGTGAGAGTTACGTAACTTCTCTACCAAATTTTGGAGAACCCGTAAGAGATCGCGCGTCATTGCATTAAAAGAGTGGGAAGGCAAGAAATGAACCATATATGTTATACCAGCGCAGCAGAAGCGAAAGCAATCATATACACTAACAACGCCTGAAAAATGAAAACCTAAAAAAGAACAAAAGAAAAAAAATAAAGAAACTGATATAAGGCGAGCTGGGCTAAACATCCAAACTAACAACCAACTAATCCTAGCCAAGTCAATATATTCATCTAGAGAACTCACCTTCCATCCAACGTTTTTTTTCCCGGTTGACTTTGAACCCAGGACTAAAGGGTGTTTAGTCCCAGGTCAAAAATGAACCACCGACGGGGGAGCTTTAGTCGCCCCTCTTTAGTCCCGATTGTAACGGCTAAAAATCTGACCACCGATGGTGGGAACTTCTTGTCGTATATACATCCATGGGGCCACCAGAAGGTTTGGACTGACCCACATATAAGGTTGTACACCGAGACGTGTCAGACATGGAGACTACGGTGTAGGACGGCGTAGTCTACATGGAGGACAGGAGCTAGTCGAGGACTTGGAAACTACTCATAGCAGTTAGAGTAGGATTCTCTGGTCGAATCCGACTAGTATTTCTGTAAAATAACCGACCTGTAACCCTGCTCCTCCGATATATAAGGACGGGCAGGGACCCCCTCCAGATAGGTTCAATTGAATACAAGCAAATAACACACAGGACGTAGGGTATTACACGATCTAGTAGCTCGAACCTATCTAAATCATGTGCCTACATACACCATCGAGTTCCTAATTTTGGCGACACCCACCAACCAAAACTCTACCTTGGGTACTCCCCTTGGTAGGTTGCCAGGTTTAAACACCGACAGTTGGCGTGCCAGGTAGGGGAACTCGCCGAGATTTCCCTTGCGAGTTTAATGGCACAAATTATCATCAAACCCGCAGTCGCGTTTGAAGTGGGCGCGACGTTCATCTTCGGCTCTTGGGTCTGCGTCTATTAGGGAGTATATGTGTATATTAGGATGTATTTATCATTTCCTTGTACACTTGATGTATTCCTTGTACTCCAAGCCATATTAGCCATATATATAGAGGTCACCCCCCTCATTAGGGTGGGTGGTGTTTCCCATCTACTTCTCTATAGCATCGCAGATGGCACTGGAAGTTTCTACCATCACATCGTGGAGGCCTCGGAGGACAAGCTTTATGACATCAACCTTCATCACCAAGCTTTGGAGTAATTTGTTGAGAGATTCAACGAAATTTTCGATCTGTTCCAAAGATTGAGAAGCAAGTCCGAGTACAACTCAGGCTCTAGATCTACTCGGATTGGTTCCCACGAGCCGGCGTTCCAGCCATCGTGCGAATCGAGTCAAGTTTCGAGCCGATTCCCGTTCGGACTCCATAACGCAGCTGCCATCTATCAAGCAGCTTTATCCAGATTGCAATCCAACTCGGGTGCGATTGAGGACCACGACTACGATTATTACTCGGATTCTGATGAGGTGATGCCATTATAAGGCCCGCAGCAGGGCCTGGTGATCACTTCGACCCCCCAAGGAAGATTCGTCTACTGGCCTGGCATGAGGCCACCCGCCCTTGCCCAGGACAACGAGTCACGCTTCATCGTCCACCTCGATGTTCTCCTATACCAGGAAGGGACGCCCCTATCCCCTATCCATGAAGGCGACGTGAAGCGTCCCCACATAAGTAGAGACTAAATGTGATGCAAATATCAGTCCCAGGAGGCTAATAACACATTTATTCGACAGATAATTCAGTTACCGTATAACTCCCGAGGGAGTGGGCGTGAAAGCCACGCAGCGATAAGAAGCAAATAAACAACAACAGCTAACTAAGCGACTACCAAAAGACAGCACTCGGGACTACACGGCAGCAGAAGCATCTTGGAAAGGCCAACACCACAGGCAACGTTGGGTGTGGACACAACCTTCTACTCAAAGTCCTCGGAGATGAAGTCCGGGTCTTCCTCTGTAGCAACGAAGCAAGGGTGAGTACAAACGTACTCAACAAGTCCAACCCCATCCACAGAGGGGGATACAAACAAGTATATGCACAGGATATAACAAGGATAGGCTAGGGTTCATTTGTAATAAAGCTAGATTTTCAACACATGCATGGGCTTGTTTTCAAAGGATTTTTTGTAGAGCTTTTCTTTAGTAACCGAAACATTGAGTGGGGTTGATCCTACACAAAGGATCCAAATTTTATTGCTATCGGACTCTCCGTCTACCATAGCTCACGGCACAACTGCCGGACTCTTCCAAAATCCAACACACACACGCACACCTATAACCATCCATCCCCAAATGCTAGTTATGTGACCAAGCCGTAACTCGTCCATTGCCGTGGACACGGCTACCCGGATAGGTTTTAACTCTGCAGAGCTTGTACACTTTCCCCACAAGTAGGGTACCGCAGCACGATCACCTTAGTGCCAGTGCGGATCCTAGCAAAGCCATTACCCACCTTAGCTAAGACTGGCTAGTCCACATGGAAGCACCCAAGGGGTTCACGGCTCATCCACGAGACCGTAATTGGGACCTAAGTCACCAAGATCTTACTCCTTTTCCATGGGCTCCCGTTGCTCACTAGCACACCTGAAGACTATCAGTTCAGCTAGTGAGATTTATGCTAAGCCGTTGCCCATACAACGGTCGAGTGGTTGCACGATGGTTGAATTAGGCAAGATGACACATCAACTCAGTCCTTAACCATGACAAGATGGACATCTCCCGACATTGCTCAAACACTAAGGTACGAGGACAACATCGTGGCATTTCACACAAGAAACACCCATCCATCTCATCTACACCTTTCTTGCCTTTGAACCCGGAAACCCATTTTCCCATTTTGAACACACACACACATTCATTCACCAAATAAACCATTGTAATAATGTTTGAAGTTGACTAACAAATTCCTAAGCGTTCTAGCAGTAGTTATCATCTAAACAAAGCAAGTCATATTTAGAGACAAACATAGGACAACAAGGAATTTTCATAACAATCAAGGGGTGGCTATCCAACCATGTCTTGCAATAAAACAATATGCATTTTATAAAACAGGCCAATGGGTTGTGTTTGAAAAACTAGGTATTAAGTATGCATCAAAGGGTGAGATTGGACTTGCCGTCTTCAAAGCCTTCCGGGAGTTTCGGCTCGTGTTGCTGGTCCTCGGGCTTGGGCTCGCAGTCAAACTCCTCCTCGGGCTCCTCCTCGGGTACTCCGTGATCTACGGCACACACAAATGGGCACACAAATAAATAAAACAAAATCGGTTTTTACCCGTTGAGCTCCGAATAGAAAACGCGAACGGAAAATAGGTAGAAAGAGTATTTTTGGGGAAATTTGGATATGGATCAGCGGAAGTATAGTGGAGGATGACGTGGTTGAATTTGGGGTTAATTGGAGGAAGTTTGGCGCATGAGATGATGAGTTAAACATGGATTAGGGGCTTAAAAAGGAGGTTTAGGACTGATTTGCGATAAACCAGGGACCTATTTGTGAATACTAGACCTATTTGTAAATACTTTTGGAGGTGGAGGGGCTTATCAGCGAATAGGTTTATGAGAGTGGTGGAAGGACATATGTGCAATTTGGGAAACTTGGGGGTCAGATCGAAATCTGGGACACCTATCTTCTTCTCCCCAGGAACAAAGAGAGGAAGAGAGGTGGGGTTGGGGGCCGGCGGTGGCCGGCCAGCTGAACCTCGCCGGCGGCGAGCCGAGGGCCAGGGGCGGCAGAGGAAGGGGAGGGGGCTCCATTTTGCCCCTTACCTTGGAGAGTTGGAGATGGGAAGGGGTGGCCGGTGGTGGCTCGGGTGGCGGCGGCGCACGGGAGGAGCGGCGCACGGGCGGTGGCGCACGACGGCGGCGGTGCTTGGCGAGGGAGGGGCGGTGTTGGTGGATGGAGGATGGGGAGAGCCGGGGCGTTGAGGCCTTTTATAGGCCGGCGAGGAGGGCACCGGTGGTAGGGGACCGAGCGGCCGGCGGGATGGCTTGGCGGCACGGCACCGGTGGCGTGCCGGGGCAGGGAGGTAGGGGCCGGCGGCGGGCGGCATGGAGCGGGGCCGGAGGCGGGGCCGGCGCAGGAGGGGTGGGCGTGCGGGGCTGAGGCGGCCGGTCGCCGGAGCGGGGCGGCGCAGCTGGCCGGGGTCGGGTCGGGCGCGCGGCCCGAGGGGAGGCGTCGGCGCCGGGCCGGGTGGCGCGGGTCCCAGGCGCGCAGAGGGGGGTCGGGCGGCCGGCGGTATGGCACCAGGGAAGGTGGGCGCCGGGGGATTAATGGCATTGGGGCCGGGCGTGCGGACGCCAGGAAGAAGAAGGAGGAGGAGAGAGAAGGAAGGAGGAAGAAGAAAGAAGAAGAAGAAAGGAAGGAGAAAAAGAAAAAGAAAAAGGGAGTGTGAAAGAGAAAGAAAAGAGGGAGACCGGCGGCGATTGCGGCACGCGGTCGGAGCACGCGCGCGGCGCTTGACAATGGCACGCGGCAAAAATTACGGGCACGGATAACATGATGGCTGTTGGCTTGAGTGCCGGGACGGCGAAATCGCCGGGAAGAGTTTGGATTTCCGGGAGCTCAGCGGTAAAAAGATTTTGAAAGCGATTTTTAACGGGTGATTTTAAGTTGGTGATTTTTAGGATGTTACACGACGGCTCTACAGAAGTTATCACCTCAAGTTCTGGAAGCTACTATCCAGATAGAGACCTCTTCGCGCTCGTCATAGGGTAAGATATGGAGAACGGCGATCCACCAGAGAGGAATCCTCGACACGAGTGTCACCCTGATGACGTCTCGCAGGACGAACTAACCGCCAATGTCATCGTGGAGGAGATTGAAGCTCAAAGAACACAACGATGAGCAAGGAATGCAGTGAGAGCGGATCGTCATCGCTGGCTGGCAGAGAGGTTTGCGATCATGAATCTGGACAAAGATTTCAAAGCAGTCCAAATGCGGCAACACCGTACGCCTCTCACCACCATTGCTTCCATTGACCTTATTACCCATGCCATACCACAGGACAGATATACCAGGCAGTTGGTAGCGCTGGTGGAACATGCCTATGAACAACTCAACAGGCAGAATCCGATAGCCTCGGTATCACGTACTCCATCCCAGTGAATTCAACATGGTAGTAGCCATAGAGGCCCTTCAGCTCGACAATCTGGAGGCGCTAGACAAAATTGGGATATACCCGAGGGTAATCAGACACCTTTTGTGGGAGGCTGCCGCCAACACAAAGCCGATCCTGAGCCCACGCATCCCGTGGTGGATCTTTGAGAGGTGATAAACAACAACCGCAATGCTCGTGACATCATCAAAGGACTGCGTCGTGAGCGCGAACTTGAAGTTAAGTACAGGGGCGACGACAACGATAGCTTCCCGGCTTTCACAAGTCGGGTCAGGAAGACTATTTTGCCCGAGAAATTCAAATCTCTAGGCATCTCCAAATACAATGGCAAGCAGGACCCAGTTCAATGGCTCCGATGCTACTCATTATCAGTTCAAGCTGCAGGAGGGAACGATGACACAAAAGTCATCTATTTCCACATATGCATGGAATCAGTGCCGCTCACTTGGCTCGAATCATTGAAGTCAAACTTGATTGACTTGTGGAAAGATCTCAAGAAGGCATTTACCAACAATTACGTGGAAGCAATGTAGTGTCCAGGCAACAGACTTGACTTGGCACAAGTAAAGCAACGGCGAGACGAGACCTTACAAAGCTACCTACGTTGTTTCTTCGATAAGAATGCCACCATTGTAGACATCTCAGAGCAAGACGTCATCGACTGTTTCCAGAACGGTCTCTACAATCATCGTATGTTCCAAGACTTTGGCAGACGGTGCCCCCATGATGTCAAGTCACTCAAGATTATGGCGCAAGCATGGGCAGACGAAGAAGACAAAGAGCTTGAAAGGTTCGAGTCAAATCACAATCAAGGCCAGCACAACAACAATCATAGCAGCGGCCAGGACAATGACAAGAACCGTAATGGCGATCACCAAAATAACTACTCAGTAGGTCACAGCCGCAAGCCCAAACCAGACAATACTATCGTGGCGATATCTCAATTGTCCAAGAAAGGAGGTGGCAGAAGACAAGACAGGCCCGCTTTCAGCGAGCTCTTGAAAAAATAGTGCACGTGGCATTCTCACCACAAACACGCTGCGATAGACTGCTACAGCCTACGCAGAGTAATGAAGGACTTGGCAGAGCCATCGGGTACCAATGACAAAGGAAAAGCCAAGGAAGACAAAGACAAGGATGGTAACGGCAAGTTACAGACCCCATCCAAGACTGTCAATGTCATTTTTGGTGGGATCCCGGGTACCACCTCGAAGTGGTCCCAGAAGCTAGTGCTACGAGAGATTATGTCCATTGAGCCTGCTATACCCACACCCCTCAAGTGGTCTGAAGTACCAATTACCTTCTCTCAAAAAGATCAGTGGACTAATTTCTCAGAACCAGAATGATTTCCTCTCGTCTTGGACCCGATTGTTGCTGGCTCTAGGCTCACCAAGGTACTCATCAACGACAACAGTGGCCTCAACGTCCTGTTTGCCAAGACTTTAAAGAAGATGGGTCTCAACATCATGGAGATGCTCACCCCGACGAGCTCTCCCTTCTATGGGATCGTCCGAGGCAACGTGGCTATACCTCTTGGACAGGTAGTCTTGCCAGTTACCTTCGGGACCAAGGAGCACTACCAGACAAAGTACATCCGGTTCGAGGTGGCGGATTTTGAGACTTTTTACGCCATACTTGGAAGACCAACATTGGCCAAGTTCATGGCCATCCTGCATTATGTGTACTTAGTACTTAAGATGCCGGGACCCAAGGGAGCCCTCTCCCTCCGTGGAGACTTGAATAAAACATATGAGTACGATACAAAATCTGTCAAGTTATCCGCAACTTCTCAAGTGCCCAATTCAATGCAACAAGTTTTCGCTGCTTCAAAAAAGCTCTCCCCGACTGAACTCGAAATTCCAGAGAACAAGTCAAGGGCTACCAAGGTCAAGCCGGCAAGTGACATGGACATCAAATCCATTGACCTCGAGATCGGTGACACCTCTAAGACAGTCCTGATCGGTTCATGGTTGGATCCTAAATAGGAAATTGCGCTCGTCAGCTTCCTTCGGGCCAATTGAGACATCTCTGCATGGAAACTAGTAGACATGCATGTCGGGCATGTACCCTAAGCCCACGAGTAGACCCTGAACGGCCCACTAAGGGATGTACTCAGATATGATCAAGACAAGGGATAGGCATATCCCACTCGGACTAGTCAAGTAGTGCACATGGAAAACTACTCGGGCCTTGCCGAGTAGAACTCTGTAATTGTACTCGACTAGGACTCGGACTTGTAACCCTACCCTCCCGTGTATATAAGGGTGGGCAAGGACCCCCCCTCAAAGAAAAACTCCAAGTGCATCTAAGATCAATATAGACAAACACACAGGACGTAGGGTATTACGCGATCTAGCGGCCCGAACCTGTCTAAATCGTGTTTCCTGCGTCACCATTGATTCCTTGATTCTCGACGGCCCTTACCGCACAAAAGACCACCTAGGGTACCCCTAGGAGGGTTGCCGGTCTAAAACACTGACAGCTGGCGCGCCAGGTAGGGGGACTCGTCGAGTTTCTCAGCGTGAACTCAATGGCAACGATCATCATCAAGCCCGTCTTCACCATTGAAGCGGGCGCAACCTTCGTTTTTGGATCCTGGCTCTGCATCGCCAATGCTGCTGGATCGTTCCGGCACCACATCACCAACGTCCAGGAGATGAAATCGGAGGATTCGGTTAGCAAAAACCAAAATTTCAAAGTCAACAACCTCGAGTTCGACTACACGTCAGACTCGACTTTGGTTCGGACTAGTCGGTCCCAGTCGCTTCCCAAATCGACTTCGACTCCAAAATAGTTTCCAAACGAACTCCGCAATGCAGCCAAAGCCCACCAGAGTTTTCTCACTCGAATTCAACTCAAACTTGGGGACGACGAAGATGATGACTCCGACTCGGTCTATCTTCCAGAGATACCATTATCAGGACCAGCTCAGGGTCTGGTAATAACCACAACATCACAAGGCAGATTCGTTCACTGGCCAGGAATGAGACCATCCCTTGCCCGCGACTATGAGTCACGCCTCGTCGCTCACATAGACAATCTCTCGTACCAAGAAGGCGTCCCACTCACTTCAAGCCGCGAGGAAAGTTCCACAGAAATTGCAACATCAAGCTCCGGAAGCTACTACCCAGATAGGGAAGTCTTTGTTATTACTCAAAATAACAACCCGGGTACTAGCCAGAACAGAACCCCCAGGCGATTAGCACAACTTGACAACGTCTCAGAAGATGAGTCAACAGCTAATGCCCCACAAGGCAAAACTTCCGATCAAATGGACCAAAGAAGGACGCGCAATGCTACTCGAGCTGAGCGACGGCAGACGATGGCTACAAATATTCCCATCACAAACCTTGAAAGAGCATTTGACGCAGTTCAGGCTCAAGAACATACCACTCCACTCGCAGCAATCGCTTCTATCAATCTTTTAACAACGTTAATACCTCAAGACAGGGACAATGAAGCCACAGCTCAGCTCGTACAGCACGGCAACGGACTAATCGCACAACTCGCAGAGGAAGCTTACAAGCTACTCGACAAAGAATCACCAATCCCATCTGTTCCTCGCATCACAGCTCATCAAGAAGGCAGCAGAGGTGCTGCAGCCAACAATAACGATGCTCAAAGAAACGGAAACGATGTCGTCAACCAAACTCGGCAAAATAGCCAAGGCCCAAGCAAACAGAATGCCCCAATATGCCATAAGGATGTTGGAGAAGTCAGCTGCACTAACTCCGTAAAAAGTATTCGCCCTACTCGGAAAAATCACGAAGTATCAAATTTCAGTGATCTGCGAGAAATACTCAATAGTCGGTGTGAGCAAGAAGTCGACAACTACAACCACTTTCCTGCTTTTACAAATCGGGTAATAAAGACAAGACTACCTGAGAAGTTCAAGCCAACAGGAATCACCAAGTATGACGGCAAACATGACCCAATTCAATGGCTACAATGCTAGTCTTTGGCAGTCCAGGTAGTTGGGGGCAATAACGATACCAAAGTTATCAAATTTCTCATATGCATGGAACCCGCACCACTGACATGGCTCGAGTCCCTCAAACCCAAATCAATCGACTCTTGGGCCGATTTGACAAAGGCCTTCACAAACAACTATGCCAGCTACATGGCTAGACCAGGCGACAAGATCGACCTGAGTCAAATAAAGCAGAAAGAAGGTGAAACCTTACGTGACTACTTGCGATGATTCTTCGAAAAGAAGGCAACTATAGTTGACATTTCAGAAATAGACATCATCGAGTGCTTCCAGAATGGACTCTACGATCGACGGACATACCAAGACTTTGGTCGACGACAACCAGCTAATGTCAAAGACCTCAAAATCATGGTACAACAGTGGGCAGATGAAGAAGACAAAGTGCGAGAATGGTTTGGCTCTCATCGCAACCGAGGACGCAACAACAATAATGATCAGGATAGAACTCGACACAATGATACTCGAAACAACTTTTTGAGTAATCAGAATCGCAAAAGGAAGCCCGACAACACCATTGCTGCCATGACCAATTCCGGGAAAAAGGGACCCCGCAAAAACGACGAAGGCCCAACCTTCACCGAGCTACTCAAAAAGCAGTGCCCATGACACCCGACCAGCAAGCACTCGGCAATAGATTGCTACAGCATGCGTCAAGTCATGCAAGACTTACCCGCACCACCACCCCCTGAAGAATACAGCAAGAAAAAGGAGAAGGGCAAAAACAAAGTCCACAACGACGAAGAAGAAGAAGGCAACTTCCAGACCGCCTCCAAGATAGTCAACGTCATCTTTGGCGGAATTCCAGGCATCGCATCCAAGCAAGCCAGCAAACTCGTACTCAGGGAAATCATGGCCATCGAGCCAACAGATCCAACACCGCTAAAATGGTCAAAAGTGCCCATAACCTTCACCAGGAAGGACCAATGGACCAAATTCTCAGAACCAGGCCGATTCCCTCTAGTACTCGATCCCGTTGTGGCAGGGTCAAAGCTGACAAAGGTACTCATCGATGGTGGAAGTGGACTTAACGTCATTTTCGCCAAAACACTAAGAAAGATGTGCCTCGGCATCACAGAAATGCTCACTCCAATAGATTCACCTTTCTACGGCATCGTACCAGGAAACACAGCCATACCGCTAGGACAAGTCGTCCTTCCAGTTACCTTTGGAACTAAGGAACACTACCGCACCGAGTATATCAGATTTGAAGTCGCCGACTTCAAGACATCTTACGACGCCATACTCGAAAGGCCAGGACTTGCCAATTTCATGGCCATTCCACATTTTTGTTTACTTGGTACTCAAAATGCCAGGGCCAAAGGGATAACTAACGCTACGGGGAGATCTACGGTGATCCTACGAATGCGACACTGAAGCCGCTGAGATCGCCGCGACTTCTCAAGCACCTAGCCCCATGCAACAAGTCTTTACAGCTTCAAAGAAGCTCCATCCAACCGAACTCGAGATCCCAGAAAACAAGTCGGGGTCTACAAATGTGAAACCCGCAACCGAGCATGACTTCAAACCAGTCGATCTCCAGACAGGCGACCCCTCCAAGATAGCCCTGATCGGAACAGGGCTAGATCCTAAATAGGAATCCACGCTCGTCAATTTCCTTCGGGCTAACTATGATATCTTCGCTTGGAAACCAGCTGACATGCCCGGTGTGCCCAGGGAGCTGATCGAGCACTCTCTAAATGTTGATCCCAAAGCTTCTTTTCAAAAACGGCAGCGACTCCGCAGGTTCGCTCAAGACAGACGAGAAGCAATCAAAAAAGAGCTAGCCAAGCTACTCGTGGTAGGGTTCATCAAAGAAGTCTTTCACCCTGACTAGCTAGCCAATCCTGTACTCGTTCGCAAGAAAAACAACGAGTGGAGAATGTGCATCGATTATACGGACCTCAACAAACAATGTCCCAAAGACCCTTTCGGACTACCCAGGATCGACCAAGTGGTCGACTCTACTGCTGGGTGTGCTTTACTATGTTTTCTCGACTGTTACTCAGGCTACCACCAGATAAGCCTCAAAGAAGAAGATCAAGCTAAAACAGTCTTCATCACACCATTTGGAGCCTTCTGCTACAAGACAATGTCCTTCGGACTAAAAAATGCAGGGGCAACCTATCAACGAGCCATACAGATGTGCTTCGAGAAGCAACTCCACCGCAAATGTCAAAGCTTACATGGACGACGTAGTCATCAAAACAAGAAACCAAGAGGAACTCATCGCCGATCTGGAGGAAACCTTCTCTAGTCTACGAGCTTTCCAATGGAAACTCAATCCTACTAAATGCGTCTTCGGAGTACCTTCTGGCAAGTTACTCGGGTTCATCATTAGCCATCGCGGCATTGAGGCCAACCCGAAGAAAATATCTGCCATCACAAACATGCAAGCACCAGCTAGCATCAAGGATGTGCATAAACTCACAGGCTGCATGGCAGCTCTCAATCAGTTCATCTCGAGGCTTGGAGAATGGGTACTACCCTTCTTCAAGCTTCTCAAACGACAGGACAAGTTCAAATGGACAGAAGAGGCAGACAAGGCACTGACGCAACTGAAACACTTTCTGTCAAAGCCTCCTGTACTCACTGCTCCATCTCCAAACGAAGACTTGCTCCTATACATAGCAACTACTACCCATGTCGTCAGCACGGCGATAGTAGTTGAACGGTCTGAACCAGGC
This sequence comes from Setaria italica, assembly GCF_000263155.2. Lineage (NCBI taxonomy): Eukaryota > Viridiplantae > Streptophyta > Magnoliopsida > Poales > Poaceae > Setaria > Setaria italica. The sequence goes on along the minus strand of NC_028450.1, from coordinate 21,351,830 downwards.
CACATTTACAAAGTCCAAAGACCTATGTACTTCGTCAATGAAGTACTCTCGGACGCCAAAACTCGGTACTCACCGATACAGAAACTCCTATACGCAATTCTGCTCACCTCCTGGAAACTGCACCATTATTTCCAAGAACACAGCATTACAGTCATTTCTGACTTCCCGCTCGGCAAAATCCTCCACAACAGAGACGCCACGGGTAGAATCTCCAAATGGCCAGTTGAACTCGGAGCTTTAACCTTGGACTTCAAGCCAAGAACAGCTATCAAGTCTCAGGCTTTGGTCGACTTTGTGGCTGAGTGGACTGAAAATCAAGTACCCACACCAGTCGAGCGGCCAGAGCACTAGGTAATGTATTTCAACAGGTCCCTCAAACTTGAAGGAGCCGGTGTAGGCGTACCCTCATTTCCCCAAAGGGAGAGCAACTCAAGTACGTGCTGCAAATCTTCTGGGAAGCTTCAAACAATGAAGCCGAGTATGAAGCACTGCTACACGGCCTTCGCCTTGCAATTTCCCTCGGCATGAAAAGACTACTAGTATACGGCGACTCACTAGTCGTTATAAACCAAGTCAATGACAAGTGGGATCAAAACAAATACAACATGGACGCTTATTGAAAAGAAGTCCGCAAACTAGAAAACAAGTTCTCAGGCTTGGAATTTCATCACATCGTCCGCGACAACAACGTAGCCGCCGACGTATTATCAAAAATGGACTCAACTCGTGCAGAGGTTCCAGCAGGAATTTTCGTACACGAACTGCACAAACCGTCCATACCTGAACAAGTTACACCCCCAGTAGTCCAGACTACTGACGCTACTCGAGAAATCATGATGATAGAAGTCGATTGGAGGACACCCTTCATCGACTACATCAAGGATCACAAGTTACCCTCTGACAAAAATCAAGCTGAACAGATCTCTCGGCGAGGAAAAAACTACGTTCTAGTCGGAGACAAGCTCTATAGGAAAAGTGCATCATCAGGGGTACTCATGAAGTGTGTTACCCGTGAAGATGGCCAAGAAATCCTAGAAGAAATTCACAAGGGGATCTGCGGCAACCATGCATCTTCACGAACAATAGTTGGCAAAGCTTTTAGAGCAGGTTTCTACTGGCCAATGGCTCTGGCTGACACTAAACAGTTAGTTCGGAAGTGCAAGTGTTGTCAATTCTTCACTAAACAGCAACATGTCCCCGCCTACAAGCTAGTCACAATACCTCCAACATGGTCGTTTGCCTGCTGGGGGCTCGACATGATAGGGCCACTACCAACTGCGCCAGGCGGATTCAACCAAGTATTCGTGGCTATCGACAAATTCACCAAGTGGATCGAGGTCAAACCAGTCACTTGCCCCAAGGCAGACCGAGTCCTCGACTTCTTGGATGAAATCGTACACTGTTACGGCTTTCCCAACAGAATCATCACAGACCTAGGATCCAACTTCAACAATCATGACTTCTGGGAGTACTGCGAGAATAGCGACATTGACGTCCGCTACGTCTCTGTTGCTCACCCACGAGCCAATGGACAAGTTGAGCGTGCCAACGGCATGATACTCGAAGCTCTTAAGAAATGACTACATGACGTCGGCAACACAAGAGGCAAATGGCTCAAGGAATTACCCAATGCTCTATGGGGACTACGAACCCAACCATGCAAGACTACTGGGCTCTCTCCTTATTTCCTCGTATATGGCTCAAAAGCTATATTACCCGCAGACGTCATGTGGCAATCTCCCTCAGTCGAACAATACGATGAAGAAATAGTAGAAGAAACAAGGCGCACTGATCTAGACAGTCTAGAAGAAGCAAGGTGTGCAGTGCTAGTACAATCTGCTAGATACCTTGATGGGTTAAGGCGCTACCACGACCGCAATGTCAAAGAACGATCTTTCAGCTTAGGTGACATGGTCCTCAAACGAATCCAAGACATGTCTGGGTTGCATAAACTCAATTCACCACAGAAAGGCCCTTACATTGTATCCAAGGTCACAGGACCCGGATCTTACAGACTACAAGAGCTCTCAGGAGAACAAGTACCAAACTCTTGAAATATAGAACACCTCTGTCACTACTACCTGTAGCAGAACTCGAGTAATTGCTTCAAGCAAAAACTCGTCTACTACTCGAGCCAACAGCTCGACTATCGACTACAAAACACACTACTCTTGATTCAATGCTACCAACTCAACAGGCATTCCAGCTCTGGTACAAAGCCTCAATGGTAGAGTAATTCTTTACTCAAGTCCGAAAATACCTCAAGTTACATATGAGTAAAAGTACTCAAAATACAAAAATACTACAAGCAACTGCCTACTGGCGGGCTGCATTTAAGCCTCAGGCTTTTACAATATCACAAGGCCACTCAGGTTTGTCGACTACAACGGGAGGAACCTACACGCAAGGAAGCTGCGCAAAACGCAGCCATATCCAGGTCCTCTACCCAAGGCAACGCCAGGTACTCCTGCACCGCCGCTACCTTGACAGCGGTAACGATGAATCCCGCGTGCCGCGCAAAGAAGGAACCAAGGCTGCTCTTTTGCTAGCCTTGCCGAGCCAACCCATTCTACGGCCACACCTCCACCTCTAAGTGAGTGGGATAAATACCACGGCACTCATCACCCATCACCCACGAGTTCCAGCGCGTACTCCGTTGGATCACGAGCTGCAAGATGAGGCGCGCGATGAAACCTCCTACGAGGATTCTTTTAGCATCGCGGCTATCCCTATGAGCGCTAGAGTCTGTGGAGGGAAGGTGGCTCCAACCTACGAGGAATCTTCTAGCACCAGTGTACTCTTTAAAGGCTCTCTACACTCAAACAACAGCAACCGAAGGCAATCCATCACTACTCAAAGCTTGATTCGGGTCGACCTCCAGGGCGGTCTATTTATAGCCAAGGGCTGCAACCACCAACCACCCAGGATTTACTATGCCCCCGTGATCGATGAGTCTGGACGATCTCTGACTGCCCATGTGAAAGCATTCATGCCACAAAGGACAAAAGAGTACAGTACACTCGTGCACCTCCTATTCACAGAGTAACAAGGGTACTCAACTAGATCACAACTACTCAAACTCAGTCTTCAGAACCACTTCCGCCAAGCATGGTTTGTGCATCCTTGTCTTGGGGGCTTAGATAAGTCCAACCCCGGGCGAGGCGGAGACTTGCGGCAAGGAGTCGGGCGCATCCGACCCTGGGACCGTGGGTCGGGCGAGGTGGAGTTTTCGTCAAGGGTCGGGCGTATCCGACCCCGGGACCTTGGGTCGGGCGAGGTGGAGTTTTCATCAAGGGTCGGGCGTATCCGGCCCCGGGACCTTGGGTTGGGCGAGATGGAGTGAACTGCTCCTTTCCCGCGCCGGGTCAGCGTCATTTCAAACAACAAAATATGGACAAACGTTCATCTCTCAGACAAAATACCGTTCAAAGTACTCGGAAATTTACAAGAGTACATAAACGCTCATGGCTCCTCCAGAGATACAAATTCCGACATCTTCGACGCGATTGGCTCCGCCTCCTCGAGGTACTGTGCATAGGCTTCCTCTGTGCAGTTGCGAGCAACGCCGTCACCAGCCGCCGACAAATTTGCCCTCGGGTAGTATGACTTGACCACAGCAAGGACTTGTTTGCAAACAGCCTTGCAGAGGCCGGCCACTTTACCTAGAGTAGTCTTCAAACGCTCGACTAGTGATTGAGGTCCTGCATCCTCTTCCAAGGGGGCAATAGCATTCACCAAGTCCTGAGCGGCGTCAGTTAACTCCTGAAGCTCGCCTCGAAGTCTTCCTACAGTCTGGGCATGATCTCTGCATGCCACCATGGCCATAGGAAGCATCACCCCATTCTGGATCTTCTTGTCTCGCTGATGCTCGCAAGCAGCCTGTGCTTCCGTCAGCGCGGCCTGAAGATGTTCAGCTTCATCCGCTACTCGGCCGTGCTCGTTTCTCCAGTCAAGGAGTTGGCTACTCGCAGGAGCCTCCTTCCTCTTGAGCTCTGCAAAAATGACCAAGTTCAAACAACCGACTACAGTCGGACTTACTCAGAGCATGGACATTACTCACCTTGTTACTTTTTATTCAAAGACTTGTAGCGGCTCTGCAGCTTCTGTTGCAAGACTTCATGATCTGACCGTTCCACAGCAAAGGATATCGCTCCAGCTTCATGAACCCTCAAGGATTCTGTAAGCCAGGCACACTCCTGCTCCAATTGTTCGTTTCGCTCCTGAAGGGCCCGAGCGTTCCTTTGCGTCCTGTCATACAGATCCTGCAAAGCAAAGCAAACGGTCAAGTCCCTTAGCTACTAAATCTGTTAGACAAAGCGACAAAACACACCTGGAAGCTTTGAAACACATCAACAGCTCTCTGAAACTCCGACTCAGATGGAAGCTCGAGTACCGGACCCTCAGTAATCTTCATGGCATGCGGAGCTGCACCCAAGACCATAACATCGGTCAATTCAATACTACGACTACAAATACCAGGACCACGGCTACATACCTGGAGCAGCTGGTTCCTTGGATTTCTCCACATCCACTACAGCCAAAGCTCTGCTAGTAGACGCTGACAAGGATACATTCCCAGAACCCGAAGCAGCTGAGGGATCCTCCACCGAACGGATCACTTCTTGAAGCATAGACATGGTAGCTCCAAGGCGACTAGCATCAACTCCGGATACTTCGTCGACAGTCAAATCCTCCAAAGGAGCAGAAAGAGTAGTCGGGGGACACGAATCTACTCCTACCTCTACAGGGATAGTCTCCTCTGCATCCCTACATCAAAATACAAAGTCATGACATGACTTCAAGAAAATTCGAAGACACACACCAAGGATAAACAACTCACCGAGTTGATCATGGCGGCAATCGCACATGCTTCTTCTTGGCAACAGGCAGCCGAGTACTCGGCGCCACAGGAGCAGCTGCTGGCGCTGTCTTCTCGCCAAGACCTGGGAAACACAGGGTCAAGACTACAATAAACTCAAGCTAACAAAAACAGTCGGGAAAGAAAGCTCACCACTAGCAATCACATTGGACAACAAAGAACCAGTAGCAACTACTGGCGATACTCCCTTTACAACATCGTCCGCTACTCCAGCAGGCAAAACCAGGACTGCCTGGTCAGGGACCGGCAGCGCGATAGCCGATGGAGCCTGGACTGATAGCCCGGGGGCTACTCCAACACCAGTTGGTGGCACCTTCTCTGGCACCTTCTCAACAGACATAACATCAATGCCCTGGGTGGTCACGACTACTTCATCCGAAGCAGCCTCATCGTCACCGAGCGCCGCATCGTCAGCCTTTTGAGACAGATAAAGTGATTAAAAGATTACAAGTTAAAATCCATCAGCTACAAGTGAGTACACGGCTACATACCTTGGCACCCTGAGCCTTCTCAGGAGGAGAAGTCGAGGCAGACTTAGTAGCAGACATCTTGCGGACTACCCGGCGTTTCTTCACAGGAGGAGAGGGCTCGTCCTCTGACTCTTCAACAACAGATTCTTCTTCTTCCGACTGTGCCAAGTAGCCGGCAAGAACTCGGAACTACAAAAACAAGTCGACACTCAAACAGTATCCCAAACAGTTCAAAAAGTACAAGTCAAAGTGAAAGGCCATACCACTTCTGGCTGATACCAAGCATCAAACTGACAAAGCGTTGAAGGAATAACTGGTACTCCTTGATAGTTCCTGAAGAACTTGGCTAGCAGTGCCTCAACATCATCATCAGAAATATCATCCGGAGACATACGAGACGGGTCATTAAAACCCGAGTATTCCCCACCCAAGTGAGCCCGTTTTTGCAAGGGTTGAATTCTTCTCTTGAGAAAGCTAGCCGCCACATTAACTCCAGTCAAACCGAGTGCTTTCAACTCGGAAATCTGGTGCAGCAAGTGATCGAGCTCTGGGGTATCTTCAGGCTCGCTCACCCAATTCTCTACGTGCTTTGGCGCGTGACCAGTAACCACCGGCAAGCGAGGGTTATGGTTCCCAATATAGAACCACCTCTTCTTCCACTCTCCATGGGAGTCAATCAAATTATAGTCAATATACGCGCCCGAGTTCCTGAGTTGGAACCCGGCGCCCCCAAAGACCTCTATCCTAACAGCACTAGGCTGAGGCTTGCAACAGAACAACATCCTAAACAGCTCAAGATTAGGAGGAACTCCCAAGTAAACTTCGCAAAGGTGCACAAAAATCGACATATGCAGTACACCATTGGGGTTCAAGTGTACAAGTTGAAGCTTATAGTACTCGAGGATACCTCTGAAGAAGTCAGAGGTAGGCACGGCCAGTCCTCTCTCCATAAAGTGAGCAAGCATAACCATCTCATTCGGATGCTTCTCGAATTGCCACGCATCAGCAAAGGCAGGCCTCCACTCGAGTACATGTTTTGGCTGCAGAAGCTTGGCGTCAACAAGCGCCTGAACGGCTGCCTCCTTCATCACAGAATGCTGCCACGTCGCTCCAGGCGGCGGCGGTGCAGTTTGGTTCGTCGGCCCCACCTTCGACCCCGGCAACACCAGCTCCTTCCCCTTCTTAGACTTCACCTTGCCCGCTGCTGGAGCCTTGCCCTGAGCCTTCTCGGGTTTCTTCCCCATCTTCTTGGTGCGCATCCGCCGGCTTCAACCGTAGCAAAAAGCACTCAACCTTGGATCTCTCTCAAAAGAGCAGCAACAGTGGCGGCAGCGCTAGACAATCGCGGCAAAGGAAAATAGGAACGGAAAGGTGGGGGAAGAAGAAAAACAGATCTGCTACAGTGGGGCGTAAACCTAACCGAAAGGGGGCCCTCCAGTTATATCTCCGCCACCTCCAGATTCCAAGCGTCAGTTACGCAACGGACGGGTTTTAAACAAATTAATTGCCTTAAACACCCAACAGCTACTCTTTTAAACGGGTCTTGACCACTTCAATGACAAAAATCGCCTAAGTGCTCGGGGGCTGCGGGTACCGTACCCGATGGTCAGAATTTTCTTTTTCAGATTACCAAGAGTAAAACAGCCAAGAAGTAGGATTGACCCTAAGCCTGACTCTTCGACTCAACCTAAGGCTCGGGGGCTACTCCATATGGAGTGCGATTGTCATCGCACTACCATATAAAAAATTCTCGAAATAGAAGCAACTCAAAGGAGCAAGAAGAGTACCTTCCAGCCACGCCACAGTACTCGAGCACTCTGGACACTGCAACTTCTACAAAAGAACTACTCGGATAGGGCCCACAGTACTCGAGACTGTGGCGCACGACTACAAAGTACTCGGGGGCTTGTCGGGCATGTACCCTAGGCTCACGAGTAGACCCTGAACGGCACACTAAGGGACGTACTCGGATATGATCAAGACAAGGGATAGGCATATCCCACTCGGACTAGTCAAGTAATGCACATGGAAAACTACTCGAGCCTTGCCAAGTAGAACTCTGTAATTGTACTCGACTAGGACTCGGACTTGTAACCCTGCCCTCCCGTGTATATAAGGGCGGGCAGGGACCCCCCCCCTCAAAGAACAACTCCAAGTGCATCTAAGATCAATACAGACAAACACACAAGACGTAGGGTATTACGCGATCTAGCGGCTCGAACCTGTCTAAATCGTGTTCCTTGCATCACCATTGATTCCTTGATTCTCGACGGCCCTTACCGCACAAAAGACCACCTAGGGTACCCCCTAGGCGGGTTGCCGGTCTAAAACACCGACAATGCAAGGGGTGCCCAAGGAGCTGATCGAGCATTCACTAAATGTGGATCCAAAAGCTACTGCAAAGAGACAACGACTACGATGATGTGCCTAGGACAGAAGGGAAGCCATTAAGAAAGAGTTGGCAAAACTACTCACGGCGGGTTTTATAAAAGAAGTCTACCATCCTGAGTGGCTTGCTAACCCCGTTCTGGTTCGAAAGAAGAACAACAATGAGTGAAGGATGTGCGTTGATTACATAGATATCAACAAGCGCTATCCAAAGGACCCCTTCAGACTCTCGAGGATCGATCAAGTCATCAACTCCACTGCTGGATGCACACTAATCTATTTCCTAGATTGCTACTCGGGGTACCACCAGATAACTCTCAAGGAAGAAGACCAGGCCAAGACCGCGTTTATCACCTCTTACGAAGCTTTCTGTTATACAACGATGTCCTTTGGCTTAAAGAACGCAAGCACCACCTATCAATGCGCGATCCAGATGCGCTTTCAGAAACAACTACACCACAATGTTGAGGCGTACATGGATGACGTGGTAGTCAAAACCAGAAATCCAGACGACCTCATCGCTGACTTGGAGGAGACTTTCGATAGTCTGCGGAAATTTTGGTGGAAGCTCAATCCATCAAAGTGCATCTTTGGCGTACCATCTGAAAAAAAAACGGGTTTATCATCAACCATAGAGGCATTGAAGCAAATCTCGAGAAGATATCCGCCATCATCGATATGCAAGCTTTGTCTGGCATTAAAGATGTTTAGAAGCTAACTGGGTGCATGGCGGCCCTTAACAGATTCATATCAAGACTTGGAGAACGGGGTCTTCCATTCTTCAAACTACTCAAGCGGCAAGACAAGTTCTAGTGGACCGAGGAGGCAGACTAAGCCCCGCAACAATTGAAGGACTTCATGTCAAGGCCACCGGTCCTCATGGCGCCTAGTCCCAACGAAGACTTTCTGCTCTACATCGTTGCAACTACTAATGTCATAAGCATGGCGATAGTAGTCAAAAGGTCAAAACCCAGCCATGTATACAAAGTGCAGAGGCCCGTCTATCATCAGCAAAGTACTCTCAGATTCCAAGGCTAGGTACGCACCGGTCCAAAAATTGCTATACGCCATACTACTCACTTCGCAGAAGTTGCGGCACTACTTCCAAGAACACAAGATCTCCATCATCACTGACTTTCCCCTGGGCGAGATTCTCCACAATCGGGATGCCACAGGTAGGATTTCAAAGTGAGCAGTAGAACTCGGAGCATTGTCCCTAGATTTCAAGTCAAGAACCGTAATCAAGTCTTAGGCTCTAGTCAATTTCATGGCAGAGTGGCGGGAAAATCAACTACCGACGCTGGTGGAGCACCCAGAGCATTGGGTTATGCACTTCGATGGGTCCCTCAAGCTCGAGGGCGCCGGCGGAGGGGCACTCTTGATGTCTCCTAAAGGCGAGTAACTCAAATATGTCCTGCAGATCTTCTGGGAGGTATCCAACAATGAATTTGAATATGAAGCGCTATTGCATAGGCTTCGCCTGGCGGTATCGCTAGGAATCAAAAGATTGTTGGTCTATGGCAACTCACTGGTAGTGATCAACCAAGTTAACAACAAGTGGGATCGCAAAAAGAAGAACATGGACGCGTACTGTATAGAAGGACACAAGCTCAAAAATATATTTTCAGGCCTAGAATTTCACCATGTAGTCCACGACAACAATGTCGCCACGGATGTCTTGTCCAAACTTGGCTCAACTCGTGGTTTTGAGGCGCCAGATAGAGGGGGTGATGATGATTGACGTGGATTGGAGAACCCCATTCATCGATTACATAAGGGAGCAAAAACTACCCTCAAACAAGACACGGGCAGAGCAGATCCTATGATGAAGTAAGAACTACGTTCTAGTCGGGGACAAGCTCTACAGAACAGGCACATCTTCAGAAGTACTCATGAAGTACGTCACACGAGAAGATGACAAGGACACATTGGAGGAGATACACAACGGCATTTGCGGTAACCATGCATCCTCACACAAAATCATGGGCAAGGCTTTTAGAGCAGCATTCTACTAGCCCACCGCCCTAGCGGACGCTGAAGAACTAGTCCGCCAGTGCTAGGGTTGTCAATTCTTCACCAAGCAGCAGCATGTCCCTACCTACAAGCTTATCACTATACCGCCATCATGGCCCTTCGCATGCTGGGGGCTCGACATGATTGGTCCGCTTCCTACAGCACCCGAAGGATTCAACCGAGTACTGGTAGGCATCGACAAGTTTACCAAGTGGATCAAGGTCAAGCCAGTAACCTACCCCAAGGCAGACAGACTACTCAATTTTCTCGATGAGATCGTCCACCACTATGGATTCCCCAATCAGATAATCACAAACTTGGGTTCCAATTTCAACAATCACGAGTTCTGGGAGTACTGTAAAAACAGCAGCATCGACGTTCGATATGTCTCTGTTGCTCACCCGTGGACCAATGGCTAGGTTGAGCGCACCAACAGGATGCAACTAGAAGCCTTGAAGAAAAGATTGCACGACATTGGCAATACCAAAGGAGGAAAGTGGCTCAAAGAACTACCCAACGTCCTTTGGGGGCTACGTACTCAGCCGTGCAAGCCTTCGGGGCAGTCGCCCTACTTTCTGGTCTATGGATCAGAAGTTATCCTTCCTGCTGAAGTTATGTGGAAATCCCCAACAGTTGAGCAATATGACATAGGGGTAGCAGAGGAGACAAGCGTCTAGATCTTGACAGCTTAGAAGAAGCCCGCTATGCAGCACTCGTCCAGTATGCAAGGTACCTCAAGGGCCTTCGCCGTTATCATGATCGCAACATCAAAGAACGTTCTTTAAACATAGGCGACGTGGTCCTCAAGCGTATCCAAGACACCAAATGGCTGCATAAGCTTAATTCGCCATGGGAAAGGCCGTACATCATATCCAAGGTCACAGGCCTAGGATCGTACAGGCTACAACACCTCTCTAGCAAAGATGTCGACAACTCGTGAAACATCGAGCATCTCTATCGATTCTATCCATAGTCAGAAGGCTACGCATCATTGTAAATAGGCCACTAGCCACCTTTGTAAGTTTTTAGCATAATAATGCAGTTATCTTCTATGAAATTCGACTACTTATTCTCGCCACCATTGCAGCTCGCAAAAGTGGGTCGGCAACATCCTAACGAGCCATTGAGCTCTTTGGGCCACAACGCCCCAATATGACTTGTAATTACAAGTCTACATGAGTTATTCAACTTACCTGGCAGTTCGCTAAGCGAACTAGAAGTACAAGAGCCATCAAGTCATCTGGGAGTCCACAAACTACCCGATCGACTACTTATTTACTACAAATCTATCTTAACATGGCTCGTACTAACGAGTTTCATAGCTCCAGGTTCCTAGGGCACAGCAACAAAACAGCTAAAGAAACAAGACAGCAACATCTCATCAACAAGGCGTACGTGCTTTCATTAAGGTTACAACAAAAGTCCCAGGCTTTTACAATATCACAAAGCATGTGTGAACAGTCCCGGGACTACCCTAACCTCAGGGCAAGCAGCTTCAACATAGAAGAAGTAAAAAGAGTGAATGCAAGAAAGCTGCGCTCAAAAACCTTCCTCAGCGGTGTCCTGGACAAAGCCCGGGGCACACGATGCACCTTCCTCACGAGGATTCTTCTAGCATCATGGCCTCAAGACTTGGCCAAAGAGACTGTAGAGGAAAGGAGCACCTGAGTATTCTTCACGAGAATTCTTCTGGCATCAGTAAATATGGTGGAAGCTACCCCTGATGAACAACAAAAGCCTCAAACCAATAAGCGCTATAACTTGAGTCATGAACACTTCGAATGCAGATGCAGCTCTATTTATAGCCAAGGCAACCGGCTACCATCCAGAGTGCTACAATATGCGCCCATGAACACAAGGCAGAGTTCCCTATGCACATCACGCCTATACAGTGTTCATGTGACGCTTGTCCTTATCGTCAGGACTTTGACGACCAATGTTCACATGTTTCTCAACTTTATCTACTAGACACGGACAAGCAGCACCCCCATGTGGCCTTCCTAACAAAGCAGCAATCATGCATGTACTCTACTCAGGGGAGTCGAGGAAATAAGCCCTAGTCAGCGGAATCCTAAAGAAACTACCTGATGTCTACTACTGGATAGTTCGAGTACACGAGTACCCAACAATTTGCTTCTGAAGAGGCTCACAATAGTAGCCTTGTGCGCAAACACTCACCTCGGTCGTACGAGAAAAATCAGGAACAAGTGTGAGAAGCACTAAACACAATAGATGACAAGTCGAGAGTAACAAATTGCACTAAGATTTAAAGTTATCTACACATTTATCCCATTACAAAACTAAATGTTCCTCCTATCCCAAAAGGTAAGGAATTCATTGCAGATCCAGGTGCTTGGTGACTTCCTCGGCAATGGGATTCACCTCCTTCAGATACTGCTTGAAGACTTCATCCGTGTAATCTCCTGCTATCCCTTCCACGACAGGAGACAAGTCGGCATCGGGGTAGAAGGACTTTGCGAAGGCTAGCAACTATTTTGAGACGGACTTCGCCATCCCCTGGACACAGCCTGCGATCTTTCCCGGCACATCTTGGAGTCTCTCTACAGGTGGGTGAGGATCCGCGCCATCGACTGGAGGCTCCACCATGTCAGCCAATGGCCGAGCTACTGCAGACAGCTCTTGCAGCTCCAGCTTATAGGCCCCAAGCTCGACTTGTTGCGCCTGGATGGTCGTCATGACATTGATTAGTTTGACTTTACCATCTTGGCGCATCTTCATCTCCTTCTCCAAGTGTGCTCCAGCTTGGACACCTGCTACTCGAGCATGTCACGTTGATCAGTGGTCCAGTAGTAGGCGTTCTTCCAATGAGTTATAGAAGCCTTCAACCGGGGTTCCTGATTCTTATACTCTGCACAAACAGAGACCCAATGTTAGTCAAAAAGACTATAGGCTACCAACAGATGAACACAACAAAAATATCAGTACTCACCTTCAAGCATTTGATTCAACAACTTGTTCCGGGCAGCAAGACGCCCATTTTTCCTTTTCCAAATCCTGCATCTATGCCCGGAAGGTTGCCGCCGTGCTGTCAAGCTTCATGACAAGTCGGGAGGTTTGCTATCGCTCTTCAACCAGTTCCTTCTCCAACACCACAGCACATTGTACGGTCTCACCATAGTCCCGCAACAATTGGGACTTCCAGTAGGAGCGGTTGATCAAGTCCTATTATCCAGAAATCAGTACTGGGGTACCGCATGGAGTACAAATTGCGAACATTCAGAAGTAAAGCATAAGGAAAAAGTTCAAACTTACCTCGGTGTAAGACGTGACGTGCTGGTTCATCTCGAGTATGGTGGCCACCGTCTGCGCATCTAGCAGAGGATCGTCAATCAGCTGGACCTCCTCGAGCAGCACCCGAATCTCAATGTTCGGCTCGATCCTCATGCTGGGAAATAGGACCATCTCACGGCCAGATGACGTGCCAGCTTCGGAAGTCATCCCGACAGCAGCAGCCACGGCTTCAAGGGCTCAGGCGGCTTCAAGCTTGGGGGCTTCGGGAGCAGCAGCGTTAAGGGGGTTAGCTTCCATGATCATAGGTGGGGACGGACTCTCCACGAGAATATCCATGGGAAGAGCCCCGGGTACAGTAGGCTCGAGGGATGGCACTGCATTGTCAACCATCGAGTCGATTATGTCATGCATCAACGTAGCGACAAGTGATGCGGCACCTGTCTTGACCGCCGGAGCTGAATCTCCCTCGGCCAGGGCTACAGTAGGCGCGGGGGCTACATCTTCAACCGAGCAGCTAGCATCATCAGTTGTTGACCTTGAACCCGACAACCCAAGGCCCAGTCTAGAAGATATCCTGCACAACACATAGCGTTAGTGACGGAAGACAACCAACTATCAAGCTAGAATTGGTACTCAACCATATCGAATCAATTTACCTTGCAGACCGTTGCAGCTTTAGCGACGGCTTCCCCACCCAGTGTAGGGGCTTAATGGTGGGGGCAGGATCCCTTGGCGAGGCATGTTGCAGCACATCCTGACTACCACCAGCCATGGTAGTCCTACCTTCTTCCTGTGCGGATACCTCAGTACCCGCAGGATTGACTTCAGTAGCGGGAGGCTCAGGATCATCTTCAACCATGACGACCTCCCCAGACACTGGAACTTCAGGCGGGACGGCGCCAGCTGCCGCCTCCGTCTCCTTGACTACCTCCGCGACTACCTGCAGATACAACAAGTCCTGATTAGTAGTCGTGACATCAACATACCTGCATAATCGTGCCCATACCTCAGGGTCTTGCCCTTCCTCGAAGGTTATTATCGGCGGGGGCGCGGATTCGACGATGCGCAGACTACCCGGAGCGCGCGTCCTGCCGACCATCCATTTCTTCTTCGGTGGCGGGGCCAGAGCAGTCTCAAATTCATCATCCGCAAGGCGCTTCAATGAGCCAGAGGACGTCCCAACTTTGTCCGAGGCATAGACCTTCACACATTATGCCCCAGCAGCATTCGAGTCTAGGCTGCTAAAGGACTCAGTTTCTTCTTCTTCCTCCTCCTCCTCGGTGGCCCCTAGTACAACAAGGTTTCACCCAAACACCCATGGGGTGCTCTCCATATCGTTGGAGCCAGGGGAGGAGGGGGTGAATAAAACACAAGTATGTCTTCCTATATAAAGGTAGACAAATCAAAAAGCAAGAAAGACCTCTAATAAGTACTTGGGAGCTAAAGCCACGGTTACTTACTACTCTCGGCGGGTTAGCGGCGCTGAACTCCAGGACTACTCGGGCGATCTCATTGGCGTTCTTAAAGAAGCGTTTCAACCTCGCCATCACCCCATCGACGGAGATTTCTTTAGTCATCATCCTTGACGGGTCGTTGAGGCCCAAGTACTCATAGCCCCAGGTGTGGCGGAGCTGCAGGGGTTGAACTCACTTCTTCATAAAACTAAAGGCTACTCCAACTCCTGTCAGTCCTTGATTCTTCAATTGGGCAATCTTGCCTAAGAGCTCGGGTACTTGAAGACTATTCCCGTGCGTCGGCTCGTCTATCCACCTATTGTTCCACTTTGGATGGTGACCAGTCACCTTTGGCAGCTTTGGATCATGGTCTCCAATGTACAACCACTTCTCCTTCCACCTAGAGTGTGACTCCAACAACTCATACTCCAAGTACAAGCTACTACTATTCTCCCGCATCTGAATTTCAGCGCCCCCGACTACTGCAGTACACTCCAGTTTTGGCTGCGGCTTCACCTGGAATATCTTACGGAACAGTTGAAGGTGGGATTGAATCCCCAAGAAAGCCTCGCACAGGTGCACGAAAATAGCAATGTGGTGAATACCATTTGGATTGAGATGGACCAGCTGAAGCTTGTAATAATCCAGAAGATCCCGCAGAATATTAGAGGAGTGGATAGCAAAATCCTGCTCGACAAAGTGGGCAAAGGTTACCATCTCCTCGGGGTACTCTTCAAATGGCCATGCATTACCGAAAGCACACCTCCAGCCTACGGTTGCTTGATTCTGTAGCAGCTTCGCCTTCTCCAATGCCTGGATTTCCTCTTCCCTTATGGTCGATTTCTTCCAAGCACAGGCAGGACTCGGCGGTGCAATTTGGTTTGTCTTCCCATACTTGGGCGGAGGCAGCTGCAGCTCCTTCTCCTTTCCAGGCCTCCTCTTGGAACCTTCAGCACCCCTGGAAGCACAAGCTTTTCTCCCCATCTTGGATGTCACGAGCTGCTTCACGCGCATACGCTCGAGGGCTCATAAGAGGGAGGTGGCATTGGTGATCTCAAATTGGATTGCGGCGGCGTTGGGCAGTAGGGTTTTCCGAAGCGCAAATAGTAGATGGCAATGGTGGAGTAAATGGGGGGTAACTTCCCTCATCTATTTAGAACAGAAGCAGAGTAAACGGAGGTAATGGTCCCGATGTTTTCGCTTCTGGCCGTTAATTTCGCATATGGCCGTCAGTTTCCAAAGTTATCGCAAAAGATAAGGTTACTATTGGTGATGGTCACAATGACTGGTGGTTGATCCTTATACCTCCTGAAACTAGTCGGGTAATGGCTCGGGGGTTGTGTGCCACGTGCCCATCGGCTAAAAAGTTTTTTCTCCAGAGTTTAAGGTGAAGACAATGCGGATGCAGACCCTCAGCCTGATTCTTTGATTCAACCTAAGGCTTGGGGGCTACTCCATATGGAGTGCAGTTTTCATCGCACTTCTATATATAGATTCAAGGACAGATATTCAAGACAGCGTTGGATGAGGCTTGAGCACATTCTAGCCGCATGGCAGTACTCGAGTTACTTGAAGGCGCAACTTCGATAGAGTACTCAGAAAAGCACCAAAAACTAGTCGGATGAAGCCTGTAAAGGTACTCAGAACTGTTGCATTTGACTAAAACATAATCGAGGGCTTGTTGTACATATATCCATGGGCCCACCAGAAGGTTTGGACAGACCCACATATAGGGTTGTGCACCGAGACGTGTTAGACATAGAGACTGCGATGCAGGACGGCATAGTCTACGTGGAGGATAGGATCTAGTTGAGGACTTAGAAACTACTAATAGCAGTTAGAGTAGAACTCTCTGGTCGAATCCGACTAGTATTCCTATAAAATAATCGACCTATAACCCTGCTCCTCTGATATATAAGGACGGGCAGAGACCCCCTCCAGATGGGTTCAATTGAATACAGGCAAATAACACACAAGACGTAGGGTATTACGCGATCTAGCGGCTTGAACCTATCTAAATCGCATGCCTACATACACCATCGAGTTCCTGATTTTGGCGACACCCACCAACCAAAACTCTACCTTGGGTACTCCGCTTGGTAGTTTGCCGGGTTTAAACACTGACACTTCTGTCCTGGTGGGAAACACCAACCGGGACAAAAATCCCCCCTTTAGTCCTAGTTGGAATTCCCAACTGGGATAAAAGATTTAGTCCTGTTTGGAAATTACAAAAGCTCCTTGTCTATAAATTTATCTTCTTCCTCCCCGAGCCCGAGCCACTCATCAAACCTTCTTCCTCCTTCTCCACGGCGAGCAAGCAGCCTTAGGGAGGTGCTGCTCGATTTTTTTCTTGTTTCCGTGGGGACTTCACTCATCCAAAGTGTTGTAAAGGTTAGATATTTCATCCTCCCTTCATTTATTGTTATTATGCTTTATTTTATGCTTTAGAGATATAGAAAAATGAGTTTTTTATAATGAGGGAGAATGGAGAGGATTTTTATTTATATATGTTTCTGAGCTAGAATTTGATGGATAGCTTGCTTGTTATATATGATTCGTATTAGGTAAAGAACTTGATCAATATTAGGCATGGGAAAAAAATAGAGTAAATGTGTTTTTAGTATTTAGTCATTTCAATAAAATTAAGGTAAATAAATTGTAGTTGTAAGAAATAGAATTTGGTCATTGCTACAATTTTTCATGTCACTCTAATTTAACAATAATTCTACTTCTTTGACCAATAATTTATTTATATCATGTTTATTGCAAGGACTAAATATTATAAATACATTTACCCTATTTTTTCCCATACCTAATATTGATCAAGTTCTTTATCTAATACGAAACCCTATGTTCATTTTTCACGTAATATGATGCAGATGGACCAGATGTACCACCTCCGCTCCTCCAATCCTAGAGAACAGTGTCTACATATGGTATGAATGTGCTTACACTATTCTTTGGTATTGGAGGAGCGGATATGGCTCTCCATAGACTTGGAGGAATATTCTAAAGAGCTGGTTCCTCTGCTCCTCCAATACCAAAGAATAGTGTCTGCACATGGTATGAATGTGCTTACACTATTCTCCGGTAGTGGAGGAGTGGAGGTGGCTCTTCATAGACTTCGTAGAAGATTGAGTCATGTGCAGAGATGGCTTGGATGGTGAACATTCTGCTATGTTGTACCATTATTTTAGTTTGTATGATTAATTTGTAAATATATTGTAGGTGTAAGAAATAGAATTTGGTCATTGCTACAATTTTTTTGGATAGTTTGCATGTTAAATTAGAGTGACATGAAAATTACACCGGTCAACTTAATGCTACAATTGTGGAACATGACAATAAAGATACACTAATAAAGACTACAGACGCTCCATAGTGAACTTCACGGAGTCAAGAATCCAAAAATAATGGTAGAACAGAAGAACTTCGAGTCCACAAACTCGGGTTGAATATCATAAAAGAATCTTGAAATAGTTTTCCAAACGCCTTTTGGAGCGACATTCTCATAATAGAAGTATGGTGGTCCAATAGCTTGTTCGGGCAGAGATATGTTCACTGACCTTGACCCATCGACTTTTGGTTGGTTTTAGCTTGTCAAAATGGGTCATGCTCAGTGAACATATCTTTTGCCTGGACGAGCTATTGTATGCCACCATACTTGTATTATGAGAATGTGGCACTTGCTCCAAAAGATGTTTGGATAATTATTTTAAGATTCTTTATGATATTCAGCCCGAGTACTCGAAATTCTTCTGTTCTACCATTATTTTTAGATTATTGACTCCGTGAAGTTCACTACGGAGCGTCTGTCCAGTTTCAACCGGGATTAAAGGTGAATTTTCCGATGGTTCTTGATCCCTCTTACTAACTCTGAAAAGGCGAGCATTATTATGTCTTTCAAACAAAATTAGGGAAATGCGGAGGGCAGGTATTTGGGTCGATATATATGTTTCTGTCGCTTGAAATTTAGTCTCAAACTAGAAAATTTGACGAGAATTAGTCCCTTGCGAATCCTTACCGACCTACCTACCTTTTTCTTTTAGACCAGCCAATCTCTTTGCCTTGCGGCACGCGAGGCATTTTCTTTGCTGCCTGACCAGCGACCTGAAGTCCAGCACATTAACCGTCATGTTATGAGGTACAGGGGAGATCCGCTGACAGTCGATCTAATACAAATTTACTGGAGACTTCAAACAGTGTTGCTGCGCTACAAGCCCACACGCTGCTGTGACGACCCTGTAAAAAGTAAACCAAAATACCTAAATTAGGATTTAGGAGTCCATGTTATCTAAATTAATTAATAACTAAACAATTGTTATTTATACTGGGAGCACAATTGGAGAGTTATGTTTGCAACACCTGGGAAGCTGAATGCTGGACGATGTTCTAGTGCACGCACCGTGGGAAACCCCAAAATTGAAAGAGGTAACAAACAACTTATACAACTGAAGACTATTCATTTTTCTAAAACTGATACTAAGATCATACTTATGTGGAAGTTGACGGTGGTATTCCTTTCATTTTTTTTTACTAAGAAAAAGGAAAGGAAGACTACATAGACAATGAGAAAAACTTCATCATATTCCATTCTTGAGACTATTTGCCCCATCGAGGCGCTATAGACACATGGGAGTTTGAGGTCCAATTGATATGTGAATAAGCCAAAAGACTAAGTATTATTTTTTCTTCAAAGAGTGGTCGATTGGGCATACGGCATAAAATGATGGAATTAACAGCAGAGTTAGTATTAATTTTTGTCAAACACCTTCAGATACCTGTTGACGGACTTGGAAATGAAAGAATTGGTTGATCGCTCTACAGAGTGCAGACGACCTTGCTTATTAGTTCTGAAGTTTCTGTATTGCCTTCCGCCCTTCCGTGCATGAACCAGCATGTTTGGTGAACTGTGTGATTTCTGCATAGACCAAACTGATAGTGAATCTATATACAAATAAGGGCCTTACAAAATCGCAATAAGGTTATATTGTTTCAGGGTTATTATTCTCTGATTGTAAACATGATTCGGGTAGGTTTCCTTACCTCTATTTCCTTGACGTGGTGCAGCCGTGCAGTGCTGCCATCCTGATAGGCTGATACCCAGTGGCGGATCTAGGAATGGGACAAAGGGGGTGCTATGTGTTGGTGCTGCTACCTGAGGAGCAAAGCTGGGGATGTGCCATGGGTAGCTAGGAGGATGTGACACTGGGATTGGGATAAGCAACAATGGCCGATGGAGAGGAACTCATAAAGAGGGAGCATGCATGAGTTAAAATCAAAGAGCAATAGTGTTCTATGATCTATCTATTTCTAATGTTGTGAGCAAATACATATGGCCATATGGGTGCTTTATAGTAATTCTGGCCAAGGGGGTGCTGCAGCACCCCCAGCACGGGGTGCAGCTCCGCTCCTGCTGATACCATGCGTCAATGCGTAGAAGGGGTTAGAACAGAGGCAGTATATATCTAAAGCAGCGTGTCCGTCCAAGCTTTTGACTGATCCTAAAGGCCGTTTGTCAGGTCAATTTTTGCATATTTGACACGCGTCCTAAGGAAAGTTCGGCAATAGGCTCGGAAATTCTATCATAGGAGTTCAAAACAGGTGGAGAAGGATCAACAACACAAGTATACCAATTCCATAGGCATACCTTTTCTTCAGAACACTGGTCAATGATCATCACAACATAAAGGATTGAGCCCCCACGATGCCCAGGAGCATAATTGCATGGCATACCTAAAGTGTACACATCGCATGCTAAACTCATGTCATCTCCTGCGGCAACATGTGACACAAGGATACGGACATGCAACATCCGCAGCAGGGAACACGCGTGCCAGCAACAAAATTAAAGTTCAGAGACAGGCGGGCATGTAACCGCGCCTTCCGTTATTAGGCTAGAAAACACGAAACGGCTGATCCACAGGCCCATGAATCATGAATGGAGGGGCGTCTCAGCTGACTATTTATGGAACGTCCACCGGAGCCAACAAACGGAAGCATAAGGGCCAAACATTCAAGAGCCTTTTCAGCCAGTGCCCTTTCTCAGGCTATTTCAACGCCGCAACCACCTGGATCCTCCAGGTGCAGGCGGCAGGCCATAAAAAGTGGGAACCGCAACGCAAATTTTCTGTTCTCTCCGGCTTGAATTCTTGACCTTGAATTGCAGAGATTGATCAGCATCCGGGGTTCTGGTGAGCAGCTCTGAGATCAGCTCAGGTACGGTTTCCTGGCCTCTTTATTGGCAGAATGGCAGCGTAATTTAGATCCCCCTGGCTACCGAATTTTCATTCTTGATCATTGCATCTGAGCATGGATGGTAGGCATCAATTGGGGATTGTATGATGTCTATGCATGGCATGCAAATAAGAACTTAATTCATGAAGGCCCGCTCTGAAAAGTATTTATGTTGTTTTATCTGATTATCAGTATGATTTACCTCGAACCGCGCCATTTCCTTTCTATCCATCACCCTTTGTGCCTTGCCGTCTATTGTCCACAATTATTTGCCTGCTCTCCTAGATGAAACTGCACATGAAAAGATATAAGCATTCATAACATGTTGATTTGCTAGTCATCAAGCCCAATTATGGTAATATACGATGCGGATCTAGTACTTTTTTCAGTGATGGCATCAAAATGGTTGCAGTTCATAACCCAGAGGCAGATAGAGATAGTACTTGAAGCGTCATTAATTTCTGCATTTTTTAATTGTTGGCAGAATAGCTTAGACACAATGGCAACATCAAGGAGGGAGCCTCAACCAAATGCTAGGGTCAACCAGGGCGTCCGGAATATGTCCCCAGGGCTCAAATCAAGCGAGTCTGACCAAGCGCTACGGCGTGCAAGGTCCGTCCCAACCTCTCCTGATCGCAGATTATCCCCATCCCCTGCCTCAAGCTCATCGAACACATGTCGACCCTCATCATCGTTCAGCACGCGCACCACCTCATCCCGGTCCACGTCTGGCTCGGGCTCTTCTTCCACTCACGGAAAGACACTGCACTCTGCTTCTCTGGCCAGTGCAAAGCAATGCAACACAATGAGGAAAAAAGTAGAGAAGCCTGGTGCCACATCTGTGTGGCCTGCAGCCCTTGCAACACCAAATGCTTCATCTAAGAATATGACCAGGACAGCAAAATCGCCATCCATCGTGCAGAAGAGTAACCTCTCTACAAGGCCTGGTATCGAGAAGATGGCAACATCTTCTGTGAAGCTGAAAACTCAGAGATCAGTGGCAGGACCTCTTGGAGCTGGAAAATCTCAAGATGCATCTTCGACCCGTGCTCCTGGTACTGTAGCAAAGAGAAGAACAGGTGCTCAAAATTCTATCTCTATCCAGAGGACAAGAAGTGTGCCGGAAGGACAAATAGAGACACCAAAAATCGAGGAGCAAGATGTCGAGCTGTTGATGGAATTTGATGAGACAGAGAGCATAAGCACCTCTTCCATAGAAGAACACTTGCAAGAACGGCTCCCTGACCCTGTTGATCTGCAATCTGTGGATGTCAATAGCAAGCCATCATCTAGTCAGGAGGAATACAAGAATGAGAATACAGGGGACATTTCAGAAGAGAAACACGAACGAAAAGACAATGAAGACCTGAATGCAGGTGACAATGCTGATGTTGGAATCAACAGCGATATAAACATCCTAAAAGAAGCTAACAGTGAAACTGAATTGAAGGAAGCTGCGGATGAAACTGAGTTGAAGGAAGATGTCAGTGCAACTGAGCTAAAGGAATCTGTTGATGTGAATGTGACTGAACTAAACGAAGCTGTCAGTGAAGCTGAGCTAAACGAAGCTAATGATGAAATCAAGTTAACCGAAGCTGACTGTGAAACTGTATTAAAAGAAGCTGCCAGTGAAACTGAGTTAAAGGATGATGTTGCTGAACCTAAGTTAATTGTACAAGAAGAGGCCAAACCTAAGGAAGAGAAAATAATGCTACCAGCGAAGACCATGGAGTTGGCACAGAGGTGGAGGAAGGACGATGGGAGGAGCAATGAAGTCACAGAGGAGGGCAGGAGCAAGCCTATCCAGGAGAGGAAGAACAAGGTAATGGCCTTGGTGGGGAGATTTGAGACTGCCATGTCTAGCTGAGAGTGAGAATGGACGCGAGGAACTGACGGAGCACTGAAAACAAACCTTCTTTTCATGTTGCAAAGTAAAAAACTACTCTGGTTCATGAAAATGTGTACTCAATTGTGAAGAGTAGATGTTCATATGTTTCATTCCATTCATGCATGTGACTGTTAGTCTGTTACTGTTATGGAATTGAGTGAAATTGCTGCTACTTCTGCAAGTTAGGACCCGTAATTATGTGATTATGTGATGAAAAAGGTAAACCAATTTTGGGACTGTCTCACACACGAGATGAAATAAAAATTTTCTAACCAAAGGCACCCAGCAACTAGCACAAGATGCTTTTCATCTCCACGCATCTTATCCATAAGCATCCCTACAGATTATAAGGTTCAGCCAACCCAAGTCTGTTGCATCTCTTAATTCCACAATGTTTCAAAGTTCATTTTTTTTGTGCTGAAACCCAAAATGTGGAGCCAGTGACTTTTTTGTGCCTGTATTTCTGTTGCGCCTGTTATCTAGCGAAATCTATCGTTTTTTTTCTATACTTGATCCATATCAATCTGTTTCGCTATGTTATTAATATATAGGCACAAATTAAATTAAGTAATGCAAAATTTAAACTCCAAGTTACAGTAGCATAGTAACCAATATGAATTCTAATAAACTAAATTTGGTCTTCTCACTTACTCCACACAGCACAAAGCAAAAGTAAAATAGCAGAAAATAGAACCCCGTCATTGAAGAAGGAACATAAAGTTTTCTACTTACATAGCCTAATAGAAAGAAGACTGAGAATTGGGTACTTCAACAGTTTATGGTCTAACTACAACAACTCAAAAAAGTTATTCCCAGAGTATGGCTTATTTTGTACTCCCTCCGTTCCAAATTGTAGGTCGTTTTAGCTTTTTTAGGTTCATACATATTATTATGCATCTAGATATAGTGTATGTCTAGGTGCATAATAATATCTATGAATCTACAAAAGTCAAAATGACCTACAATTTGGAAAGGAGGGAGTAACTTTTATAGTTCTGAAAGAAAGGGGAAATGCACTCATAGATTGAGACTAAACATAACAAACTAACTCTAAATCAAAATTGAATGCACCACATTAATCAATTTCTGTAGTATCTACATGCTCGGAAGTACAAATGTAACAATTTATACCACACTAGTGCAGACTTACAGATCACTTCTCTTAATGCTGGAAGGCCCTGTTCTAAATCTGTTTTGAACCCCGCACCACCATAGTTGTGTGCGCAATCTTGCCACAGTGCATAAAAGCCAAAATTGGTGTCTTTGTATAATCAACAGTCTCTAGAAGTTATGTGATCTTCATTCATTTTGATGGAGCAGTCTTAATAGTGGGCTGTGGACTTCACCAGAAGCAGGATACTGTACAATGTTCATTAGCACCTTCCACTGCCCATCAACAAATTATGAAAACATACTCCAGGCATCATACGAAACACCACGCTGAGAAGATTTGGTGTCTGCTACATATGAGACAGAGAATGTCAAAACGTCATTTGAGTAATGGAGATGAAACAGGAAGCAACATCTCAGCTGCAGTAAGTTATGGAGGCAGGCTTGGACTTTGCTGTAGTGCAAGAGAGATGAAACAGGAAGACCTCAGCTGCAGATATGCATGGAAGCAAGTCAGGTACTTTGCTGTGACCAGAAAATTTTTGGAGAAGCACGCTAGCTGGCAAGGCTCACACTTTATCACTGTGGTGTTTCATGTTTGGTACTCCAACCTCAGCTTGATGCATTTTCTGAGTGGTGCTACAACTCACACAGGAAACAGAGGGCGTTGGTTCAGGCTTAATTGTTGCCAAAGGTACAATAAGGAAGGTGCATTTGACCAAGATAGGATTTCAAGCTTGCAATCCTCATGCCTGCTAGGCAAAGATTAATCTCTGTAGAAAGATTAATTCACTTGGATCCTATCTGATTAGTCATATGAATTCATTTTTTCAAGTAGCAGTGACGCATTGACTCCAAGCAACTGAGGATTTAGCTCTGATAGAGCCTTGAAGTCTTGCAATGAAATGGAGCTGATTTGTGGACATGTATTGGCACTTCGACCATGCACCTGATTTTGCAGCTGTACACCATTTATTAGCTTTCTACTTAACCGTTGCTTTAGTGCCATCTGATTTATTCGATCATGCTGAGATCTTGACCTAACTAGTTCAATACAAGATCCAATAAGCTGTTTCAAGAACAAATCAATTCCATTATTCAATAAATTAGCACAATCTAATGACACACCATCTAACCCTTCTGTTTCTGCTATTCTCCCCATCCGCTGTCTCAGTGATGAAGTATCGCACAGCTGACCAAGGTCATAGCAACAAACAGAGTTATCACTGCCAACACTAGAGGAAAATGTTGAAGTTTTCCAACTCCCACCAAAACTACCAGAGCAGAAGGCAACCCCTAGTGGGGCAGTTATTGGATCTCGAGCTTGCTGTGCAATCGCTTCCATATTTTCTCTGTCAACAACATCAAGACAGTTGCTATTTGGGGACTCAGATAAATTTGAATATGCATTTTCCACACGTAATCTTTTGGACAGTGGTTCCACAAGGTCACTTTGTTCAGGCTGTGGAAATCTCTTCAGTTTGGTCAAATGCACAACACCATTCTCCTCGACAACATCTGCATTTCTGCCTTGTGGACAGTGGGCCTTCACATGTTGACGCAGAACATCACCATTTTCAGAGACCAGAACTGTAGGAACTAAGACATGATTTGAATTCTTGGCAGCTCCAATTGATTTAGGTGCACTGACCGTGGGCGGCCCACTTGTTTGGCAGGCATTGTGGAGAATAGAGCGAATAAGGTGGTTATGAAGCTGAACATTTTCATGACCAAGTATCGTGAGACATAGCTTGTCAAACACAGTCTTGCTAAGTTTCGAAGACAAAAACCTCTGCAGGTGCTCAAAGTACTTCTTTGCCTGCTCTGGACCAATTCTCTTGACTAGTTTTAGTTTGATGTCCACAAGGTTAATACGAGTGCTCTGCCCAACCACCGGTGATGGTAGTGGGAGCAAATTTTGTGGCAGTGGTGGCGTGGATGATGGCATCTCTCAGGAACAGGATTCCATACAATCAGAACATAAATTTAAATTCAAAGTACTTCTCGGGTTCTTCAAGTTTTATTGCTCCTCCAATCCAGTATGCCCCAGTACACAAATCAACCAACAGGAGAGCTAACTGCAATTGATAACAAATTATGCTTCAAAAATGGGTGTAACAAATAAAAACAGGGGCCAAAAAAAATGTTGCCTGCCCTAGTTGGATTAATTAAGAATCAATAGAACAGCATTAAATTAAAACTTCAATGAGTCCCATAATGTTGCCTGATCAATTGAAAGATTAGGCTTCACACGAAAACAAAAGGTTAGGAGCTCAGTTTCAAGTAAAAGCCCAACAAACAGTAAAACTAAATCTGTAGAAAGCAAATTAAATTACATAAGAAGATAAGCACATGTTATGCATTGGAGGTTGCCGTTATAGATGATCTGCCATATATCACAATGTCTAGTATTTGCATTTATCATTGTCTCAGCCTAGAGCAAATGCATGTGTTGCAGAGGCTGGAACTTGTTTCCATTTTCTAAAGACTCTGCTCATGCTTGAGACACCTAAAGGAGGAGAGCAGCAGCTCGAGGAGAGAAACCCAGGTCACCAAAATTGATCCATAGTTAACTGAAGAAACAGCAAGACTGAAGCTACTAGTGCAATCACGACCATAGAAAGCTTGTTCAATCCAATTCTCCAATGTTATCCACCTTTTATGCACAAGCCTAAGCAAAGTCTTCTGAGCTCATCTGGCACAGCAAAACCAAACAGCCAGTGACGAAATCAAGAATCTAAAGGAGAACCCACGAAGTGAACGTGTGCATAGATCCCGGAACCGTGGGACCGCACAGTCAGAGGCAAGATCATGAAGCGCCACAGCTGCAGGAGATTTGAAACCAAAATGACAAGCAAATAAAAGGGCAGGCAAACGGCCCCAAGCACCAAGCTCACCTGATTCTAGATTCCGATGCAAGCGAGACGAGAGCCAAGCTAGGGTTTCGCCCCGATCGAATTCAAAGGCCCCCGAACGAACGAGCTCCATTCCCGATGCGAAATTCAGCCCGTGTGCGAGGGCCGGAAAGAAAAAAAGAACACCCAAAAAAAAAATTTCCGAAGGCCTAGCAAACTGCGGCACGGCAACAGTGCGCAATTCAAACTGAATCCCCCAAGCTCGGGGCGTCCCCCGGCCCGGGCTCCGCTGATCCGACCCGCTCCGCCCCCCGAATTCCGGCAGGGGGCTAGGGTTTCGCGCCGAATTCCCAGGTCCCTCGAGCTCCCGGGCCGGCCCCCAGCAACCGGCGGCGGAGGGTGCAGCGGAGCGGCCGCGGGGAGAGCGCGATACGAGTGCCATTGGCTGCCGGGCGGGCCCCATTGCGCGCGCGCGCGCGCGTGGGGGGGATCGAGGTGCGGGGGAATTGGGGAGGGCGGGGAGGCAGTTGGGTTCCGGGGAGGAGGGGAAGCTCGGCTCACCTTTGCTGCTGCTGCTGGTGCTCGCGTAGGACGACGAGGGGGGAGCAGCGATCGGTGGAAGAGACGGGAGCGCTGCCGCTGGGCGCGACGGCCGACGGGGCTGAGCTCCCTGCTGCTGACGGAGCTTCTAGCTCCGCGTGCTCGCTGTGCTGGTAGCTGGCTTGTAGCTGCGTGATGTGATTCTGGTCTTCGTTTTGCTTGGCTGCTGGCTGCTGCTGGCGTGTGCGGGTGCTTGCTCTCCGGCCTCGCTCGGCCCCCGGCTCGGTGGTGGCGTGGCGTTGGTGACTGGTGTTCTTTCCCTGTCCTCGCTTGTCCCTCTGACCCGGTTGGCCTTTTTTTGGGCTCCGGGTGTGGGATTTCAGCGTCGGGGGCTCTGTTCTCTCCTCTTCCCGTGTCTCTCTCGGCCCTTTGCTGATGGCTGGAAGCTGGAACCGAGCCATAATGGTTTGTGTTAAGAGTAATTTGTGCTAAGAGACACAAATGATAAGAGTGGAATCTCTGTGTATTGCAGATCTGTTTGTACATATATATACAAGATGAAAGGTCATGGTGAAAGGGTGTGCGGCCTTTTCGGTGAGTAACTGCCAACAGCAATTACTGATGTTGATCACCGATAAAATGGTTCACAACCCTCCCCCTTGATCAACTCCATCAATGAGATCAATCTATTGGTTAATTCCTCCGACAATCCTATGGGAAAATATGAGGAATATACATATGGATACGCCATTAAAACTCCTTCAAAACCTAGTGGGAAAAAATGAGGAGAAAATAATATTGCATTTATGGTCATTGCTCACTCACAAACCCATAAGAGTTTAGTGAGCAATGCATGTCTTTGATATCTTCTCATAACCCAAGGGTGAAGATATAACATGATATGTCTTGGATACCTCCTTTACAAACCTCAATGGTGGAAATAGAAGATATGACATATATTCTTGTATTGATATTGCCTCATTAAAAACTTTTATATGAGAAACCTTGAGAGGAAAACTCATAAAAAGAAAAGAAAAGAGTACAATATATGCATGAATAGGTTATAATTCATGAGGAGACTCCCCTAAATCTTGCAAACCTTAAAGTCATCACATACCAATTCTACAAACACTTTTGAAGTGTGAGAATTGGTAGAGACTTTGTGAATAAACTTGCAAAGTACTTGCATGTTTAATTTGCAACCAGTTTTAAAACAAAACCAAGTGTTACCTATATGTATGTCAGGATCTAGTTTCTATACATATAGTGACATCATTAGTGAATAACAGTAACATATCACGTGAAAAGATATAGAGTCCATCAGAGATTTACAGCTTAATCCTGGAAACGAAAGCTTCAAACTTCACATGCAATCGACCGGGGCTTGCGTATACCTAAAACTCAACACCATCTTCACAACAACTTCATAGCAGCTTGTTCTTCTAAGCAACGTTAGTTTAGTAAGGGTGAGCACATGTCGTACTCAGCAAGTGTGGGGAACGTATGAATGCAAGGCTTAAATAAGGAAAGGCTGACTGGTTGACTGCATTAGACTTTTTTAGTTGGTCAAATTTTATTAACACCTAATTACTACTAAAGTATAAGTATTTACCAACCCAAAATTAAGCATAAACATAGGCCATAAGCATATGGCACAACCATAAGCACGATTTAAGTCCATCTTCAAGTTCAATTATCATGTGAGGGTGTAGGCCACTCTTGACCATAAGCACGACTGATATACCAGTTTTACACTCTGCAGAGGTTGTACATCTTTACTCACAAGTCGCGTAAAAGTTTCGAAGAACTTTAGACCCAACCATGCTGTGCTAATCAGGTACTCATCACACTACCATGGTGTGACTGTGTAGGGACGCTACAACGCCTTTATGAAGATTCACTAATAAGTGGTAACCCGCTAAGGTTTCAGGTCGAAGCAGAGCATAAACCTCTCTCAATGCTGCGAAGCTACCATAGAGTACATCAGTCTGAGGGCCAGTTTATACCCCATCAACGCCTCCCCTCTTGCCCTTTCGGTAAGATTACCCCAAACTAGAGTCTCTAATTAATTAGCCAAGACCAGAGCCATATAGTCCTTGTGGTTGTACTATTTTCTTAGGTGGTCGCTCCATGTTCCAATTAAGCATGGTGATCTTGTATTAATGGAAGGTATAGCATAAATAAAATAAGTTTAATCACTGAATTCATTAAAACCATCATAACCTAAGGTATTGCAACTAAGCATGTCTACCCAACAAAAAGGTAAAACCCAGGTTGACAAGGAATGATCATAAAAACTAGGTAAACCTTAATAGGACCTATCAATGTTAAAGGCAGAGTAATGCAAAAGTGATTAAATATAGTTATTGGGATAAACGCACAAGGACACACTTGCCTTTCTCCAAAGAATAGCTGCTCAGATTATCTTTAGCTCTTGTTCTTCAAATCTCTCGAACGATTGTTCCTCCTACTCGCAACAATCATCGGCACAAGTATGCAAAGCAAACAACAATCACAACTAAGAACAATATATCAATCATAGGAAAGCTTTAAAAGAGTGTACTAAAGGATAAGGCTCGAATCTAAGGTCACTCAAACACAAGAAACGCTAGGAACAAAACTATGGTTGAAAATACAAAGCTATCGAGAGATTTGAATTATAAAGAAAGAGAAAAGCCTACATGCTTCATATATTTTAATAAAGAAAATAATGTAAAGATATTTTAGAGAAACATCCTTAGCAAGTTATATTTATATATGGAAAGACGATGTAGAACTTAGTCAAATTTTATTTATAAACATTCAAGTACAATTTATGCAATTTAAACATTTAATTTGAAAATAAAGTATATATAAACATCTAAGCGCATAGCTTTATGATTCGGGTTGAACTAACCAAATATATTTCAAAAACACATTTATATTTATATTAGTCAAATTAACATTTAATTATGAAAACCCGAGATATAACTTATGTAGCTTTTATTTAGAAAATAAATTGATTAAACATTAATCAATTTAAGTTTAATTATGAACAACCGTGGTGCATCTCTAATTCACTTTTAATTGAAAGAGTTATTTAAATAAGCATTAACTAAATTAACATTTATTATGAAAAGCGGTTATAACACTAAGTAGCTTTTAATTAAAGAAGACATGTCCAATAGGCATTAATCAGATTAATATTAAATTTATTTTAAAAATATGCATGATGGAAAGATCACTACTAACATGTAATTTGTGTTATCATGAACCTAACGGAACAAGAATGGATATAAATGAAGCCGAAACGTGGAATCTATGGGTTAAACAAGGTTGCAGGGCCTACTCGCGATAAACGAAGGTTATTGGGGCTAGCAAGGAAGATTTGCAAGACACTGGAATAGAGCTCACCATTAGGTCAAAGTATAGGGTTAGATCTGTTAAAGTGCTTGGGTTGGACTTGGTTGTAGGGATCCAATCTAATCAGGGACATGGATGAAAAATAAACAAGACACAAGGAAAAACTAACTATTTATCGAGCTTCCAGGGACCTATGTGTAAAAGCACCACAGCTCATCAACCATGGGGGATGGGCTCTTGGACGGCAAAATCCTCAACGCTCCAGTGGCTAGGGTCGGCAGCGAGGATGGGGATTGGAAGAGGAGATCAAGGGGAATTTATGGAGGTGCTCATCGGCGGCGGGGCGAATGGATTCTGGTCGGAATTTGGCTGATGGCCGGCTCGGGTCTTCGCGAGCGATGGTACTCCAGCGGTGGAGCGGCGATGAAGACTAGTGGAGGAGCTGCTCCTCGATGCATAGTCTAGGTTGCTCTAGATTGGTTACCTCTGCTCTATATATTATTTGTCTGTACATGCTTAGTAGATTGGATCTGAATCGCTCATCAACACCAAGTTAATACTAACAATGCTAGTTGAAATATATCTTGTGTTATAAGTTCCACGGATTGATAAACCTTTGGGGAGTACTCTGAGGGAAGAGCTACAACTGATCCATGATCTTGCGGTTCACAAATTGGCGTCCTAACTGCCATTAACAAGCTTTTTTGGCAACACCTTCGATATGGTTGGAGTTAACAAGGATCAACTAAGAGCAAGGTTGTTTCCCTACTCTCTACTTGGAAGAGCAATTCAATGGTTTTATTCTCTACCGCTAGCAACAATTCAGAATTGGGATGAGTTGATGAAGGCCTTCATAGCAGAACATTATTCACCAACCAAGACTTAGAATTCGAGAAGCAGGAAAGCTATCTTTGCTTAATATTCTACTAAGAACATTGCTGAAGCATATTAGCGCTTCAATGACTACGTCCATGCAGTTCCACATCACAAGTTCCCGATGGAGGATATAGTCCAGAAGTTCTAGCAAGGGCTAACACCAGCATCAAGGGTAATCATCGATGCATCGGCTGTAGGATCGATCATCGACCTCACCCCAACTCAAGCTTTCAAGTTAATCAAGAAGGTTGCAGACAACGACGCATGGGCATCATCTTGGCACCTGTTCCCAGTTCAACCAAATGGAAATTCTCAAGGTGTGTTGCAAGTGGGGAATAATCAATTACTCGAAGGAAAGATCGACTCGCTGATGAGGAGACTGGAGAAGATGGAGATAAAAGAAGCTCATTCTATAGACCTGAAGACAGTAGAAGCAAGATCAACATGTGAAGAGTGTAGCGACTACGGCCATGTTGGAAAGAACTATCCAGAAGAAGCAAAGTTACCAGACTACCTGCAGAAGGGAGAATGGTTTCCACCATCCAACTATCGGTATAGATAGAATAGGCCTCAATTCAACGCAATCTCATCCATCTAGAACACAGTTCCTCTATGCATTCAGCTAAAGGAGTTCATGAAGGAGCAAGGCAAGATCAATAAAAACATTATCACTAAGTTCAAGGCAATGGACAAGGTTCTGGAAAATATTGATAGCAAGGTGACAGAGGTCGGAAGTTCAAACCACCATGTAATGAACATGATGAAAATGCTGGAGACTCAAGTTACACAATTAGCTGGGCATTTTACAAGCAATGAAGGGAAGTTCCCAGGACAACCGAGAAATCCAAAGATAGCTAAAGCTATTCAAACTTGCTTAGGCAAACAAACAGAAGATCCTGAACATCCAGCGGGAGGTAGGAAGCCTAAACCAGCTGCTGAAGTAGAGATGACTTCAAAGGCGAAGATACCTAACCTAGATCCGGAGATCAAAATAGACGAACCAGAGTTTGAGATGGTTGATCAAGATGACACCAAGATTCTTCCAGGAAAGCCACGCCATCGTCTAGGTAAAATTGACAAATAGTTTGAAATTTTTTTTGGAGTTGTGCGCAGGTTGAACATCAATATGCCACTATTGGATCTACAAGTTCCAACCTATGCTCGCTACTTCAAGGATATACTGACGAATAAGCGAGATATCCCGTAGTTCACTACAGACCACATCAAGATGATAGAAGAGTGCAGTGCTGCAATCGCTAAATCCTCACTTATCCTGGGAAGACTGTTACTGAAGATCGCAAGAGCAAACGTAGACATTGGGAAGGGCGAGATCAAGTTTGATATTAATGGCACTATGAGAGCGTTCAAGTTTCGCCCACACTTTGAGGTATGCAACATGATTTCTAGCAAGTATATACCGCCACACCATCATGTCAAGCAGGAGGAGAAGAATAAGAAGGCAGAAGAAAAGAAGTCAGTGCAAGTTGCTATCGTCCAGAAGAAGGAAGAACTCCAGCCTGTGAATACCAAAAAGATAGCCAAGCATGTGACTACATCAAAGCCAAAGATGGTGAAGAAGTGGGTGCTGAAGACTACAGCGTCGACACCAAGCACTAGCCCGAAGTGAAGGATTGAAGAGTCTAGATATACACTTTAAACGAAGCGCTTTGCGAGAGGCAACCCGATCATGGAGTCAAGAATAAGCTAATGGGAGGACAACCCTGAAGATATTTGAATTTTCAAGTAAGTGAGTCACAGATTTTGCTACAACATACCTGGTAAAGATTTAATAAGTGGAACCTTCGATCAAGACAATTTTTGGAGTTTTATTCGCTCAATCATTTTCTACTCCTCTCTTTTTCATAAACCAATGACATGAGCCATCCCAAGTTTTATTTGATTTTTTTTAAAACCAGAACCAAATATCCAGATCCTACCAGACTTTTCATATTTACCATGATGATTAGCCCGACTTGTTTTCATGATAAACACATGAGTAGAAGCCCGTGTTGTTCTTACTTTGTAAATTTTTTACGCATGTTAGGACTCGCATAACCACACGATTTTGGTTTGCTTAAACTTGAAAAATTATCGGTTTTCCTAGAATTATAATTTTTCTCAGCCATCTTTGGTTTATTTCATTCAAAATTCCTCTCTCATTTTTAGCCAAAATTAGAACCTAAACCTACTACCCCATAGTTGAAATCGAAATTGCTTCATCTCAATTCATGAGAATGGATGATACCGGTGCAACCAAAATTAATGTAGTCGAAAATATTTTTGACTTATATTTATTTTTGATGCATCAAAACTCGTCTAAAATATATTTGAACTTATCGCTAGCTCTGAGTTAACTTTTAATTTTTGAAATTAGAGGAGGTTTAAGCATCTAAATATGATTTGGAGAGTTTATGAGCTTTATTAACACTAATGGTTTGATTTGAGATCACGGGAATCATTATGGAGGCACTCCCAACTACCACACATGCATAAGAAAATAAGGAGTGGTCTGCCATGCTTGTTTGTCGCAGATCAAAGGACAAAGCATTGAGTATGATTGTGGAAAAAACAAGTCTATGACACATAGGTGCACGATTTTGAGCAAAGTGACAACACAAAGGAGAGGTAGAGGTTGTTTTGGCGGTGCCCTTCACGTGAAGATCTAAATTTTGGGTACAATGATGAGCAAGTGGTTATGTGAAGAAAGATGAGAACCAGAGGAGGCAGAAACATGCCAGGCCAATCGGCGTGGTGTGCTCTAGGCCGATCGACCTGGGGTCTTTTTAAGCCCCCTCGTGGTGCCCTTTGCTAGGTAAGTCACTTAGCTCATTCTTCATCTATTTCCACACCAAGAACACCAAGAACACCTTTGGTTAGCCTCTGAAAAATTCAAAAGTCCATTCAAACACAAAAATTAAGAAAATAAAATTTCAACAAGCACCTCTTGCTAGCCGTTGCTCTTGTGCATATTTTTCGTCGGCAAGAAACCCTAGCAAAGTGTTTTCTTTGAAGTGTGCACCAATGAAGAGCATCGGAAGGCTTTTCGGGAGGTCGGAGAAGTCGCAATTGTCGGCCGAAGCTTCATCTACATCGAGCGCTTCGCGGCGGTACTCGGTCTCCGAGTCACCGAGAGGCGGTGACATCGACATGGAGGCATCACGCAGCAACCGAATGCTACTTGGTGGTATGAACACTAGAAGCTCTTCCATGCGGTTCGATGAACCGCATGGAATTCCCGAAGCCATGCCACAAACTTCAAGGAGAGCAACTCGCTCTCAAAGTGGCTGTACCGAAAAGAAGTCGATATACGGCTTCACAATAAAGCGCAAGGAGGAAAAGGAGAGGCTCAAGAATATTGAAGGAAGACTTGTTACCAACCATGACTTCGATGATGATTTTCTTCAGAAGATTGGATTCCACAATGATATTTACAAGCTTCTGAGCAACATTGGTTGGATACAATTTGCTCTCAACGGTCCCGTTAGTGTACAAAAGGATGGGGCTGTCGTGATGTTCATGACTATGAAACAACTCAGGAGGTGGAACGAAGAAAGGACCAAGCAAATTCCATGCGTATCCTGCAGGATAAGAGATAAGGAAAAGATTATCATATACAACGGCATCACAGAAGTTTTGGATTTCAATCCACAGGCCCCAGAACTTGGAGAAGTAGAAGCAGAAGATTTGAAGGAGTTTTGGAAGAAAATTTCCAAGGAAGATAATAGGCCAATAAAAAATATTTGCAACCCCATCCTGCAAATATTTCATTTATGGATGTGCCATCGTGTCTCGGGGAGGATGAAGAAGACCAAGATTACTAACCTAGAAATGAACTGGCTTTATTATGCAGTTGTGAAAAAGCAAGTCATTGACCCCTCTTATATGATGATCAAGAGATGGTTTGCTGAAGCTATATCTGGAACCGGAGTTGTCGGGTCAAGTTGCTATCTCACTATGATAGCATCATGTTTGAAGCCAAATATTGAAAGGCTCCCTAGTTGGCTTATAAAAGCTGGAAGCAACGATGCTAAGACCACGAAGAGTGCACATTTGATTGGCGGCGACAAAGAGAATGGATATACAGTTGGGGTCACCAATTTTAAACTGCCCGATAGAAGACTGGAAATTTGTCATGTGGGCAAAACTAACTGGCAAGAAGAGGGAGTATTATTTTCCGCAAAGAAAGACAAAAGAGGACAAAGAATTGAAGAAAGCTCATCCTTGCAAGCAACTCCAGAAGTACCATTACCACCACTCAGCTCAAGCTACTGGCAGACTAAGTTCCAAAATGCACCAAGTTACGAGGGAGTTCCTGAAGGATGGCAGCAGGAGCAATGGCTGGAGGCACCAGTAGAAACATGGGCGCAAGGCCCATTTGCACCATATTTTCAGCAGTCGGTGTATCAACCACGACCGGAATTTTAGCAACCGGCGCGTCCACCGCCGCCACCACCATATGCTTTTCATAGTTACATACCACCTCCTTTTCAGGAACGTCCACTGTATGCTCCACTATCTTCTCAATTCAGCCACCTGCCACAGCCACAGAGAGGCGCATGCACCATAGGCGCATATGTGCAAAGAAATTTACAAGATGCAGATACTATGAGGCAAGCCACCGACAGGATCGAAGATGGGAACATAAGCATCGCTTATTAGTTCAGTATGATGGGAATTGTGCCCCCAAATCAGTATCAAGGTGGAGCGTAGGAACATTATGAGCGGGGATTCCACGAGCATCAGCAACAAGGGAAGCCACATTACAAGTCGCCACAGGATGATTTGGATTGAAGACCGAAGGAACCGAATAAATACGCACACGTGTGGTTTGAGTTTTCTTTTCTTTATTTATTTCAGCATGTGTGTTGGGTGTGCGTAGTATTTTCTATTTTATTTTCTCTTCATTTTCAGTTTGTGTGTTTATTTCACCATGTCATGCTTAAATAAAAATGCATCACCTGAACCTAATGATATGTGATTAATTGTGATGGTTTAAGTTCTTGTCATGTTGAAAGATGATGATCGTTGCCGCTTAGTTTAATTTTTATACTTGGTTATTGCACCATTGAACTAATGCTCTCTCTAACACAAAGTAAAATTGACATAAACACCAGCTTATCTTTTTTTGGAGGTTATGATAATCTGGACCCATATATTTGTTTATTGATCTCTCTTTTAAATGTATCAAAGGCTCTTTTATTTTTTGAATATCATTGCACTGACCATGTCAATAATACTTCTTGCAATTGCTCTACCCACCCAAAGTTAAATATTTATATCATTATGAACTATAGATTGCAAGATTTATTTTTGGATGAATTGATTCAGAATTTACTTATGTGGTATAAGACTTAGAAACCGGTCATTCCTTTTTCTATAACCTTTTATTGCTAGCCTTTCTGTCCATGCATTATAAATTTCTACACTAGGAATCTCGCAAACCTCGCTGGGCATCCAAACCTAAACTCAAATATATTATTTTTATGACTACCTCCTTAACCACAACCCAATATGAGTACGAAAAATATTTCGACAAAGATTCGGAAGATTATTCAGTGCCTTTTTAAGAAAATCAAGACCTGGAAGCAACCACCAGTGCATGGAATAGAAAGGAAGGAAATGGAAGTCAGAAGGGGCCAGGCCAATCGGCCTAGGGTGTTTTCCCCTATACCGCCTCTGAAATTTGGTGTGGAAGTCCCTCCAAGGAATAAAATAATTTTTTCCATAAGATCGAAGATTTTGGTACTTACATCAGTAGTTTATCTTTCTTCGTTTTCATGCTCGAGGACGAGCATCGTTTAAGCATGGAGGGAGAGTCATCGCATTATCTCTGACTACTACTGAGTAAGTAATATGTTGCAAAGATTTCTAAGGAGCAAAAAGAAAGAAAGAAAGAAAAAGGAAAAAGAAAGAAAGATATGAGAAAAAGAAAAAAAAATAAAGTACTCATTAGTTCTTTGAGCTTCATAAAGACCCCAAGTGCTTTCAAGATTAAGGATTATTCCATACTCATTTTTCAAACAATGTGCAATCTGATTACGAGAACTTCATTTGTGTCTCGCGATCACACTTTGCCCTTGCACATGTCCACTATCTAAATACGTGTGTTCATTCTCTCCCTCTCCATAAACAATTATTTTCCATGACCTTTTTGACAAGTCTCAGTAAGATCCGTCAGAAGTCTTTCTTATTTTGATAATATCCTAATTATAATAATTTTGCTAGGACTAACCTTCCCAAAGATCTAGATAAAGCCTTACACATATTTTATGAGTGATGACAGGTTGGAGAAGTTCTAGCATAGGTTTGAGAGAGTTGATGAGCTGAGATAACATGAGCAATTGCAATGAAGTTTAAATTGTTGATCTCGGTTTAGTTTCTTTTTGAAAAAGCTTTAATGAAAATCTTCGAAGGTTTGTTTAAATTTGAGAGTAAGAAAATTAATTTATTGTGGGATGTGCTTAAATGATATCTACCCTCCATATTAGAGAAGGTTGGTTACAACTTGAATATTAATTGAAAAATCCTATGAGAGCATTATGTTTTCTTGTGTGTGATCAAGTGCGGAATTGAACACCGAAAGACAACGCTGATTTGCATTGAAGACTTACTCGAGGATGAGCAAGGTTCAAGCATGGGGGATTATTGACGCTCGTTATTGACACACTTTTACCCCTGTTTATCTTCAATAATGACACGCTAAGTTTGTGAAGATATGGCAAGAATCACTTTGGGATCAAAGAGGAATCAAAGAAGATCAAGCTAAGATTTGAAAAGTTATTGGAGATCAATCTCATCCCCAAGTTATCGACGTGCCAGGCCCCTATGCAAGTGAAAAGAAGACTCCAGAGCACCTGAGGAGACTTGGGAACGAAGCAGGACACGAGGGGCCAAAAGGAAAGCCCAAGCCGATCGGCCTGGACCCTCCCAGGCCAATCGGCCTGGAGTTTTCCTTCGTCCCCTCACCTTCCAATTTTTGTCACGCGCTCCAAACTATAAATACCTCAAAAAAACGACCGAGCCCCATATCCAAGATGATGTACTCGACGTGAAGCAGCAGAGAAGCAGGAGCTTGAGGGACACCACTTCAAAGAGCCAAGGGCCATGCAGTTGTTAAGGGTTAGCGTAGCTGAACCTCTGCCGGCATGATCACCGTGCGAGGACGATCACGCTGGAGTTCTCGAGCTAGGAGTCATCAAGATCAAGGCAGTATTCTGGTGGTGATCTTGTTATGTACAATCATTCATGGTGAAGTAATTTGCGATCCTCCACGACTAGTGAAGAATCCGCACCAG
>NC_028450.1:21268382-21313131 GCF_000263155.2 Setaria italica | reverse complement strand
TCACTATAGTAGCTCCTATAGCCGAGTAATATGGCTCATGCGGCCACCAGCTTCCCCTCCGTCGGCTGCGCGCAAGGCACACGTGGAGGAGCAATGCCTAGTAAATTCGGCATGACGACACAAGGTACAACGGCGAGGGGCAAGGGAGTGGCTTGAGGATGGGGAGCAATAGGACGATGCAGCTTGATTTGGTCGGACACGGGAGGACTTGGCGGAGTTCGCCTAGGGGAGAAGAACAACAGAGAGCTCGCAGGATCTGGCGGAGAAGAGGCGGCGGGGAGCAGCTCAGCTTGAGGATGGCGTGCACAGGGCAGGGGAGCCGGGGATGGCCGCCGGCGCGGCAAGGAGGCGACGACGCCTGCGACCGAGGCTGCGGGTAGGGAGGCGGGAGGGGAAACTGCCACAATTGTTAAGTAGGGGCCTAACTTCCCACCTGTGGAAGAAGGGGTCGGAGGGGGAAAGTAGGGTCCTGGAGTTGCTCTAACAAGTTTATAAATCTATGTGTATTTTATAATATTATATGTCTAAATAATACCATAGAAAAATCCAAATAACCACATGCTATTTTACTCTGTTTCGTGCCCTCTTGCTTGCTCTAAACATGATTGAGCTCTCGGCTCTCGCATCAAATTGCAACTACGCTTGGTCACATTTCCAAATTAAATAGTAAATCCAGACCTTTTTTTTTACCAAATGTGAAGCTATCATCATCCTATAGAGTCTACGTTTTGTCCTAATGACCTTTGCAACGTTGTCTTGAACGGCAGTAGGAGCCACCAATGCCACCTTAGAATTTTTTTTAGAATGCCTTTTCTTCACTTAATACGGTAGCAGTGAGAGCAGGAGTATACGGTCGCATGGAAATATCTAGGGGCCCATGCTAGAGTAATATATACTAGAGACTGTAGGAGGCGCGCCTATCATCGGCCCAGTGTGGACGTAGAGCTCTCTGAAGGTGTGATACATATTTATTTATTTTCTTCATTGAATAAACTTTAAAAAATGTTTTTGAACACAGGAAGGTCGTGAGATTCACACTGCTGAGAGTATTCCATCGGAATGAAGTATGTAGGTGCAAAGATATAAATTTATAATAATTTGGTATGTAACGTTCAAGCAACTGCTCAGAGCGAACTATATATCCTGCACATGAACTGAAATTTGAAAGATAGAAGCTGACCACTTGCAATATATACATTTAAATAAGCTAAATGAAACAATGTCACGAAATAAAGAAAAATAGTTTCATCATTAACATCCATTGGTAGCAACAAATAAGCATCGTCATATGTCAATATGATATTTTTTAGCATCCTTCAAAATGGCGACTTTGAATTGCATAGGGCCTACCGTTGATTGCTTAAAATGGCAATGGTGATAAAGGCCACGATCTTTGTAAACCTAGAAGCAAAGAGAACTATGAATATATTCAATTTAAGGGCACAAAGATATGTACCTTACACAGAATTATTTAGTATTAAAAGGCAAATGCTTTGGTATCAAAATAGCCATAATTTATCAAAGCTTGTTACAGGGGAAAAAATGACCACAAGCTGAAAGGACAACACGACGTCGACAATATAATTAGAGTTTCAGGTCACCAAAATAGACCTTCAAACATCTCCACTGATACTTCAGCTTTGCTGGTACTTTGTTTCTTAGCCATTTCCATGAGGATATCACCGTCAGTTTGAAGAAGCACACAGGAGAGCAGTAGTAAACTGGTATGGAAAACAAACGGCACAAAAAATGGGAGCAATATTAACCTTAGAGAGTGAATATCTTAAAAGGACATGATGTTCTTAAGGCCACACAGAAAAGATTCATGCATATTAGTCAATGAAGGTAAAGTTCATAGAAAATAACCTTTCGTATCTGTAGCAAAGGAGCTTCTCCTCATCTCCCCTCCCTACTATTTTTCTTTCGAATACCGGTCAATACTAAGTAACTACAAGAACCAAAATTTGAAGAATGACAACACAACAAAGTGGGTATAATTTGGTGACCAAATCTTGAGTGCACATTATATGGCGTCCATGCAACATTTTATATCAGATAGCAAACAGATCAATTTAATTGAGTCTAGGAACAGAACAGAGGAAGGTGGAAGGATAGTCCTACATTTTGCATTTGAACTCACTGCAGTACCATTAAAGAAAAAAGGCTTACGCATGCTGGATTTACCAGAGTAAAACAGATGACTCAAAATTAAACAGCCACGGCACAACGACAGAGCACACCCACGGCACATCTGGTGGAGAGTAATAAGGTCAAGATTTTGCCAAAATAACTTTGAGTTAATGACTTATTGTTCATATCTTTCTCTTCTTTTTTTTCAGATGGTTCTTGTTCTACACTAATTTTTTTGGAGAACCATTCTTTTGTAGACAATGGAAACTAATTTTTTTGGAGAACCATTCTTTTGTAGACAATGGAAACTTCAACTTTTCAGTATCATACTGATTACTGCAGTGAGTTCAATTTTTGCAGCATATTAGTGAAATTACTGTGTTTATTTTTAATCCTTGGTAGTAGTCTTAGAAATTTACATACAGACATGATGTAAATAAGAAAAATACTCTGATTTATCCTGGCTTTGGGCACTAATAATCGATCAGAGGTGGTAGAGACAGATATAGCTACATAAATCTAGTGGCAATAAATAGGTAAACAAATACACAGTTGCAAGGCTGCCTAAAAATTCTGCATGACCATAACAGAAAGTCATTTTGTAGTACCAAAATATCTACAAGGCATCATTGGGAATCTAAGCTTAAGATAATATTTTCCTTTATCCTACGAGAAAGTCATGATTTTTTAAACTAAAATATAATCCGGGTATTTAAGAGGTGCAATTAAACTACGCAACCGACTACCTCAGTAAGAAATAGTTATTTGCCTGTAATACCAGCTACACAACTCACTGCATCTCATTGTTAAGTCTAAAGAAAATAACATCCAAACACAGAGTATTTGTTGTACAGAGCTATATGATCATCTACAACCACATTCGTTCAGCATTATAGGGTCTCCGATGCAACAACAACAACATAGCCTTTCAATCCCAAGCAAGTTAGGGTAGGCTAGAGTTGAAACCCAACCAGAACCACAAATTAGGGATCAGGCACATGAATAGTTTTTTTTAAGCACTCCTATCCAGGGCTAAATCTTTAGGTATATTCCATTCCTTCAAATATCCTTTTATTGCCTCTTCCTATGTCAATTTTGGTGTTCCTCTGCCTCTCTTCACATTACTGTCACGCCTTAGGGTTCCACTACGCACCGGTGCCTCCGGAGGCTTTCGTTGGACATGTCCAAACCATCTTAGCCGGTGTTGGATAAACTTTTCTTCAATTAGTGCTACCCCTGACCTATCACGTATATCCTCATTCCGGACTCAATCCCTTCTCTTATGACCACAAATCCAACACAACATACGCATTTCCGCAACACTTATCTGTTGGACATGTCGTCTTTTTGTAGGCCAACATTCTGCACCATACAGCATTGCAGGTCTAATCGTCGTCCTATAAAACTTGCCTTTTAGCTTCAATGGTACCCTCTTGTCATATAAAATTCCTGATACTTGACACCACTTCATCCACCCCGTTTTGATTCTATGACTAACATCCATCAATATCTCCATCTCATTGTAGCATTGATCCCAAATATCGAAATGTATCATTCCTAAGCACTACTTGGCTTTTCAAACTTTCCAAACTGACATCTTCCTCCTCATGTGTAGTAGTGCTAAAGTCATATCTCATATATTCAGTTTTAGTTCTGCTCAGTATAAAACCTTTTGACTTTAGGGTTTCCCGCCACAACTCCAGTTTCCTATTTACTCCTGCTCGACTTTCATCAACTAACACTACATCATCCGCGAAGAGCATACACTAAGGGATATCCGCTTGAATGTCCCATGTTACCTCATCCATCACCAAGGTAAACAGATAAGGGCTCAAAGCAAACCCTTGATACAGTCCTATTCTAATCAGAAAATCATCTATGTCGCCATCACTTATTCGGACTCTAGTTACAACATTGTTGTACATGTTCTTAATAAATCTATTCGGACTCTAGTTACAACATTGTTGTACATGTTCTTAATAAGTCCAACGTACTTCGTTGAGATTTTATGTTTGTCCAAGCCCACCACATAACATTCTTTGGTATTTTGTCATACGTCTTCTCCAAGTTAATGAAAATCATGTGTAGCTCCTTCTTCTTCTCCCTATACCGCTTCATAACTTATCTTATTAAAAAAATAGCTTCCATGGTTGACCTTTGAGACATGAAACCAAATTGGTTCATAGAGACCCGTGTTATCCTTCTCAAACGATGCTCGATAACTCTCTCTCATAGCTTCATAGTATGGCTCGTCAACTTAATTCCTTAATAATTAGTACAACTTTGAATATCTCCCTTATTCTTGTATGTTGGTACCAGTATACTTCTCCACTCTTCCGACATCTTGTTCAACCGAAAAATATAGTTGAACAACTTGGTTAGCCATACTATGGCTATATCCCCGAGGCATCTCCACACTATAGGGTCTCCAATGCAAGGACCAAAATTTAGAATGGCACATAAACACATACCATCAGGAATCCAGATCAAACAGACTAACATTTTCAACATTTATTTTGAGGCAACTATAAGAGAAACAAGTTGAAGAAGGGTGATACACATATATACCTTAAATTGGATCCATACGTGTCAAAGAAGGTCCAAAGCTTTGGACCTTGGCATAAAATCCTGGGTCAGAGAGCTGCTCCCAAAACTCCCAAACATGATCCTTTATCAGTACCTGAGCTGTGAGACCCCTTCATCGTGCAAGCACTTTGATGAATTGTGACACCTGGTATAGTACCAGCTCCATCCAACACTCCAACACCGAGTTGTCAAGCAAATGCAAAGTAGTTAATGATGTATTATTATAAAAGTAAATTCAGAGCACCTGAACTCTTCATTTCACGTGCATACTATGATTAAGTTAGAATTGAACATTTATACACACGCGCCCATGGACAGCTCATATATACATGTGAATGACCATCTGAAAAATGCTACAGGAGATAGATAATAACAAGATGAAATTCTGGAATCAGGTCAGGTCATAAAACTAAGGAGCATTTTAAATTAATCTGACGATTAGTTTCCACAGCACTGAGCCCTAATTGAAGTTGTGGAGCCGCTGAGATTTTGATAATCCTCATAAGGCTGCACTTGGTTAACTCTATGAGCCAAGGGGACACGTCTCTTCAAAATCTGCATAAGAAAAACATGTATAAGCATGCGA
This sequence comes from Setaria italica, assembly GCF_000263155.2. Classification (NCBI taxonomy): domain Eukaryota; kingdom Viridiplantae; phylum Streptophyta; class Magnoliopsida; order Poales; family Poaceae; genus Setaria; species Setaria italica. Next base: position 21,307,829 of record NC_028450.1, on the reverse strand, counting down.
GGACAGCAAAGTACTGACAATTTTTGGCGAACAGAATTGAACTATGATGGACTGAATAAATAAAATGAGATGCCCAAGATCATTCACAGCTTGATGGATGTATACAGATCACTTAGTGAGAACCAAACAAAATTAGTTTGGTCACAAGGGAAGGATAGCTCATGATTGGGACAGAAATGTGAAGGAAGCCTAAATTATCATTTCCCAATAGTAATACAAAATCAGATCAAACCTTGAAGAAATGAACATGAAGTCATGGAAATTATCATCCAAGCATGAAGTTAAAGGAAAAAATGTTAGCTTCCATATTTCTGAAAATGTATTGGTCCACAAATTAATCTAGGCTGTTTTGCAGATGATTAATCTTAGGTTCTTTCCCTCGCGAAAAAAGATCTAGGTTCTTTCTCTCTCGTGATCTTGCATGAACTTGAACCATATATACTAATTATTAAACTAACAGTTTTGTTATGAGCATTGCATGACTCAGTGAAACTTGAAGACACAATTACAAAGAGAAATATGCATACTTAGATGTACATTTAGAAGCTGTTAAAGCATATGGTCATGTAATGCAAAGCAACCAAGCATGGAAGCAATAAAACGTCCATTCTGCTATTCTTTGGTTACTGTGTCTGTTTAGCCGTCCTCTGCTGGCTCTGCACATTGGTTGCTCACGTTCATTCTACTGTCAAGCTTCTGCAACTTTGAACCAAAAGCTTGAAAGAGAACTTTTTTTTATATGAAGCAACTGAAGCAGAACCATGAACCTGCAAAAAGCTCAGCAAGGAACTCAAGTGAGCAGGTGGATACAACGATGGTTGGAATTCAGATAAAAAAAAGCATAGCTTTCTTTCTCTGAAGCATTACAGTTTGATGGTTCAGCTGCTGAAAGATTGGATCACAGAATGCCTGCAGCCAGCTGATGATCACCACAAGGTTGAGCCCAAACTGTTTGGAATACGAGAGCTACCACAGAGTTCCCTGATTCGATTCCAGGGGCCTTGCAATTTGGTTCCTGGCAGTTGGTACTACGACCACATGACACCCCATGTCTAGCGAGCTAGGTGAAGTCCGATCAATGGCTCTCCGCGAGCAGCTGACCTCACCTGAACACAATTAACATTGCCATCTCGATCCACAATGCTTAAAGAGAAAACAAGAGCAAGCCTGATGATTGGCTCACCTACTTGCAACTCCCCAGTTTCCCAGAGGCCAGCCAGACTGCCATGTTTGTTCGTCCTTCTCGATCAGCTCCTGCGATGCAAGCAGCCATATCGGCAATAAAATTTTTCCATGTGCTGCAAATTGGAGCATGAACCTTCCTTGAATGATTCTTGCCTTCTTGGAACCAAGTGAATTTCTTCTTAATTTAATAGCTCCGTTTAGGAGTATCTTAGTTACCTTACCTCATCATGCCATGCATCAACAAACCAAGATCGATTGCATAACATCCAATTTGTTACATTCTCATGCCAAATCGATTGCTCCTTTTTCTGTGCCGTTGATCAATCTTTTTTCGTCTTCTCAAAGTTGGATGTCAAGAGTGTGTCCAGTGCATGATACATGTGTCTGAGTTGTTGCTTACTGTTGAGATTCAGAGCTAGTGTGTTCTTGCTGTTAAACAATGCACAGTGCGCTGTAATCACCAGGAGCAGCGCCTGCGATGTTCACCATAACCAACAGCTGCGAGCACACGGTGTGGCCGGGCATCCTCTCCACCGCCCCCGCGCCGCTGCCGACGCGCAGCTCCGCGGGGCACCCCTGTTCAGGTCCGCGGGGCACCCCGTGGCCTAGCAGCTCCCGTTGGCCGCCGCCGGCGACATCGCCTGCGGGGCGACGAGCATGGGCACATTGAAGCCGTCGACGAGGCTGACGTCGTAGAAGTCATCCCCGCCTGTGTTGCCGGCGAGCGTGAACTCGGCCAGGGTGGCCGGCGGCGCGGCGCCGCGGCCGGAGCACTCGACGGCGCCCGAGCCGCAGTCGGCGGTGGAGCAAGCGAAGGCTCCGGAGGAGTCCGTGACGCAGAGCGTGCGGCCCCAGATGCGGCCGGACCACGCGGAGGCGACGGTGACCGCGAGGGTCTGGCTAAATGAGAGGAAGACCACGCCTGGGATCTAGGGCTGGAGAGAGCGTTGGGAACGGGGCCACTTGACACTCGCCGAGAAGACGAGAAAGAGGGGCGGCGCTGGTGCTCGGGGTTGTGCTGGCGGGGTGGCTCGGGGGAAGAGAAGGAGGCTTGGGCGGAGGCGGCGGTGAGCCGGTGACGGCGTTGGGAGCGGGCAGCGGAGGAAAGAAGAGAGAGAGGGTGAAAGGGAGGTATGGGGAGGGGGCGGTGGCTCGGGGGTGGGAGCGCGATCGCACGCTGGAGCGGCGGGGTTTTTTCGCAAAATGACAGGCGGGCGGTTTTCTGGAAAAAGGACGCGAAATCGAATTTTTCTCATCTTCGTGTTGAAATATTTTGGTATACAGGGATCTGAACGTAAGAAAACGAACGTATTTACTGTTTAAAAGGGACCTCCCTGGACCTGAAGTCGATTAAGGAAACTAGAAGGGCTTTTTCGAAAACTTTCAGACGCCTGCCTGCTTCTGGACGGACGGATGTTGCCGATCGGACGGACGCAAATTAGGGATGTAATTAATTGCTACTCCATTGTTCCCAAATTAGTATCCATTTTGACTTTTTCTATATATATATATAGATTTTACTATACCCTTAGATATATATTATATTAAGTATAAAATAGTTGAAACAAATAATAATTTGAGGTGGACGACTAATTAGCATGAGTAACCTACTTAGCAAGTATAGAGGATCTTAAGTAACCTACTTAGCAAGTTTAGGGGTTAGATCACACTACTGGTAATCTAATATACTTTAAGAAAAATGATGAGAGAGAGAGAGCATGGGTGTAGTGTAGACCTAAGCAAACTATGGGTCAGGTTGGCAAAAAAACCCAATTTCTTTTGAGCCTAAAATTTCTGTCCAAGTCCGTCATTATTTTCTAGTGCAAACATAATTTATTTTATTAGTCAAGACGGTCCAAAGTTTTGGGGACCATTAAAATCAGTCTAAATGAGTGTCGTGTCGGGTCGGTTTTTTCCTGTCACGTCTAGTGTAGTATGACTTGCGCGGGTCAGTTTTTTCTGTCACGTCTAGTATAGTGTGACTTGCTATTCGATGCCTCAAAACACGATATACCTACATGACATGTGCTATTATTTTTTTGCTCCGCAGATGGGACTTGTGTTGGTAATTGCCTTTATGGTATACCAACAATGTACTATTTGTTTTTTTTTTTGCCACACTAACGAAGTGTATATTCTCAAGACTGAGAGCTCTCACACTACATAGGAAAAAAAAAGCTAAAACGGATTTATAAAAGGAAAAAGTTCATGTTAGCTCCTCAAACTATGCCCAAAGTCTAAAAATCAACCCTGATCTATGAAACCATTTGTCTCCTCTATCACCGATCCCTCTGTTTTGAGGTGTTGCCACTTTAGCTTAGAGAGGCATTAGCTTTTAGCTCACCTAAACTAGAGTGCGGCTTCTTACATTTGTATATGAAACTTCCACGACCTGAGGCTACTCCCACTAGCACATCTAAAGTATAAGACCGCGCTATTTTCTCGGCCTGCTAGTATAGCCACGATAGCTTATTCCCTCTGCCCCGTCCGATATGATTTGAAAAGCTTCGATCTACACATGCCAATTTTGTTGTGACTGATGCTCATCCTTGCGTACAGAGATGTGCCCAAGCAACAAGTGATATTGACCCTTCATGCTGCAGTTTTCATACTACCCTTCCTGTGACGTGCATCCATCATCATTGCTATGCACATTGAGCTACCCACTTTGTTCAGCAGAGATGGCAGCTCATGCATAGCGCAAGTGTGTTGCCGCAGTGTTGAGTCACTTCACACTATTTTCGACTTTTTGTATCCCGTCATTTCTTATTTGTCACACTATTTTCGACTCTTTGTATCATGTCTATTTCTTATTTGTTGTCTTGCTACCGATATAGCACGTGTCTGTTGCTGCAATACCGAGTCACTTCACATTAAGTTTGATTCGTTTGCCTTGTCTGTTTCTTACTTGGTGTGTTCCCACCGATATGCATATCCCTTCTTGCAATGTAGAGTCACTTCATATTAATTTTGATTCTTTGCTTCCTGTCTATTTTTAGTTGGCGTGTTCCTATCGATTGTAGGTTATGCGTTGTGTTACCTGCCTATATAAGCATGGTACTCCCTTTGTTCCATTCCACCGCCAGCTCCTCCTCTTCCTTCGTTGTGTGATTCGGTATTGCCTGCATAGGACACATCCCGGGATAGTTGATAATTGTGAGTTCCACTAGCACAATAAGACCCACCTAGAGCACTCAAATCTTTAATATAAACATTACTATTATAACAATAGTATACGATAAGACATGGTATATATATATATATATATATATATATATATATATATATATATATAGAAAAACAGTGGATTGAATGGCAATGCTTTGTAGTCAGGCTGCATGTGGTAGCTTCTTAATAACATTTGGATTCTTGATCTCTCTATTTTTTTGTTCATTTTTTTCCTTTGATGCCTCACATATCGTGATCAGTTTATTGTTTGTATTTTCTATATTCCCTTTCAATTACTGAATTTATGTATTCTTCTTGGATTGTTTTCATTGCTACATATATATATATATTGAAACAAACATATAGATGATACATATATTGAAACAAACATAGATGATATAGTAAGGAATAAATGAGGTTCAAATTGAGGGCCTAGTGAGGGTGTTTGATAAAATAAATACATTGGTAAAATGATTTAGGGTGGCTAGTGTAATAAGTGCCATTTGAAGTCAAATAGTGACCCTGAAAAATTCAGAAGGAAATTCAAAAGAAAAAGAAGAAAAATGGCAAAAAGATCAAATTCGACAAAAATTTGACCGAAATTTGAATTTCAAATTTGAAATTCAGAAAAATTTGACCAATATGTGGAATACAAGTATGAGAGTATTTGGAATTGAGAAATCAAAAACTTGGAGTTAAATTGGTGCCAAATATTACAAAGCATCAGAGAAAGGAGAAGAAAAGAAAAATTGCCGTTTACTGTTCCTCGTCCGACAATAGGATTCAGTGAAAACAGCTCCAGAGTTCATTTTCAAAATTCATTTCTGAAGAATTCTTCCAACAAGTGCACTAGAACAGCTACATTATATTGAAGTATGGATCTTGGACTACAATAATCATGAGTTGTTGGCCAGGAACAGTAAAGGGAAGGAAGTCAAACTCGAGCTCAAAGTCCGCACAAAATCACAAAGTTAACTGAAACTCTGAATTTTCACTAAGTCTGAATGGCAGCAAAGCATCGACTTGGAGCTCAAATTCAGAGCAATTTAAATCAAAAGATATACTTGTTCATGAGCAAAATGGAACATTAGGACATAGTAGAGTATGTCTGAGGTGAAGTTGGACTAAGGGCAGAAGAATTTGAGCATGAAATCAAGTTGCTAAGTGAGCTCTATGACATTGACGATGTTTGACGAAACTGAATGAAGGTTTCAGTGCAATTCCGAAGAACTTGAGAGAACAAATCCAAATTCTATTCAATTCGGTGTTTATCTCAAACCGACGCCAAAATAAAAGATGGCAAGCTCGAGTTTATCTCCAAGTTCTGTTAAAGCACGAGAGGCCGTCGGATCAAGAATCAACCGATAGCCGTTTCTGAAGATCACGGGCGGGAGAAGTAGTGACAGAACCTTCAGACGTGTCGCCGCCGCCGTCGTCGGTCGTCCGCCAGCGCAGCTAAGCTAGGCCACCTCCTCGCCACATACGCCTACGGGTAGACCACGGTGGCAGCCATGCGAGGGGTAAATGCTTGAATAACTACCGCTCCCGCGCCGCCGTTTTCACCGCCGTTCTTTTTACTGCCGCCAGCGCCTCTTCTGTCAAACACCGCCGCCAAGCAAAATTCCACCTCCACACCGCCGCTCCCGTCGATTCCTTCCGTCCACACCTCCGCCTACACCCCACCAGTAGCCCTACCAACTTGTTGCCCAGTTTCTTCGCCGTCACACCTTGTATCGCCACCGCTTCTGTCCGCCGCCGTCGCACCGCCCGCTCTCGGTGAGAACCCCCTCGCGCTGTCTCTCTTCCTTCTTGAGCAGTCGTAGTCGAGTCCTTAGGGTCCTAGGATGGTGTCGGGTTAGTTGTTTGAGTGGGTTGTGCCGTTGTCGTGAGAAGTCACCACCGGCCGTGGGTGTCGCCGCCCGTCACCGTGGAGGGGATGGCTCCGGCCATCTCCGGGGAAGCTGTTGCCGCGCACAAGGTCGTGTAGGTCTAGGGTTGGTGTTGTCACCTGGTCCCGCCGCCGGGAGGGCGCCGGCCGGCGAGCTGCGCCGCCCTCTGTTCCGGTCGCGTTTTGGCGGGAGGAGGAAGAAGGAGCGGTGCACCCGGGCCCGCGCGTCAGAGAGAAAGGGGGGGGAACGGAAGCAGGCCGGCCGGGCGCGAGCGATTGCTGGGCCACGGTTCAAAGGCCCAGTAGTGACGCGCGCGTGTTTAAGTGGAAAAAGGAAAGAGGGCCGGCGCGTCGCGTAGGCCCAGGAGCCGGTGCGGAGTCATCGGCCTGGTTCGGAGGCCAGAGGCCGTAAAGTCCAGCAGGCCGGTGGGCTTGTAACACAGGCCGGCGTCACGTGAAAAAGGAAGAAAAAGAAAGAGAGGCCGTGGGCCGGTGCTGGGCTGCTAGAGGGAAATCGGCCCGCGAGGCCCGTCGGGAGGGGGAGTAAGGCCGGCGGGTAGAGTGAATAGGAAAAGTGGGGTCCGCGCCGTGGGGGCCCAGTAGTCGTGAGAAGGGGTAGAGAGGGGGTGAGTAAGAAAAGTTTTCCGGGGGAATTTTTGGGAAAAGTTAGATTTCTTTAGTAAAATAATCCATTTAAATTCGTTTTGCACCATTTTAATCACAGAAATTTGTAGAAGTGTCCAAAATTAGTGAAACCAATTTTGTTAGGCTTGTTTTATTTTCCTTTATGCATTAAAATTTTTACACCCTAAGAAAATAATAAAAATTTTGGGTATTTATTTAATGCCTTCCTTTTGAGGTAATTAAATAAATACTTAATATTTATAAAATGTATAAAATATGAATAACACTTTATTAATCACAAATAATTCTTAACTCATAGGAAATCAGAATTTCAAGTTAGAAAATAATTACCACTTTTCCTAAAAATAAAAGAAAAAGCTATAGGAAGGGTTAAATAAGAAAAATAAAAATATAGGTTAATCTTTTTAGATTTCTTTTGTGTGTTGACTTACAACTTATTCGTGATAAGTCGTATAGTCCTTGTTGGCTTGCAACTTTATCATGAAGGAAAGTTGTATAGTCTGTTATTTAAAAAGTTTGCATTCTAACCCCTGCATATATTGCGCCGTAGATCCAGAAGCACCAGAAGAGGATTACTGGGAATTTTCAGAAGGACCTTTGGAGTCCGACGAGGTGTTTGAATTTGTCCCCTGTGAAGCGAATCCGTCGGCTTCTACTAATCTTTTTAACGATCAAGGCAAGCCCCGGTGCATTTATACCTATCTATTTTGGAGTCGTTATTTCATGTGACTAGTTATAGGTTATTGGGTTATTGTATGCACTAAGTCTAGGAGTTGGATGAAACCTATTCTTGTGTATGATCATGCCTTGAATTAAGGACATCTTTGCCACTTGTTCAAATCTTAGAAACTACCCAAGTCTAGATTTGCTTACTTGATTACATGCTTGGTTTACCAACCTTAAGGCAAACACTTAAGTCATACATGTTGCTTATGAAAGATAGTTTGGAACATGGAACCAGACAGAAGCTAGAGATGTAGTTCTGTCTGCTAGATTAATCTGGTTAAGGACCGATCCGTGTCTTAACCATTGATCAAGTGATAACTTCTGATCACTTACTGGGTATGGGACCAGTAAAGCCCAGTAGATTAGTAAATTCTATGATCAGGAATGCTTCGTACCCGCATTTGATGTGCTGGAGATTGGCAGGGGTGTAGCCTGAAACTCACATGGGGATCAGGCCAGACGTGGGGTCCCATGTGGGGGTGCATCCCTGGGTCCGGGTAGTTGTATTCCTAATCATTGACTTTACTAATCGAGAGGTTGTTAGTACGACCTGGACAGTCGTATGACGCTGGTGATCAGGGTACTCTCCTGCAGGATGGAATTAGATCCGGATCGCCGCAATTCTCGGTTATGAATGCACTTGATCGCTGTTAAGCTTCGTAGCATGAACTCATGTGATATAAAATTTTCTGTTGCCAAGTACTGTATGAATCAACAGCTGTGATTGCTTTTACTTCTGTTATCATCTAGAGTGGTTAGGTAATGACTTAACTCAAATAAAAGATAAAACTAAGGCCTCACTTATAGTAAGCTTTTTCGGAAAAATTGTGTCAACCAAGCACACCTAAAGGCCGACATGCATTCCAAAGAAAAACTATTATATTGGTTAGTCGGGTAAGACTTGCTGAGTACCCCGTACTCAGGGTTTTCCCCTTGTGGTTATCTTTCAGAAGCTCCACAGGAAGCTACCGAGGAGGAGACCCCGAAGACCTAGAGTATTGACCTGAGTCTCTCAATACTCTAGAAAACCGTTATCGACGCATCTTCTCCTAAACTACTTATGTTTAATCTTAGAGCTTGTCTAACTATGCATCACTAAGTTTGTTTCAACTTGAAGTCCTGTAATAACTCATACCTCTTAATTATGTATGTAAAAATGTAATATTTGTTGATATTATCCCATCGCGGATATTATCCTGATGTATGGTGATGAAACACGCCGTGGATCTTTCGAGGAGTCCTAGGGACACTCGACGGACTACCGGACTTATGCTGTTTTAGGTGCGTTTCGGATAATTGCTGCTCCGACAGCGATTAGGTGCACTTAAACCAGCTTAAGTTGGGCGGTTCCGCCACAGCTGGTATCAGAGCCATAGGTTGGGATAATCATCAGATATTACCTTTTTAACATTGAGACTCTATTTTAAATAGTAAAAATAAGAGTCACAGGTGGCAGTAGTGTTAACAGGTTGATTGTTTTGCAGATACTAACTGTTTGCTGCGTGTCGCTAGTATTCGGTAGTTATTAAGGAGAGATTACGATGCCACCAATTTTTCTACGAGTGTATATATGAGTCTGAAAGTACGTAGGAATCGTTGCATCATAATTGCATTGCATGTTTAAAACCTTTGGGTTTGGTGAGTGCCGCTAGACCTGACCTCGTTTCTTTTTATAGGATGTTCGAAGAAGGTTACACGGATAGGGATGGATGGACTCGTGGTCGTTATCTGGACAAACCAGGATTCGTGCAGTTACTCTGGAAGACACTACAAGAATTAGGTTTTCATAATCCCCCAGAGTACTATTGGAGGAAGGAAGATACCGGCCATAAGCAGTATTGCACAGTGTATGTGCATATCCCAGATGATGATACCCGACCTAATTGGCGTCTGGAGGAGGTAATGGAATCGGGTTTCGAATTCCATGATACTATAGAAAGGGCAGCCATGACAGCTCTTACTGAGCTGTGTGAGAATCATAAGGTGGAAATAGGATCGAGCTCTGCTCGATTCTATCCAATTAAGCATCAAGATGACGGGATATGGAAGTGGAGGATCAAAGCCTTGAAGAACACATCTCGCGTGGAGCACGATGTGTTGGTAGCTGCTGCCTCTGACTACATGACCGCTATGTACAATCTGCATCAAGCTTGTGTCCGGGAGTATTATAATCAGAGACAGAAGAATGAAGATACTAGGATGGAAGCAATGGGTGCCCGGTATGACAAGGAAATGTACAAGAAGGCAGCAATGGCAAGGGAGCACGAGATGGAGAAGGCGATGCGAGAGCAGTCCAGGCGGATTGAGGACTATGAAGAAAAACTTCGAGCGCTACAGGGGTTCATCGAAGCAAGTCGAAGCATGGCGGATAGAGCAAGAGAAGAAGCTGAATCCAATGTCCACAGGCTGGAGGCGGAGAGATTTCAGCAGCTAGACGAAATTCTATCACTTCGTCTAGCCCTAGAAGAAATGCAAGCTCAAGCACCTGCACAAAATATTATTAATGTTCCACCACCTCCCCCACCAGAAGAGCCTCAACCACAAAACCTGGAGGAAGCAGATCAGCTAGTGCCTGTGATAGAAATGGAGGAAGATCCAGTGCCACCGGCAGAACCTGAAATAGATTTATATGCTCACGAGAATTTAGAAGGCTTCGATGTGGACATGGAAGATGATCAGGGTGAAGTCCCTGCGGGTAATCAGCAGTTTGCATGGGCCAATGCCAATGCCGATGGACTGGATCCTCAGGGCTATGGTCCCATGCAGCAGTGGGGAGAAGAAGAACATGAAGGCGAAGAGGAAGAAGAGCCGGAAGAGATGGAAGGAAATTCTGGAATTAGTATCTCTAACACTTCTCGCACTTGGAGTGATTATGGACCGGAGTCCGGAAGCGAGAATTCTGTCAATCAAGCTCCACCTGTTGCTCCCCCAGGGCAAACTCTGATGACCGTAGACCAAGACGTCCTGCAAGAAGCCATGGCACGATTGGGATTAAATGCCGAAGAACTAGGCATCTTCCCTTATGACGGTTGACGTGGACTTGGTTTGAACATGTTGTAATATATTCTTGTAAGATATGAGTGATGGACAAGTAGCACCAAGGGGTTTTGTAAATATTAACTCCTAGGCATGTAATATAAATAAGTATGTATATAAGCATGGTTTGTGTATACGCATATTGTGATGTGTGATATGTTAGTATGCAGAGAATTGTTGATAAGAATGCACCGTAGATATTGATATCTTGCTATTCCTGGCAGCATGACGGATCCCAGAGAAACCCGAGCTTCAGGCTCCGGAGGACAGGAAGAGGATTTACCCCGAGCACCTACATTGGCTGACGCAATAGCCAGTTTAATGAATTCTGGGGCAGAGCAAGCCCGCTTACTCCAGATGATAGTACAGAACACCGACAACGGTGGACGTAGGAGAGAGCCGGAGCAGGGGGTGTCTTACACCCAATTTCTGGAAACACGTCCCCCGGTCTTCTTAAAAGCTGAACATCCTTTGGAAGCTAATGAGTGGCTTCAGGCCATGGAGCAGAAATTTCGAGTAATTCCCCAATGTACTGCCGTTCAGAAGGCCGAGTTTGCGGGGCTTCAGCTTCAGGGTCCCGCAGCAACTTGGTGGACCAGTCATCTGGCCAGGCAGCCAGTGGGAAGGGAAGTCACATGGGAAGATTTTAAGGAAGCCTTTCGGGCGCAGTTTATACCCGAGGGCGTCATGAGGATGAAGTTGGAACAGTTCTTGGGACTGCAGCAAGGAACTCGCAGCATTCTAGCATATACTAATGAGTTCGACCACTTAGCTCAATATGCTCCAGAGCATGTTAATACTGAAACCAGAAAGAGAGATTGTTATCTCCGGGGGCTTAATACAAGAATGCAGGAAAGATTATCCACCTGCATGTTCGCTGATTACAGTTCTGCGGTAAGTACAGCCATTACCGCAGAAGAAAAGATGAAAGCACTGGATGAAACATTGAAAAAGGAAGAAGCATTAAAGAGGAAGGTTGTTCCTTCTGGAAATTTTGGAAATGCTCCTCAGAGGATGAGGATGGTATATAGAGGTCCTCCCCGACCCATGTATCGTCCCTCATTCCAGCAAAGACCTTTCCAGTCCTGGAATACCAGAGCTCCCAGTACTACCCCTCGTCCTGGAACTGCACCACCTTTCGGGTTTCGTAACCCTACTTCTTCAGGAACCCCACAGGTTTGTTTCAACTGTGGGAAGCCGGGACATTTCGCTCGAGATTGTCGTTTCCCCAAAATCGGGGGAAACGCGAACTTAAAGGCTCAGACCTCGGGCCAAGGCTCTGGACAAAAGTTTGTCCGACGCAAGTTTGTCAACACCAAGACGGGCCAAGCTCACTATATGACTGTAGAAGAAATTCCAGAAGGAGAGCCAATTCTAGCAGGTATGTACCATGTTAACAATTATCCTGCTATGGTTTTGTTTGATTCCGGTGCATCGCATACTTTTATAAGTAAAGAGTTTGTCACACAACATCAACTAGAAGTTCATACTTTAGATGTCAAATATGCTATTCAAGCTACTGGTGCTACGCAGTATACCAATCAAGTAGCTCGCAATGTGATTTTAAATCTAGAAGGAAATAAAGTGGGAGCTTATCCTTTAATTCTGGAAGATCAAGGAATAGATATTATTTTGGGGGTAAATTGGATGAAAGCACATGAAGTTCGAATTAATATGGTTCCACGGATCGTTAGCATGAAAGATGACCAGGGCCATTCTTTCGAACTCCAATTACCCATTCAACCTTGTTTGGACCAAATGGTCAAAAAGACTAGAGCAGTGACTCTAGAATCTATTCCTGTTGTTAATGAGTTCTTAGATGTATTTCCAGAAGATTTGCCTGGTTTACCGCCTGATAGAGCGGTAGAATTCACTATTGAATTAGAACCCGGCACTGCTCCTATCTCTAGAAGACCGTATCGCATGCCACCTAAAGAGCTAGCAGAATTAAAAACACAACTCCAAGAATTGTTGGATAAGGGTTTTGTCCGACCCAGTACTTCACCATGGGGTTGCCCAGCTCTCTTTGTTAAAAAGAAAGATGGTACCTTAAGACTATGTGTGGATTACCGTCCCTTGAATGCGGTAACCATCAAAAACAAGTATCCACTGCCACGGATTGACTTGTTGTTTGACCAGTTGTCCGGAGCTAAGGTCTTTTCAAAAATCAACCTTCGGTCAGGATACCACCAGATTAAGATAAAACCCGAGGACATACCAAAAACAGCCTTTTCCACCCGATATGGACTATATGAGTATTTGGTTATGTCTTTCGGATTGACAAATGCCCCAGCGCATTTTATGTATCTCATGAATTCAGTGTTCATGCCGGAATTGGACAAATTTGTAGTTGTCTTTATAGACGATATCCTTGTCTTTTCTAAAAATGAAGAGGAACATGCGCAACATTTGCGCATTGTTCTAAATAGACTCCGGGAACACCAGTTGTATGCCAAATTTAGTAAGTGTGAATTTTGGTTAAAGAAAGTTCCATTCCTTGGGCATATACTGTCCGAAAAAGGAATTGAAGTAGATCCCGGAAAAGTCAAGGATATATTGGATTGGAAATCACCAACTTCTGTTCATGAAGTAAGAAGTTTCTTGGGAATGGCTGGCTATTACCGTAGATTCATTCCCAATTTCTCTAAGGTTTCTAAACCAATCACCGAGTTATTAAAGAAGGATACAAAGTTTGAATGGAAACCTGAGTGTGAAGAATCATTTCAAATCTTGAAGAAACTATTGACTACAGCCCCAGTGCTAGCTCAACCTGATATAGAAAAACCCTTTGACGTATACTGCGATGCCTCGGGAACAGGCATCGGGTGTGTTCTAATGCAAGAAGGCAGGGTTATTGCTTATGCTTCTCGCCAGTTGAAGCGTCATGAAGAACATTACCCTACTCATGACTTAGAACTCGCTGCCGTAGTGCATGCACTAAAGATATGGCGACACTATCTTTTAGGTAGTGAATGTCGTATCTTTACTGACCACAAGAGCTTGAAGTATATATTCACTCAGATGGACTTGAATATGAGGCAAAGGCGGTGGCTAGAACTGATTAAAGACTATAAACTAGAAATTCATTACCATCCTGGTAAAGCTAATGTGGTGGCCGATGCCTTGAGCAGAAAGGCCCAATGCCACTGCACGACCATCCAGTCTAACTTGAAGACCCTGTGCGAAGAAATGGGAGAATTAAGTTTGGAAATAGTAAAACAAGGTACCCTCCAGAATGTTATGATTCAAGATACCCTAAAAGAAAGAATCATAACGGCCCAAAAAGAAGACCCGTGGATTAAAGTACTTTATCAGCAAAAAGCCGAGGGTAAGATTCCTGAACTTAATCAAGAAGAAGACGGAGGACTATATTTCAAAAACAGGATAGTAGTTCCGGAAGATGAGAATCTGAGAAGATTAATCTTAGAAGAAGTGCATTCATCCAAGTTCTCCATTCATCCCGGAACCAATAAGATGTACCAAGATTTAAAGCAAAGATTTTGGTGGACCAAAATGAAACCAGAAATTGCAAGATATGTGTCAGAATGTGACACGTGCCAAAGAGTTAAACCCATATTACAGAAGTCGGCAGGTTTGTTACAACCCTCGGAAATTCCTGTCTGGAAGTGGGAAGATATTTCTATGGATTTCATAGTAGGATTACCTCCCACTTCAAAAGGGTATGACTCCATTTGGGTTATTGTCGACCGCCTTACTAAATCGGCTCACTTTATTCCAGTCAAAACGATTTATCAGGTGTCGACATATGCCAAACTCTATATAGCCCGAATTGTATCCTTGCACGGAGTGCCAAAAACCATAATCTCCGATCGAGGTTCCCAGTTTGTTTCCAGATTCTGGGAGCAACTGCAAAAGGATATGGGTACTACCCTCATTAGAAGTTCTGCTTATCATCCTCAAACTGGAGGACAGACAGAAAGGGTCAATCAAATATTAGAAGATATGTTAAGAGCATGTGTCCTTACCTTTTCTAAGCTATGGGATGAATGTTTACCCCTAGCCGAGTTTTCCTATAATAATAGCTATCAAGCTAGCATTAAAATGGCACCTTTCGAAGCCTTGTACGGTCGAAGATGTCGAACTCCTCTAAATTGGTCAGGAGTGGGAGAAAGGACACAGTTAGGATCGGACTTGGTTATGGAAACCGAGGAGAAAATCCAGAAAATTCGCAAGCATTTAGAAATAGCTCAATCCCGGCAAAAGAGTTATTCAGACAAAAGAAGACGGTTCTTGGAATTTTCTGTCGGAGATTTTGTATACTTAAAAGTATCCCCAATGAAAGGCATACAACGCTTTGGAGTGAAAGGTAAGCTAGCCCCGAGATATATTGGTCCCTATGAAATTCTGGAACGAAAGGGTCCAGTAGCATATAAGCTGTCATTGCCTGATCAACTTACCTCTATACATGATGTATTTCATGTATCCCAGCTTAAGAAGTGCCTCAGAGTTCCAGAAGAAATTTTAGAAGATCCAGAAATCGAGCTCGAATCAGATCTCACATACGAAGAGAAACCTATTAAAATTCTGGATCAAAAGACACGTGATACCCGAACTCGGAGTATCACGTTTTATAAAGTGCAATGGAAAAATCATACTCCGGACGAAGCTACTTGGGAAAAAGCGGAAGACCTAGAGTCTAAATATCCGGAGTTATTTGAAACCGTCAGGGACAGATGAACAAGGACCACCACCCCACTATCCTTGTACAGAAAAAGAAAGAGTAAATGACCTGACGCAGTTTCCTTTCCATTCCAAAAACCAAGGATTTAACCCCAGGAATCTCGGGACGAGATTCTGTTAAGGGGGAGAGGCTGTAATAAGTGCCATTTGAAGTCAAATAGTGACCCTGAAAAATTCAGAAGGAAATTCAAAAGAAAAAGAAGAAAAATGGCAAAAAGATCAAATTCGGCAAAAATTTGACCGAAATTTGAATTTCAAATTTGAAATTCAGAAAAATTTGACCAATATGTGGAATACAAGTATGAGAGTATTTGGAATTGAGAAATCAAAAACTTGGAGTTAAATTGGTGCCAAATATTACAAAGCATCAGAGAAAGGAGAAGAAAAGAAAAATTGCCGTTTACTGTTCCTCGTCCGACAATAGGATTCAGTGAAAACAGCTCCAGAGTTCATTTTCAAAATTCATTTCTGAAGAATTCTTCCAACAAGTGCACTAGAACAGCTACATTATATTGAAGTATGGATCTTGGACTACAATAATCACGAGTTGTTGGCCAGGAACAATAAAGGGAAGGAAGTCAAACTCGAGCTCAAAGTCCGCACAAAATCACAAAGTTAACTGAAACTCTGAATTTTCACTAAGTCTGAATGGCAGCAAAGCATCGACTTGGAGCTCAAATTCAGAGCAATTTAAATCAAAAGATATACTTGTTCATGAGCAAAATGGAACATTAGGACATAGTAGAGTATGTCTGAGGTGAAGTTGGACTAAGGGCAGAACAATTTGAGCATGAAATCAAGTTGCTAAGTGAGCTCTATGACATTGACGATGTCTGACGAAACTGAATGAAGGTTTCAGTGCAATTCCGAAGAACTTGAGAGAACAAATCCAAATTCTATTCAATTCGGTGTTTATCTCAAACCGACGCCAAAATAAAAGATGGCAAGCTCGAGTTTATCTCCAAGTTCTGTTAAAGCACGAGAGGCCGTCGGATCAAGAATCAACCGATAGCCGTTTCTGAAGATCACGGGCAGGAGAAGCAGTGACAGAACCTTCAGACGTGTCGCCGCCGCCGTCGTCGGTCGTCCGCCAGCGCAGCTAAGCTAGGCCACCTCCTCGCCACATACGCCTACGGGTAGACCATGGTGGCAGCCATGCGAGGGGTAAATGCTTGAATAACTACCGCTCCCGCGCTGCCGTTTTCACCGCCGTTCTTTTTACTGCCGCCAGCGCCTCTTCTGTCAAACACCGCCGCCAAGCAAAATTCCACCTCCACACCGCCGCTCCCGTCGATTCCTTCCGTCCACACCTCCGCCTACACCCCACCAGTAGCCCTACCAACTTGTTGCCCAGTTTCTTCGCCGTCACACCTTGTATCGCCGCCGCTTCTGTCCGCCGCCGTCGCACCGCCCGCTCTCGGTGAGAACCCCCTCGCGCTGTCTCTCTTCCTTCTTGAGCAGTCGTAGTCGAGTCCTTAGGGTCCTAGGATGGTGTCGGGTTAGTTGTTTGAGTGGGTTGTGCCGTTGTCGTGAGAAGTCACCACCGGCCGTGGGTGTCGCCGCCCGTCACCGTGGAGGGGATGGCTCCGGCCATCTCTGGGGAAGCTGTTGCCGCGCACAAGGTCGTGTAGGTCTAGGGTTGGTGTTGTCACCTGGTCCCGCCGCCGGGAGGGCGCCGGCCGGCGAGCCGCGCCGCCCTCTGTTCCGGTCGCGTTTTGGCGGGAGGAGGAAGAAGGAGCGGTGCACCCGGGCCCGCGCGTCAGAGAGAAAGGGGGGGGAACGGAAGCAGGCCGGCCGGGCGCGAGTGATTGCTGGGCCACGGTTCAAAGGCCCAGTAGTGACGCGCGCGTGTTTAAGTGGAAAAAGGAAAGAGGGCCGGCGCGTCGCGTAGGCCCAGGAGCCGGTGCGGAGTCATCGGCCTGGTTCGGAGGCCAGAGGCCGTAAAGTCCAGCAGGCCGGTGGGCTTGTAACACAGGCCGACGTCACGTGAAAAAGGAAGAAAAAGAAAGAGAGGCCGTGGGCCGGTGCTGGGCTGCTAGAGGGAAATCGGCCCGCGAGGCCCGTCGGGAGGGGGAGTAAGGCCGGCGGGTAGAGTGAATAGGAAAAGTGGGGTCCGCGCCGTGGGGGCCTAGTAGTCGTGAGAAGGGGTAGAGAGGGGGTGAGTAAGAAAAGTTTTCCGGGGGAATTTTCGGGAAAAGTTAGATTTCTTTAGTAAAATAATCCATTTAAATTCGTTTTGCACCATTTTAATCACAGAAATTTGTAGAAGTGTCCAAAATTAGTGAAACCAATTTTGTTAGGCTTGTTTTATTTTCCTTTATGCATTAAAATTTTTACACCCTAAGAAAATAATAAAAATTTTGGGTATTTATTTAATGCCTTCCTTTTGAGGTAATTAAATAAATACTTAATATTTATAAAATGTATAAAATATGAATAACACTTTATTAATCACAAATAATTCTTAACTCATAGGAAATCAGAATTTCAAGTTAGAAAATAATTACCACTTTTCCTAAAAATAAAAGAAAAAGCTATAGGAAGGGTTAAATAAGAAAAATAAAAATATAGGTTAATCTTTTTAGATTTCTTTTGTGTGTTGACTTACAACTTATTCGTGATAAGTCGTATAGTCCTTGTTGGCTTGCAACTTTATCATGAAGGAAAGTTGTATAGTCTGTTATTTAAAAAGTTTGCATTCTAACCCCTGCATATATTGCGCCGTAGATCCAGAAGCACCAGAAGAGGATTACTGGGAATTTTCAGAAGGACCTTTGGAGTCCGACGAGGTGTTTGAATTTGTCCCCTGTGAAGCGAATCCGTCGGCTTCTACTAATCTTTTTAACGATCAAGGCAAGCCCCGGTGCATTTATACCTATCTATTTTGGAGTCGTTATTTCATGTGACTAGTTATAGGTTATTGGGTTATTGTATGCACTAAGTCTAGGAGTTGGATGAAACCTATTCTTGTGTATGATCATGCCTTGAATTAAGGACATCTTTGCCACTTGTTCAAATCTTAGAAACTACCCAAGTCTAGATTTGCTTACTTGATTACATGCTTGGTTTACCAACCTTAAGGCAAACACTTAAGTCATACATGTTGCTTATGAAAGATAGTTTGGAACATGGAACCAGACAGAAGCTAGAGATGTAGTTCTGTCTGCTAGATTAATCTGGTTAAGGACCGATCCGTGTCTTAACCATTGATCAAGTGATAACTTCTGATCACTTACTGGGTATGGGACCAGTAAAGCCCAGTAGATTAGTAAATTCTATGATCAGGAATGCTTCGTACCCGCATTTGACGTGCTGGAGATTGGCAGGGGTGTAGCCTGAAACTCACATGGGGATCAGGCCAGACGTGGGGTCCCATGTGGGGGTGCATCCCTGGGTCCGGGTAGTTGTATTCCTAATCATTGACTTTACTAATCGAGAGGTTGTTAGTACGACCTGGACAGTCGTATGACGCTGGTGATCAGGGTACTCTCCTGCAGGATGGAATTAGATCCGGATCGCCGCAATTCTCGGTTATGAATGCACTTGATCGCTGTTAAGCTTCGTAGCATGAACTCATGTGATATAAAATTTTCTGTTGCCAAGTACTGTATGAATCAACAGCTGTGATTGCTTTTACTTCTGTTATCATCTAGAGTGGTTAAGTAATGACTTAACTCAAATAAAAGATAAAACTAAGGCCTCACTTATAGTAAGCTTTTTCGGAAAAATTGTGTCAACCAAGCACACCTAAAGGCCGACATGCATTCCAAAGAAAAACTATTATATTGGTTAGTCGGGTAAGACTTGCTGAGTACCCCGTACTCAGGGTTTTCCCCTTGTGGTTATCTTTCAGAAGCTCCACAGGAAGCTACCGAGGAGGAGACCCCGAAGACCTAGAGTATTGACCTGAGTCTCTCAATACTCTAGAAAACCGTTATCGACGCATCTTCTCCTAAACTACTTATGTTTAATCTTAGAGCTTGTCTAACTATGCATCACTAAGTTTGTTTCAACTTGAAGTCCTGTAATAACTCATACCTCTTAATTATGTATGTAAAAATGTAATATTTGTTGATATTATCCCATCGCGGATATTATCCTGATGTATGGTGATGAAACACGCCGTGGATCTTTCGAGGAGTCCTAGGGACACTCGACGGACTACCGGACTTATGCTGTTTTAGGTGCGTTTCGGATAATTGCTGCTCCGACAGCGATTAGGCGCACTTAAACCAGCTTAAGTTGGGCGGTTCCGCCACAGCTAGGAATCTCTTGGTCATGAGTTATTGCGTGCATGCACGAGGACACTCTATTTGCATCAGTTTGTTTTCTTCCCTTCAGCCTTTTTGTGTGGGGAGCATGTCTGACAAAAGCTAGCAGCATGCATAATAAAAGTAGGTCCTTGCTTGTACATGCATATTGTTGAATCTGCTTTCCTTTTTGCCCATTGATGCAAAAAGTAGGTCCTTGCATGTACATGCAACAAAACTATTTTGCAGCGATCTTGCTATACCCATCTCCCGGATACATGTCTGTGGCTTCTTTTGCCTCTCCATTTGCATTAGTTTGTTCTATATGCAAACCATCAAATAATAATATTACTTAAAAAAAACCACCAATGCATGGTATAGGCTATATGTTGATAGCACAACCATAAGTTTATGCTCTCTATATAGGTGCACTGATGTTTCATGGAGGGTACGCCTGCTAGCAATACAAGGAAGAGGTTACGGGAAAGGGAACTAGCCTTGAAGCCAGGTTTCTTTGATTACACATTCTCTCTTGTAGTCGCATTCTAAAATTACTAGATGTTTATATGTGACTGATTTGCTATTATTATTGTAGTTGGTGTTGCACCATCTACTGTTGGGACCATACGAGAGCGGCAGGGGCGTCGGAGATCTATAATAAAAGCAAAGAAAGAATGTACTATTTATATATGTATACAATTTTAAAAGAGAGTAGTCCAACCCTAAAACTATTCAGATATTGGTACATGTAAAGCTTGTAGGTCAGGCGGCTAAATTTGCTAATATTGTTGTAGGTGGGTGTGACATCCTGGCCCAAGGCTTAATAGGATTGATAGAATACTCATACCAACAAGTTGCAACTTCTTTTCCGGAAGCTCATCCTCAAAGAACTCCGAGGTTAAGTGTGCTTGGCTCGGAGCAATTTCGGGATGGGTGACCGACCGGGAAGTTCTTCCCGGGTGCGCACGAGTGAGGACAAAGTGCGCAGAAAAGATTTGTGTTGGTCTGTGAGGGAATTCTTGATATCCTAGAGAGTGTAAGCAGGCCCGGCCCCGAGAGGGGGGGGGACGCCACAGTGGGGTTACAAGTTCAACGAGCGGGACGTTAGAGGAGTCGTAGGACCCCCCTGAAGTCCAGAACAAGAATAAAGAAAGCAGGTATTTTGTAATTTTATCTATGTATATTGCAAAAAATATAAAAGCAATTTATGCATACCCCTACTTGTTTACAGAATTGTGCTAGCTAGCAAGATCTAGAAGGCAACACCCACAACATGTTGTATTCCAGTTGACAAAATAAGAATGTGTTTAGTGTTTTAATAGATCTCTATTCGTTTATGGACAAAATTATTTCTGAAGTTGTAATACATAAGTAGGTTTCATACACATATAAGACTAATAAAAGAACTGTTGTACCCTTTAAGTATCATGCGTCAAGGTTGTTGGATGACGCATGGCAATGCTCTTCCAAAACAAAAAAAAAGTTTTCTTCCCGTGCTTATGGTTAATTTATTTTGTACCTTGTAGCCATTCCTCACGAGACATCGTACTACGGACCACCTGCCCACGAGTGCCAATACTATGGAGCACAGTTTTGGTACCAGGAACGTGTGAAGAGGTCATATTTAGGTGAAGGGGAGCGTGTTCATTTTCATCTTTGTTGTAGAGGAGGTAAGGTCCAGTTACCTCTTCTAAGAGATCTCCTCCATTTCTAGCTGGGTTGTTGAAACTAGACGGTGACATTTTATCTATGTACTTTTTGAAATCCATATGATCATACAATGCCATGTTTGCTTTCACATCATTGGGTGTTAAAATTGACATGAGTGTAAACAAGGGTCCTAGACCATACGTATTTAAAATTAATGGTCAGGTCCATCATCGAATTGGATCTTTGCTACTGGATGAGGGTAAGCCACCGGCATATGCACAACTTTATATTTTTGATACTGAAAATGAGGTTGAAAATCGAATATCAATTTTTGATACAGATCAGGATTGTGATAGTGGTAGTGATAGAGTAATCGTTGCGGGTTTAGTGCGGATGTTTGATGAAACAAATGAACTGGTAAAATCATTTAGGGCAGCTAGGGACCTATTGTCTCAGAGCTATTGCAAGCCTTTGCGCCTTAGGCTATTGCATGATAGGTCCAAGGCTGCACCACAGTATAGTGCTCCAGCAGGGTCCGAGATAGCTGCTTTAATAGTTGGTGATATTTCAGAAGAGAATAGGACCCCTGATATAAGAATTCAAGATAGGGGTGGTGGTCTTAGAAGAATTAGCAACCTTCATTCCCATTATATGGCTTTGCAGTACCCAATTCTTTTTCCCTATGGTGAGGAAGGCTTCAAACTAGGGATCAATAGCCAGTCAGGGATTTTGCAGGTTGGAGCTAGGAATGAGGTTATCATGCTTGAGTATTATGCTTTCCAGTTACAACAACGTAGGTCCAAAGCAATCATGCTGATATGTGGTGATCGATTATTCCAACAGTACATAGTTGACGTGTTTGTGTCAGTGGAGGAAAATAGGCTTAGATTCATCATAAAAAACAATAAGAACTTAAGGTCCGATATTTACAAAGGTATCCACGATGCCCTACACAAGGGTGATTTTGACGGGAACAATGTTGATAGGAAAGTTATATTGCCTGGGAGCTTTACTGGGAGTAAAAGATATATGGTGCAAAACTATCAGGATGCAATGGCGATTTGTAGGTTCTATGGACCTTCAGATCTGTTCATCACTTTCACCTATAATACAAAATGGCAGGAAATAGCTAATGCTCTTGCATTTATTCTAGGACAGAAACCTAATGCTAGACCTGACATAGTTAGTCGAGTTTTCAAACTAGAGGTTGAAGAGCTTATTTCCGCGCTGAAGAAAGGTACCTATTTTGGGAAGGCAAAAGAAGGTATGTATGATTGCCTAATATTGATTACGGCTGTTCTTCAATGATTTTCTTGAACTTACACATCTTTAGAGGATTCCAACCAACCACGGGATACTAGCATTTTTTTATTGCTTGCACCTTTGCTATGCTGGGTCAAGTTTGGAAGCTAGCGTTCATGCATGTAACAAATAGATGCCCGCCCCAGAGGATTCATGCATGAATTATGAGGCCAGCTAGCAGCATGCATGCAGGAAGTAGGTCACTGTGGTTTGCCAGGATTCCAAACAACCATGGGGTACTAGCATTTTTTTATTGTTTGCACCTTTGCTATGCTGGGTCAAGTTTGGAAGCTAGCGTTCATGCATGCATGTAACAAATAGATCACATTGTACTATTGATATACATGCATCGGCTTTCCTAGAGAAAATAATATTGAAGACTGAGCACCACACGTGCTGCTCCCATCCTTTATCTGAAACCATGGTATCTCAAGGACACATACTTCGAAGCCTATAAGAAGGGGCATGCCTGATGTGGGAATAGCAAGACTACCTCAGTGCACGACCAGCTAGCAACATGCATGTAGGAAGTAGGTCACTGTGGTTTGCCAGCTTTGCTGCTCTTCTTTCCTGTGTGGAGAGCATCCATGATAAAAGTTAACAGCATACATGCCAAAAGCAGGTTCATACATGTAAATGCATGTTGCCAAAGCTGCCCCCTTCTGCTCGATGATGCATGCTGCAAGAAAACAGTTTCATGTCTTTTTTACTATACCATCTCCGTATACATGGCAAATATAATCAACCAATCACGGCCTTCTCTAAGATGCTTATGGATGGGAACTCAATAAGATAAGTTCTACTTCCTAGTGGAACTGCTTTCCAAGGATACTCCAAATTATAGACCTCACGCAGTATGCCTTTGGCAACCTCTGGAGTGGTTTCCATAGGGTCCAAAGTTGATGCAATTGCACATCTCCTTAGTGAGTTTACTCTAGCTTCACGATCTTTGTTGGGCCCTAGCCAGATGAACTAAGGAAAATATAGGTGGTGTGGGTTACCTCCATGCTGATTGCTTGATGTTGCTGAAGGGTTCATCAATCTAGCATAATTAGGTTGTTCTTCTTCCCTCCATCCGTTATCCATCCTTGCAATTTTTGTGGCTCTAAGGTGTTTTACCTCCAGCACCTTGTATATATGTGGAAGGAGGGCTCCTTTACATAGTCAAAACTATAGCTCCTGCCCTCTGGTTGCTCAAGTTCCAAGCCCAAACTATTTTACTATAGTTGTAAGGACATTAACCGAGGTAACATCTGCCTACCATTCAATGTTCATGATCAGTAGAAGTTGTATCAAGCCATGTTGTTATAAGTAGCAAATTACCAGGCCACGATTTTGCACCAATCCCTAGAAGGCTTTTAATTGTTTTTGCTACTAGAATGGTGCTTTGAGGTAGGTATCATTTATGCGTATTAGCACTTGGTGGTTAATCATGAATCTCATTACACATGGTTACAACACCTCGCACATGATGTGTTTTGTAGTTGTTGCTAACGCAAATTAGAGGTGTTACGTTATATTAGGGGTCCCAACTCTAGCCCGAAAGACCATTCGACACATTGTAACACCCTTTGCATGCATGTGTCACTGTGGAACCCATTAACATTAGTGTCTTATTTCGATAAGTCTAGAAAGAGTTATTATGAGATTCCTAAAAAGCTTATAGGCACTACATCACATTCTTTTAGATGATGTGCACTAAATCACGTGTGTAATGGATGGATTGAATTCGGTATGAATGCAGTATATTAGAAAAATATTTGGAAACAACAATTTGGAGGGAATTTAGTTACTCTCAGAAGTTGCATGTTCTAGAGACCAAACTTATTAGAAAGATCTGTTTGTAATGGTTTGAGATGATTCCTAGTCTAACGAAGAATTTATTGGTTTGTGTGATGCAGAGAAAACTTAGGTAAGAGGTCTACTAATATCACCAAGGAAAAAGAAAGATAGAAGAAAGAGAAAGGATGTGCATTACACTTGCACTTATCTGCTAGGTACATACAATTTTTCCTTCTTGTGGACTAGTAGTTCACCATTCATTTGTCATGCATGCAAGACATTCACTGGTTCAGTGGGACATAAATGTAGCTAGGACTATGCATGGGATGTTCCATTTACTATTCAGTTTTACTATGAGTAAATAGTGTCCTATTCATTGCATGGAGCCAAGTAAGCGGAACACACTATAGGAGCCAAGTATGCCAAGCCAAGCCATGCTAACTGTGTTGATGAGAAGACTTTGCTCGCTGACATTAGGAAGTGGGCCATGTAAAACATGATCGTCGAGACAGTATTCCTAGGGATCCAAATTGTTGCATGTGTTCCATGTCCTAGGCATCCGTACATCTGCATGTAAGTGTTGAGTAGGCCCATGTATTATAGTATTTGTGAAAAGGGGAGCAGTCCTAGAACCTCTTTCCGTGCATGCTTGTCTGGGGGCTCCTTTTGTCTATACTATTTGCACAGAAAATGGCAACACGAGCACTGCACTATGCCTGACTCATAATTTATCATGTGGTTTGAGTGAAAGTCCCAAGACAGACCAAGGTTTTGCAGGTGAAAGGTCATGGTAGAAGTATGAGGCCACGCTGTCTAGCCAGCGTCAGAGCGTGTCCATGTTAGCCTAAATTAGGCTGGTCCGTTCGATGTAGTTTTTTTGATTTAGATGGTGCCGCCATGTCCTTTACTGAAGCTTGAGAATTGATAGTGACCTGAGCTGGGCCTATGCAAATTTTCGATGGTGCAGCCATGTCCTTCAAGGGAGCTTGGAAGTTGATAGTGACCTGACCTGAGCCTATGCAAGATGGAGCTACCAGCCAGTGCACGTTGGTGAGCTTGCTAGAGGCATGTGAGGGAAGTACACCGCATTTAATTAACACACTGTTGCATCCAGAGCTACATCGTCTCGCACATATATTGGCTATTCATCTTTTGTAGTTTTGTTGTTGAATTATCTGGTGGATGTGTTCCACTTGTTCATATTCCTTCAGAGTATCTAAAACTTTTTGGAAGACACCTCTATGTATCAAAATATGGAGCTGTTAAACTTGTTCAGCTTTTCGAGAAGCTGGTTGACTCTTTTGTTGTCATAGGGAAGGGTCAGATGAAGATGATTTGCCTCCGTAATTCTGGGGATAGGAACCTGAAGAATTGTCCAAGTACGCCAATTATTTTGAAGAAAGAAAAGAGAGGAAGTTGTGCTCTTGTAGAAAGCACAATAAGAGCATGTCAGCAGTTGGGCAGCTCATCAGATGATTTGTCAGAGGATGAACGGAATATCAACCCAGATATAGATCGATTGGGCATGCTATGAACCTTGCCATATATACACATAAAGATTGAATCCACCTTTGCAAGGTGCAGACAATTTTACAAAGGAGTGTCAATCCACATCCATTTATTAATATTGGCTAGGCCTCCATACATGCCTATCTACAACATAGGAATACTAATTGCCATTATTCTTTGTCTCCATGCCTGACAAACTACACATAACTGGAAGTGCTTATATACCTCCATCCGCCTTAGCTTCTGATAGCTGCTTCTTCAGATCTCTAACTTCTGCCTTTAAACCATTGTTCTCAGCAATCAAATTAACAAGTTCTTCTTTAGTGGCCGTGATGCAAGATATTTTTTCTTCAACCTTGTCATTTTTTCTTTCATTCTAACATTTTCTATAAGCAACCTAGCATGGTTATTTTTCAGGAACATGAAATCCCTCTCAAGCTCATCTCTTTCTTCAACAACTTTATTGCATGCTTTTGCAATCTCCATGACTCTTTTCTTCCACAACTCCAAATCCTTCCATCTGAAGTCATTGATTTTGGCGATCCCAGATTTCTCCAGATGTTGGACAACATCATGAGCAGCTTTCCTAATAGCTGCTCTAGCAGAAGTTGAAGAAATCCCTTTAAATTCTCATTGGCCACGAAATCCCCTAGATGTCCAGCTAACAAGGTACACTTCTATAACAACACGGAAAGTCCCATCAGCTCTTTTCTCATATGCTATTTTGGGTGCCTTTAGTCCAAGTTGATCCACAATTCGTGATAGGATCTTCAGGTAACTCAAGGTTACTCGAGCCATATTAGTCCGTACATTGGAACAGAAAAAAATAGCCTATGTAGTACAATGATCAAAACTAAGTATGAGACAAAAGGACATTTCGGTAACAAAATGTGGTAATAATCAAAAGATCATACGGTGGCTACAGCTTATTCCTACATCTAAAAAGATAAGTACTAAAAAATGACCAACTATAAGCATAAGTACCATGGAGATATAGCCATGCAGTATGTATAATTAACCATACCTCTATGGTTCCCTGACTGCATGATAGCGTGCACTGAGGTAGTTTTGCTATTCCCACATCAGGCATGCCCTTTCTTATAGGCTTCGAAGTATGTGTCCTTGAGCTACCATGGCTTTGGATAAAGGATGGGAGCAGCACCTGTGGTGCTCAATCTTCAATATTGTTTTCTCTAGAAAAGTTGATGCATGTATATCAACAGTGCAATGTGGTTGTGTCACATCACAGGTGATACACCACAATTGTCATCATTGCCTGCTAGCTCATGCATGTCTCAGACAATGCACAAGCCATCCCTTATCCATAGCAGGTAGCCATAGCTTCCATGCCTATTCATAGAACAGGTTTCGCACTAAATTTCACACTACACTTGCTTCTCAGTTCTCACCAATCTTCTGCATCCAGCCTAGCACACGTGCACTAGGTAATTCATCCTTTCAAAAGTCTTGTTATCCATTTTTAATTAGACCAAAGAAATGAAAAAACAATGCCTGCTCCACGTGCCCAAATCTACCACAGCTAGAAAGGCGCAAGGATATCCCCACGTGATTTTTATCTGTCTCTTTACCCTCCTATTTGAACATAATATATGAAGTCAATTTGTGTAGGGTTCTCCTCCTTTTCTGACCTGTTAGCTAACTTATTTTATAGAAAATGATCAAATATTTACTCATTTATTATGCACCTCCTATGTGCAGAATATACTTGGCGGTTGAATTGAAGGCAAAAAATGAACAACGAGAGAAGTGTGATTGGAGATTCGTCCTCACAGGCAGAACAGAATGCTAATGTCCATGCCATAGGACCCAATGTATATCTTTACTTTCACCAATATATAGTAACCTGCTCTACGTCTTCATTTATCTCATGTTATTCAATAATTAGGTCCTTTAATTATTGGTATATGCATGCAGCTTCCAACTATGTTAATTTATTCTTTTGTAGGGCCCTAGAGTGATTACCATATCACGCAAAAGCGTCCTCAGAAAAATCACTAGCAACTTAGGTGCGATTGTTCGCACAGAAGGGATAGTTAAGCTAGATCAAACTCGCAGAATAGCATGGCTTTCAATTGAGATCCCTCCTCAGAACAGCTCTAGAAGTGTGACAACTGAGACTTTCCATGGTAGCCCTTGCATGAGTGATTATGACGCGGAGGAGAATGTTTCTGAAATAGCAATTACCCATTTTATGTCACAGAGGAATATCCAAGTCAATGTTGTGAATTATGGTGCCTTCCATGAAACATATGGGCAACTGCAATGTTGCATTAGTTGGTCCCATCTACTGCACACCAGATACAACCTTGCATATTGAAAAAAATGGCCTTTTTAATGCCCACATGAATCTCCTAAAGCGGATTAGTCTAATCTGCGCAAGTTACGGTGACATCCTTCCACTTGCACCCCTTGCTCCAACAATGCAACCACCAAACTCATATATCAAACATGTCATGTATATTGGACCAAATCCACCAGAGACTCGACATGAAGAGCTTTCTCAAGAATTATTCAATGTGATGCAGGAATACACTCCAATCGGCAATCCAATGATAAACTAAATGGTAATATGGTATGATGCATGGACTTTGTTTGTAAATTAAATAATTTAATTAAGGTTTCCCTTTTATCGCATTTTTTAACTAAATGCTTTCTCTTTCTAGGGAACCTTGTTGGAAACGAATGGAGAAGGTGCTTTATGGGCTTCATATTGTAGTCTACTCTCTATCGTTGGCTCAACCAAGAGATGTATCCTACTACTGTATTGCAGATACCAGCAGCACTCCAGTCTACACTTTGATTTCCTTGTTGCAAGGGAATAATTTTGTACATTATATGTGCAGATGCTAGAAGGGGGGCATATCTAGCACTACTCATGTAGTGTGTTGAGTAGTATTATGTTCTACTCATGTCATGTAAATATGTATGTTCTTTCTGTCAAGTCCTTAATTTGTATCCGTACATCTGCATGTAAGTGTTGAGTAGGCCCATATATTATAGTATTTGTGAAAATGGGAGCAGTTCTAGAACCTCTTTCCATGCATGCTTGTCTAGGGCTCCTCTTGTCTGTACTATTTGCATAGAAAATGGCAACACGTACGAGGAAGCGTGGCAGCATGCATATGTGCACCCAACCTAGTGGTCTAGAAAAGCAGATGGTACCTATCCCTTCCTAGCAATGGAGTGGGCTACCAGAACCCTACTTTCCTGCATGCATGTGCCTAGTGTCCTACTTCCAGCGTACATGCTGCAGCTATCTTCCACATCACTGGATATAGGAGAGGGAGAATTGAGTCAAAGTACAGAAGCATATGTATCATCTGTGATTAAAATTTGTTTGTTTATTAATGATCCTGACAAAACAATGACCCTGTGCATACTAACAATAATCAGATTTACTATAAATTGCAGTTTCCCAGCTAAATAAATACAATTAATTGGTGTACTATCTACTAGGGATAAAAGACAATATAATATGCTATTAGTACTTAATGCTAGGCACTAGGAAGATAAGACTGTTGTAATGTTATCACACACAGTGTTCAAAAACGTGCTCACCTATTTCCCCTTCATCATACTTGATTCCAGGGTTGACTAAAAATGACGACCAGAAGAGACACCTCAGGTAACAAGCCATATCATGTGCTTCTTGCTTGGCATATTTATATCTTTTCAATGGTAGCAGTTTTAGCTGTCGAAACAAGTTGTGAATATGTACTATTTATTTCTAGAGTGCCTGCAGTTGTATTTTTTGTGTTGTCATTATTACATGGACAATATTGTAGGCTAGCTTAAGATCTATCTATAGCATCTATACCAACATGTCTTAACTGTGTAATTTATATACAAGCGGATCACATGCGCCCCTGCTTTGTTTGAATGTTTATGCCATGTGCATCTAACCTCATAATGACTTATTTTGTGTTCTCTATTAGGCCATACACTCCAAGCATCCGTTATATGTACTATCGGCAATGAAAACCTACGTACAACTCTTTGGTATAATATATACTTGAGCCTAACCAGAATGCATATTATTTTTTATTCAGAAGCATATCGTTTTGGCCGAGCTGAAAAGGTCGGTGGGAAGACAACAAGTGCTGCCATACTGGGCTGTGATTAGCAGGAAACCCACCATGTATTGGTGACAGAGTTGCAGTCTTGTCCCGGAACATCAGCCAGCATGACACACTTCTTCTATTTGGTGTCCTGTCAGCATGACAGACTTCTTCTATTTGGTGTCCTGTTGCAGCATTCTGTATATCTTCATCCCAATGCAAGGCAGCCAGTGGAGCTTACAAAATCTAGAAACTAGCAAAAGAGACCGCCTCTTCACTTGATTTACATCAAGGAGCCCCAATGGCAGCCCTCATCCCATCAATTCTACTTGCCGCAAGCATTCTGGTCTTGCTAGATCGCGTAGCTAGTACAAAAAACATGGTATTGTCTGTTGCTTCCTTTTCCGATGTGTATTTGCTCATCTTCTACTCCCGGTGTGCTGTGGCCGCTGCTTCAAGCATAGATGAACGGAGATTCAGCATACGCGTAGCATGGTGTGCCTCCCTCATTCTGGTTTTCATTCTAGGGTTCGAGGTGCAGCAATACACTTTCCGGTCCACCATCATTTGTGTATGGGCAATTGCAGGAAGTGTCTAGCTGGCTGTGTTGATAGTTCTTGAGGTTTTCCATCCAACGACCATAGCTGATGGATTGCACCCAAGTGCTCGAGTTTAATTGTATGTTTAGTATTAAAATATGTATTGATTGGGTTACATTGCCATAATGCATTCCCTAGGTTGTAGTATTATATTTACCTATTTGGCCATGGTAGATGTTTATTAATATGGCAATGTAATGTTCACCCATTGTAATTTATGTGCGCCATATATATCTTAGCAGTGAGAAGAATAAGCACCGACACTAACATGGTATCTGGTGTGACTACTTGCTCTGCTGCCGCTTGGAGATGGTAAGAGAGGCTTTACTATCTTTCCAATGGAAACTTCTTATGCTCTACATGTGGAATTTATCAAATAGGTTTGGAGGAAATTGTTTAGAGTGCTTAATTTCTTACAAGCACACTAAGAGCACAAAGATTATGTGCACTGAGTTTCATCCTATGAAATCATACCTCATCAATCTATTGATGCCCATTGAATATTCAGTGTGGTGTGCTAAGGCATGGAAATCTTACAGAACCTCCGTGCCTCCTAATATGCTATCAAGCACCAAGTCTATTTGCACCATAAACACAAGGCACAAACATAACAAATATTAATCGACAATACTATGCGACATCTTTCCAATATTTTTCTACTTAAACATGATACATTGACAATAATACAACAATTTTTTGTACTTCATGTTGTATGTAAATAACCCACATTGATTTACTTAAGATGGTTTTTGTAGCTCATGAATTTTGCTTGTGGCTCCCTACTTCTATGCATGGTCTGAATTAGTGATCCTAGTGAGCCTATACTTTTTCACATTGTATTTACCACATCTGATCGAGCTCTAAGCTACACATCATGTATAAGAGGAACCAACATAGTCATGGTTGATAAAGTACTTAATTATACTATTATTAATTATGAACCAGAACAAATGCAAGTACTTGCATCTAGAGATTAGAAAGTCCAATAAATTTAGCAATGTATATCAACCATTAAGTCCAATAAATATGGATGAATTAAGTATTTGCATCTGTTCTGGTGAATAAAGTTGATATTAGTTAGAGATTAGAAAGTCCAATTTATTGCATCTACTTACTATGCATGTGTCTTAATTATGTATCCAATGAATTAAGTACTTGCATCTGTTCTGGTAAGTACTTAATTCATTGGACTTTCTAATCTCTAGCTAATATCAACTTTATTCAACTGATAGAATATACTATTATTAATAGTATGGGAAAACCCATCTGCTCGGGATAAATAATTAAGATACATGCATAGTAAGTAGATAATGTTTGTCAAATTGTCTTCCCATGTATATAAACATACACACCATTAACAGTAGGCAGTAGCACTACAAGTGGATTGTTACAGTTGCTATTATTATAAATTATAAGACATGCACAAGAGGAAGCATCTTAGAAACCATTAAAATTATTGCAAAACTCACTTATAGCATTAAGTGCAGGTCCACTCACATCGCGTTGCCATGCCTTAGCCTCAGCCATATGGTCTGATCCATTGATATGCGCCCGTATGGTTTCTGTGGCATCGAGAGAAAAAATAGGCCATCCCCAGATATCAACCATATGATGAATCTTTGCATTTTGTGCTTTTGCAAGAGATTGTGTGTTATCTTTCATTTCTTCTATGGCATCACAATAGCTCTGGTGCCCCATGAAGTATTTGCCTAACTCTTTGACACCAATAGCCTTGCCCAGCCTAGTTTGCTGAACAAAATTGCTAGAAGCATCAAAATAATCTTTCAGCTCCTTGACCAAACTAGCATCCACCATGTCATCGACACAATGATTGAGATATTCATCGAGAACCAGTTCATTAGCATGGATCCGAAGGAAGCAGCATTGAAATCGCAAGGATGGCCAATAATTGGCAAGCGCAAAAGGATTAGCAAGTGAGGAATCAAAGTAGTCAACAAGGAGTCCATGTATGAGTGAGTTGGATCCACCTACAATGACCGGCATGAGATTACGCCTTACAATGAAGTTTGCGGTGGCAGTGGCAAGAGATCGGAAGAAGGACACATGGAAGTCGGGGGTAGTGGCAGGAACGACTCCAATAAGGTGATGAGGAATACCACATCGATCATGTATACTCACCTTATTGGTGGTAATATCAAATCTAGCAAAAATTTGCATCTTGTCAGCATTGATCACCTCACCATCAATTACCTTAGCCACATCAATTGATAACTTCATCTTACCCGTGCCCGTAGCACCCATGATTACCACGAACTTATTAGCCAATATTTGGGGAAAGATAGATCTAAGTAAAAAAATATGTGGAGGATTGGAGAACAAGGCTTTGTTCGTGACCGGTGACTGGGTACATGAGAAAGGGGAAAGTGCCTGAGGTTCAGAAACCTAGGTCTATATTCGGCCTTATCCCTTCCGAGACTCACTTGTATGGCACATATATGTGGTGAATGGACATACTACCAAAAGGCGGGCATTGCCACCTTTCATTTTTCGTATCTGTACTTGTGCACTTACTAACAACAAATTAGATTAAGCGACCATCAACAACAAATAAAAACCTGCACACAATAGTTATTAAGAGGTAAACACAATTTTAATTTTTTATTTTTTCATAATAATTAGTGGTACATATGTTTATCCATAACCAGGGGTAACAATCATGTATCAAATTATATTTAAGAACTATTTTCTTAAAATTATAAAGAAAACTACTGATAGCATAGATGTGATAATTTTTTATATGCATAGGTGCAAATCAGGGTGTGATATAAAATGCAACTACAGGAAGAAACACTCTAGGGCCTCTCATAGGCAGTTTCTAATTATATTTTGTAAGTAGACTGGAGAAGATATTCGTGGCAATTAATTTGAGACAATTGCTAGGGAATAAAAAGTATCAAAAAAATTATTTTCTTTGTTGACTATAGGCTAATAAAATCTGGTTGACTCCAGCCTTTGAATTATAAATGATATATGGTCATGGAAAAAAATTAAAGCAGAACAAAGTAAATAAGAAAATGCCATAGAAGCAAAAAAAATTTGTAGAATCATTTGATACGATAGACATGTGTTTAGTAAAGATAGAATGTCCAGAATATTAGGTAAACAGGCCTAGAACTTAAGAAACTCCATCCATATTGGGATCACGTCCACAGTACAGATGTTTTTAGCACAGTATGGCCCATGGTTTCGGTTGTTCCCGGTCCATAGATTAGGTGATATGTGAGGTCATGTTTACTTTGCCCTGATGTAATGGCAGACCGGCAGTAAAGCCAGATTTGTTTCCATCAGTACCAAAATTTTCACAACAAATTATTCATAATATATATGGTTTGGTGCTATACTAATTGTCTAATTATAGGCCACCCGCAGCGAAGCGCGGGCACTAGTGGCTAGTAAAAAAGAATGAGCTTCCAGCCTTCTACGGCAAGAATGTAGGATAACCTCCACTTGACCCTGTCAATACATTCGCTTCTCTCATATGGTACGGACAAGTGAGCTCCGTCCAACCATGACGTGCGGAGCAAGGTATGACAACCCCTTTACCAGTCCGGTTTTATCCTTGCTGTCATCCATGGCGCAACAGCTTGAGGCTGCCATGGCGGCGGCGGAAATAACTGCTCCCCAATGCGCGAAGTCCTGGCAGCATCTCTCTCCCGTTGGTGGCGCCCGCTCTTGGCGGTGCTCCCCATCCGCTCGAGGGGTCCGCGGCGCTAAATCCCAGTGCAGGCCGGCTGCCCCTGCTGCCGCTCTCCTGTTAGCGCGCTGCGCACGCTCAGGCAGTCGCGGTGCGCCCCTGTATGACCCACTCGACGATGACCAGGAGGATGTGAGCAAGATCCAACCAATTTCCGTGGTTCTTTGCCACGAATTACTTGATTTTTTCACGCTTTCATGCAGCTGCGCTTGTACTGCAGGTTTTGATCGTATGCTTTTTTGTGTCAAATCGTTTGTTTCTCCTGGCAGCTTGCGTTTTGTTTCTCCTGCAGGAACCTTTGTACAGCCAGGTCGAATTCCAAACAATTTCGCCCATTGCCGCCCCCAATCCGACCACAGCGACGAGTCAGCTGTTCGTCACACCAAGAAGCGCAGAGCAGCTCCCGGTCGTTCGCTCCCACGGCGTCCTCGACCTGGTGGCTCGCGCGACGCGCATGAGGCATGACCGACAAGCTGTATGGCAACTGGACAAGCGGTGGTTTTATGGCTGTCCGCTTCCGCCATCTGCCTCATGGCCATGACGCTCCCAGTACGAAATAGGGGACAAAGCAATCCCCTCACCACCGATGTCGTGGGTTTGATTCTGGGTCGAAGTGGGTTGGGTTGGAGTCAACCCACTTCGTCCCACGTTTGGTTAAAATCGAGTGGGTTGGATCCAACCCAGCGAGGGGAATATTCCCGCTGGATGCGGGATCCAATCCAGCCGTTCGTGGAGAGTGGGAGACGGGCAGGGGTGGGGTGGCTAGGGAGCTCCGCCCCGCCAGGGAGGAGTCGGGGGCGGGGGTAGAGTCGGCGCCGGGAGGCGGCTGGTGGGGCTTGCCGGCGGCTGGGAAGGAGCCGGGGGCACGCGGGGCTTGCCGGCGCGAGGAGGTGGCGGGAGGTTGGCGCGGGAGGTGGCGGCGAGAGAGGGGCCGGCCGCGGCTGGGGCCGGTGGCGGCGAGGCAGGGCCCGGGGGGCGCGGGGGCGGCGAGGCAGGGCCGGTGGAGGTGAGGCAGGCCCCGGGGGCGCGGGGACGGCGAGGCAGGGGCCGCCCGCGGCGAGGTAGGGGGTGCAGGGGAGGCCGGCGGCATGGCGCGCGGGAGGAGCAGTAGAGGATGCCGTGCGGGGAGGAGGAAGAAGGTAGAAGAGGAAGGGAGGGAAAAAAGAGAGGCTGATAGGTGGGCCCCGCAGCTGACAGATGGGGTTCACAACTAACGGTATTAAAAGGACATCCATCCAACCGTCTCAACCTCTTCAACCAAACAAAAGATTGGATCGGCTCCAACCCACTCATCCAAAAACGGAATGGGTCGGCTCCAACCCACAAAAGTGGGTTGACTCCAACCCAACCCACATCGTTCCAAAACCAAACGCATGCCTAGTCGCCATCTTCCTCGCCGGTGGCGCTGGCCTCGCTTTGAGGGGGGAGTCACCGATGGAGAGAGGGAGAGAGATGGGGCTAGCCCCTCGCTAACCTGGAACTAGAAAACCAGACTGGTACGGACTCTGAGGGGGTCTGATGTCTGATTTAAAGAGATCGGGTGCGTAGTAAACGGTTTAATAGATGGGGTTGATATTTGGACTTCGAGCATTGTTTAAGGGTGTAACGTGAACTTCTTCCCCTATAAAATGAGCGATTACCTGATATTTAACGAGCGATTAATCATCCCTTAAAAAAAGGCAGCATGCCAGCACTTCACGGAAAAAGGAAAATGGAGACCACAGCCCACAGCATCCACTACACTACAGTGTCATGACACTGCTAATCCACCCAAACCCCAGGGGCAGAACCGTAACCTCGCTTCCCCCACGCCCTCCCCAACAGTAGATCGACTCTTGCGCGCAAAGTGGGATCCAAGGACAAAGCCCCTTTACCGTTCCCCACCTTCCCGTACACCCGGTCTTCCCACACCACATCTGGGCCCGCCACAACTTCGCCTCTACCGCGCGGGCCCCATCTGACGCTCCCGTAAGAAGGCATCCGTAGACGCGGTGCAGGCAAGCGCAGAAGCAACGCGAAAAGGCACATTATTTCAGGGACAAAAAAGAGAAGGGACCAAGCGAAAAATCTTGTGCACCTGCACCGGGTCTCTCGCGCACCACGCTGGGCCCACTAACTTTTTCTTCCACTGACTTCGGGACCCACCGGACGGGATTCCTGGTTGCCTTGTAAGGCGCGGTGCACGGACCACCCGTGGCCAGCGCCAAAAGTCACGTTATTCAATTGCGGAAAAAGATTTAAAAAATGGGAAATTTAGGAAGCGAACAAAAGCTCCCCAGCCTTGTCTGCAATGGCGTCTGGGGCTTTTCCCACGAGCGCCCCTCTCTGCCCCCCACTCCCGCTC
The DNA here is from genome assembly GCF_000263155.2 of Setaria italica. Classification (NCBI taxonomy): domain Eukaryota; kingdom Viridiplantae; phylum Streptophyta; class Magnoliopsida; order Poales; family Poaceae; genus Setaria; species Setaria italica. Next base: position 21,271,250 of record NC_028450.1, on the reverse strand, counting down.
TCCTCCCCAGGCCACTAGACGCCGCGCTCCGCAGCGCCGCCACAGCCTGCCCCAACCCTAAGCTCCCGCTCGAGCTCAGGCGATGGGGTCCTCGTCCTCGCCGTCGCCGCCGCCGCCGCCCATGATCGGGAGGGCCGGGAACCTCACCGTCTTCATCACGCCGCCGTCTCCCGCGAGCACGCCGCGGGGCGCGTCGCGCACCCCGCCGCCCGAGTCCCCGCACTCGGATTTCTCCACCCCGACCCCGCAGAGGGCGGCCCCCTCGCCCTCCTCCTCCCCCTCGCCGCGGAAGCCCGCGATCCCGGCCGCGGCGCCCGCGGTGGTGTTCACCCCGCCCCCGCCTCCGGCTCCCGTGAAGGTCGCGCCGCCGCCGGTGCAGGTGCCTCCACCGCAGTACGAGAAGGCGTCCGCGGGAGGCAAGCACGACGGATCGGCCTTCGGCTTCTTCTGGGACGCTGTCGCGCGCGTCCAGGAAGGTGAGTGAACCGCATTTCGTGATTTTGATGGATTTCTTTTTTTTCTCGGGAGTTTTGGGGGTTCTCATGCTCGGATTCTCTCGCTGCTGTGGTTGCAGCGCACGCGAGCCTTGACGAGTACGTGGCGAACTGGTTCGGGTTGGATCAGTCCAAGTACCAGTGGGCGCTCAACGACTACTACGAGGCTACCGGCAAGGTGAGTGCTCTTCCATTTCTCCTCTGCAGCAGCATGGTGCATTTCCCGTTTAATTTCGGTTGAAATTGCGTTCGATCCGTGTCGATTCGTTTCGTTTGTTTGATTTGCGAAAATTGGTACTCTGATCTGGATCTGTAACTGTGTTGAGATACTGTTTTCCGACGATATCTGAAGCTGGATGGAGCATTTGATGTTTGTGTGAAGGTCGATGTTGGTTGGTAAGATGGTATGTTGTGGCCTTTTCAGTAGATAGCCTCGTGAGCTCTATGTGCAGGTGCTAGACTTGGAGCTGTCCCTACGACCTTTACCTTCATGAAAGTGAGGATATGTGTCTTCTCTCGGTGTGATAGATGCTTAGAGTGTCTTGTGTGGGTGTTAGGTGTTGTTTGGGCCCAAAAAGGCTTTTGTGTTGGAGAATATATGCAAAGGGTGTTTAGATGGTTGTGTTAGTGGTGCTTGTTCAGCGAAGCTCTAGTCAATCCCCATCTTGCAATATACCTGTAAAGGTTGAACCAAAGATAGGCCTAAAACACAAGGCAAGAATAGATGCCTAATCACCCTTTATTTAGCAACTATGAGAATGATGGGAAATCATGTTGGACTAGAAAATATGCACTAGAATCGTCATATTGTCTAGAGTACAACACTTTGAAGCTTTCAAAAAGTTGTTACCTGGTTTTAACTTTTGTGCACTGTCTGCTTTATTTAATTATTGCCTCTCGACACACATAAGTGCATTACATGATGAACATTTAACAAGCCTGATGTCTATAGAGTGGGTGGCACAAAGTTATCTTTGGTACAATGATGTTTGCATTCTTGGAAGCATTGTTACCCTTTAAGCGTTTCTTCTACTAAACACGGGCCCAAACTCCAAAATTTTCAATGAAAAGATTTGTGACTGAGCAGTGTGATGTGGAAAATGTACAGATTGTAAACATGTGTTACAATTTTAGCCCTTTTTCTTGAGAATTTTAAATTATAATTTGACTTTGCAAACTGAAACTGTATGCGATTAAATTCACTTTATCCCCCCTAGACTAGATGGGATGGTAGCTGGGGCTATGTTATTTATTGAGCTACTAGTTACACAAACTAGGCTCCAGCAGGACTGCTTTCAATGGGTAAATGATAGATTGACAATACTAAGTGGTAGTTACTTCTTTTGACATAAATTTTTTTTGCCCCTTATTTCGTAGGTTTGAAATGACAAGAGCATCCAGATTTGTTAGATGACACTGTCTAGAATCACTGGCTTTGCCAAGATATAGAGAAATTGTGGGTGCTATTTCTCCATCTCAGCACTATAGCATTAGCATGGTAATGAGGATACACATTCATATGGCTTCTGCACTGGGATTAAGTTTTCACCTAGGGGATGGTGATGATCTCACTAAGTTGCCCATCTATGTTTCATGGTATCCACCTAACTTTTGACCTAAATTTGCTTGAACAGCAATTAAGCTGATGTTGTATGCCAGTTCCCTTCTTTGTCCATCCCTAGAACTTGATGTTGGAAGTGTCATTTTTTATTACCTGTTATCATACCGGCATATGACGCAGCAATGTCGTAGAATATTTCTTATCTCTTGGTTGAGTATCAGTGTCTTAAAAAGTGTTAGGAACTAGTCAGATGGTGGAGTGTGCCTATGCACAATTACTTTGCCATTTTTTTTATATGCTGATACTTAAACTCCATTTTGTCAAATAGTTAGTAAGACTATAGGTATTTTGGTGGATAACAGTTACATCTTTTCTGATGCCCCACAAACTCCATTGCAGGAAGTGGATTGTGTAAAAGGTGGCAAGCCGAAGGAGCTTACTACTACTGAAGTGCAGAAAGTCTGAAATGTAAGCAACTTCACATGATGAAAACAGAAATCTGCTTTGCCCCTCACACTCCAATCTTACTGGTGATTTTACATGTTGTCTGGCCGCCTTCGCAGCAACTTCGTTTTGGGTTGAATATGTGTAGCTAGCAGCGTATGTATGGAGAAGCATGTTCCATTTGTTACATTTTGGGTGGGGGGGGGGGGGGGGGGGGGCGGGTTTTGGGGTCTCAAAAGGGGGGCCTTCTCTCCCCCCCGAAGAGCCCCCCCCCAAGGGGGTAGGGAACTTCTCTGTGCCCACCCCAGATCTTGGAAACCCAGTTTAATCAAAGAAGGGGGGGTGAAACTCAAAGCTTTTTTTCCCCCT
>NC_028450.1:21074297-21268282 GCF_000263155.2 Setaria italica | reverse complement strand
GCTGAAGCTGAAGTCGTTTGTCCGCCGTCAGATCTGCTGTAATCCTAAGGTATGTCGAAACACAAATCGGTCGTATTTGAATGGCTATAGTTTCTGTGCACCTGTTTTGTTTACTGCCATGCCCGCCCGCGTGTGTTGGATTGCTAATAGTGAATAGCGATGTCATAACCATGAGGTGCTGTGGCATGCGATGCAACGCACGCGGTAAATTTCCATTGTTTTGTTTTCGAAACGGACTCCAAATCTTCATTTCCACCGGGACCTGGTCCCGGTCATATAACGTCGGTGCTGCTGCTGCTCATGATCCTACGCGGCGTTCCTTGTCGCCTGTCTGTATAGTGGATTGGACTGGGAGACCTGCAGAGATGAGCAGGGCAAAAATCCAGGCGTCGAGGATTAATTCCATTGGTACGAATGCTGAGCTTTGCAGAAGAGCCCATAATAGAGCATGTGGGATGTCATGGAAGCTGGTAAATAAAACCCAGGGCAACCCAGCTGGCCCTGGCCCCTCCCGTCACATGTGTGGCGAATGCTACGTCTACGTGGGTACGTTGATAGCACACCTCCGTCACATGTGAATGGTGAATGCTACGTGGCTACGGTGCTAGCACACCTCTATCTAGTTATTAGGACCGAAGTGGTTATTGAAATTATCGTGATCTCGATTCATGGTTGGTTGGATTATACCCGTTGGATCGCAGGTAAAAACATAACTCAAATTGCATAACGGGGTCGCAAGCATAGCCATGCGGTCCGTCCGCTCTAAAGGCCAGGTGGGGGTGGGTCCGAAGACCCATCCCGCCTCATTTCTTCTATTTTGTATGGGAGATGATCTACTGCGTATGGGTACGTCAAATACTAACTACCTAACTAAATACATCTATACATAAAAATGTATACGGACCTATGGTTCCTGTGCTGGCCGCCGGCGCCGCCCGCCCGCCCGCCACCGAGTTGACCGCCGCGCGCCGCCACGCCGTCGGCCCCGGCCCATCGCGACCGCCGCGCGCCCCCACTGAGGCACTGACCCACATCGCCGTGCGCGGTGCGCCCGTGCCGCCACCGGCCCACCGGCCGCCGCCGCCACATCGTCGGCGCCGCCGCCGCGATTCCGCGAAGGGCGACTGGGCGAAGGCCGCCGCCGCGGGCGCCGCGCCGCCAGGGCCAGGCGCCCAGGCCCGCCACATCGTCGACGCCGACTCGCCATGCGCGGGCCGCGGTGCCGCCGTGCCGCCGTGCCGGTGCGCCAGCGCCCAGCGCCACCAGGGCCCAGGCACCAGTCCACCACCGTCCACCGCCGGCGCCACTGCGCCACATCGCGCGTGCCCCGTGCGGCCGTGCCCGTGCGCCACCGGCCCACCGCCGTGACTCCGTCACTCCGCCGACCGCCCGTCAGTGTCATCACTCACGAAGGTCAGGTCACCGTGCAAGATACAGAATTGCCGTGCAAGATTTCTTACTTTCTGCTGCCACATTGCCATTACTTTCTTACTGACCTTTGCAACATTTTTTGATTTACAAACATTGATACAGAATTGCAAAATGTCATCCGCTGCGTCAACTGCACATACAAGCCAGTCAACATCAAAAAAAGATCCAGCTTGGGAGCATGCCTTACCTCTAACTGGAAAGGAAACCAAAAATCAAGTTGGATGCAAATACTGCAAAAATTACTTCAACGGTGGAATAACAAGGTTTAAGAAGCACTTGGCTGGAGTTAAAGGACAGAGTATTTCCTGTAAACAGGTTCCTAAAAATGTTAAGGAGAAAATCAAAGCAATGTTGGATGCACATGATGAAAAGAAGAGCGCAAAATTGGATTGCCAGTTGCGTATGAGGCAACAAGTTAATATCAATGAAAATGACGAGGAGGATTGTGTTGTAATGGAAGGAGGAGGAGAAATTGAAGATCAAGCAGGTTCATCAAGTGCTCTAGTCCCTAAGCAGCCCAAAATTAAGGGACCAATGGACAGCTATTGTATGCGGCCAGAGCAAGCTCGTGCAAAAGGAAAGCATCTGCAGACAACGATGAGCCAACATTATAAGGTCAAAGAAAGGGAAAAGGCTCATGAATATATTGCAGATTGGTTTTACCAAGCAGCAATTCCGCACAATACAGTTCTTCTTGATTCTTTTGATCTAATGCTAGAGGCGATTGGTCAATTTGGCCCAGGATTGAAGAAACCTTCTCCTTACCAACTTGGAACCCCTTTACTGAACAAACATGTCAATCTGGTCCATGAATTTTTGGAAGTGCAAAAGGAGCAATGGTCTTTAACTGGATGCTCCATTATGACAGATGCTTGGACAGATCGGCGTGGAAGAAGCCTAATGAACTTGGTTGCTCACTGTTCTAGAGGTGTGTGTTTTCTTGAAGCCATTGATGCTTCCATGGAGGTTCATGATGGGAAGTATATCTACAGCTTGGTAAGCTCTTGTATTGATGACATTGGTCCCGAAAAAATTGTGCAAGTGGTTACTGATAATGCTTCAAACAATATTGCTGCATCAAAGTTGCTTAAATTGAAATATCCTCACATCTTTTGGACTGCATGTGCTGCACATTCTATTGATCTAATGCTAGAGGATATTAGTAAGATATCTATGGTTCATAATATTATTCGAGATGCCAAGGCTATCACAAATTTACTTTATGCACATACTAGATTGCTAGCCATTATGCGTCAATATACCAAAGTTGACTTAGTTAGAGCTGGTACTACTCGATTTGCCACTAGTTACTTGAACTTGAGAAGTCTCTATGATAAACGAAATGAATTGAAGCAGCTATTTGCATCACAAGAGTGGGATAAAAGTTCTTGGTCCAAAAAGATTTCAGGACAGAATGCACATGACTTGGTCCTGAACAACAAGTTCTGGTCACAAATGCTAGAAGTTATAAATTATTTTGAGCCACTTGCATATGTACTTCGAAGAGTAGATGGTGATGTTCCAGCAATGGGATACATTTATGGTGATATTCTCAAAGCAAAGCAAGATATTGCAGTACGCTTAAATGGAAATGAGAAAAAATATGGTCCTATTTGGGGAATCATAGATGCAAGGTGGGACAGCAAGCTTAAGACTCCATTGCACAAAGCTGGGTATTTCTTAAATCCAGGTTTCTTCTATGACAATAAGAAAGAAATGGAGGATGAAGTCTTGATGGAAGCTGTTGTACAATGTGCAGCTCAAATGTACCGTGATGATATAACAATGCAAGATAATATTGTTTCTCAGCTTACTATGTACACTGAAGCCACAGGTTCTTTTGGAACACCAATGGCTATAAGACAAAGAAATATTCCAACAATTTCCCCAGGTTAGTATGTATAGTTGTATAATTCATTCTTAATTTTTTTCTCATCAAATGAAAATATTTTCAACTTTGTTAATCTGGTCTTTCCTATTATTGTAGCGAACTGGTGGTCTGTACATGGAGGTAGTGCAAAGGATCTAAGGAAGATGGCTATCAGAATTTTAAGTCTAACTTGTAGCTCTTCTGCATGTGAAAGAACTTGGAGCGCATTTGAGAGAGTAAGTTCTCCATCTTTGGACTATAAACATCCATCCTGTTATGCACTGTGGGTATCATCAATAATATGAAATGCTTGGACATTATATTCTTGTAGGTGCATTCTAAGAAAAGAACTAGATTGGGTCAGCGTAAACTAAATGCTCTTGTCTTCGTCATGTTCAACAAGAGGCTGCAATGGAAGTATTCTCAAAAGGATAGGGACCCCTTGGTTGCGAAATTCATTGATGATGAGTCAACAAATGAATGGATTGTAGATCCTGATGCACCAGCACCACAATTAGAAGATGATGCTCAGAGTGGTAGTGTGAGAGGTAAGCGAAGATTAATCCATAAAAGTTCATCAAGCAAAGCAAAGAAAGCACGAGTTGTTGCAGAAGATGAGCAGGAAGAATTTGATTCTTCTGAAAGTGAAGAGGAAGAGGAAGGGAACATCCCTTATGCAGATGGAGATGGTTCAAATGACCATGAGGCCGATGATGTTGCTTCTGACAACGAATGATAGTCTTGTGAACTATTTTATGGCTCATAATATATTTCTTTGCAAACTATATGTGAACATGTGATGATTTAATGTGTGGAACACTAATATTTATTTTCTTAATTTAAGCATGTGAGACATCAATTGTTTGTGTGCAATTAAATATCTATTTATACTCATTATTCATGAGATATATAATTAAAATTATGTGAGATTATTAGGTGCCGCTATTGGAACTTATCGTCCGCAATATCGTCCGCTATCCGCAATCCGCTACCTCGACATCAATCCGCTACCAACCCGCTATTCGCTATTTTAAACTTTGGGTTCCTAGTCCCAACTTAGCTCCCAGTGCTCAACACTAGCTAGGAGAGCATCATGACAGCGTGTCTTGGCTAAAACCACAACCTTTTATTTTTCTTTATCTTTGATTGTCATGCTGATGGAGTGAATCTTTTCGAAAGAAAAGAAAACATTAATACGCAGAGTAGTGTCATTTGATTTAGCATCGCTCTCATAAACGCACGCTCAACCCTATAAATACACATGCGCAACCTTCTATATGCACCTCCAGGAGATTGAGTTGGCAGATTCTTGGTTGATGAAGTCATCACTAGCGCTGTCGGGGATAGATCCCCAGTACCCGTAAGGAAGGAAGAAAATGGTCTCCTACTAGGATTCCTTTATAATCCTACTAGCACTCATACCATGTAATTCTATTAGGACTCCTCCTTATAACCGACTAGCCCCCTTAGTATATAAAGGAGGATAGGGGTCCTAAATCGGTAGGCGAAGGTCTCATAGAATCACAACAGAGGATCAAATCCTCAACACCAAACCACATCAAAGCGTAGGGCGCAATATACAACACCCCAAACAGGACGTAGGGTATTACGCTACTCTGGCGGTCCGAACCTGTATAAATCTGTGTCTTGTGTCCTCGCTTTTACCTTCGAGTTTCAGATCCGGTGATACCCCACTAACCAATCTACTACCTTGGGATACCCCTCGGTAGGTTGCCGGGTATAAAATATTGACATCTGGCGCGCTAGGTAGGGGTGACGTAGAGATCATCGGACAAGCTTGAAGGACCTCATCATCAAGATCAATCTCCTTGACAAATAATCAAGTCGCCGAGTCGGAGTTCCGAGAAGACAAACCTACGACAAGACATAATTGATGTGCTCCACGTTCCAATCAAAGACCGAATCGGTTTCCATCGCAGGCTGCTGCATACGGCTCGTTGATCAAGTCACGTGCAGATTGAGGCAAATAATCAAGTCGCCGACGACTACTTCGACTACTCATCTTGACTAGAAAACTAGTCGAGGATGGTCTACTTCGATTACTCGTCTCGACTAGAAAACTAGTCGAGGGCAGGTTCCACGTGATCAACAACTAGTCGGAATCGACTCCGACTAGTTGGCTTCATCAACAATCGACACGGCTTCGTTGACCGACAACCATGGGCAGCTAAGTCACTTTTTTAATTATTTTATATAAATTTTCCAGCTTGTTTTCCGCATGCAGGGCAACGCGCCGGCTACTTATTTGTGTATGCCTCTCAACGGGAATTACCCTCTAGAGCTACACTTTGCCAATTATTCCTGGGGCATGTTGATCGACAACCATGGGCTTGGTACATCAAATTACGGAGGCTATCGCCACGGGTTTGGTGCACTGAGTTTCGTAAGCTCCGCCACAGGCTTGGTACACCGAATTAGGAGGCTCCGCCAGGAAGTTTGGTGCACTGAGTGCTGGAGGCTCGCAGCTGCTACACCCTAAGGAGGCATAAATTCTATACGCGGCAACACGCGTTCTTCTCCCCAAAAAGCAGAAAAGTCTCAACGACTACTTTAAACGCAATCGCGCTCTCTTTTTGTCACAATGCTGACTAGTTATTTTAAATGTCTTCTCTTAGCGGTCGCTAATATCCTTAAGCAGAACACGCCTTAATTCATGATAGCCTCGGATCTTCTGTCATGCCTAAACGCTAGGACGCGAGACAAAGGTCTCCATAGCAGCAGTGCCAATACGAGTACACGAGACAAAGATCTCACACGCAATGACAATGGCTAAATAGGGACTAAGAGCCTAAACGTAATATGCTAACTGCTCGGGAGAAATATGGACGAAACAAGAACATGACACACAACATTTACATTATATTCATCACTGAATAAATTTCAGTAGTTCCAAATTCTACAAATATGCTACATAATGTATGCATTTCTTTTTTCAGGTCAAGATTCGGCGACGACTCTCTAGGACGCTCAGCGTACCTATAATGGCTCCGCTAGCTCCCAGGCTCGGGGGCTAAGCACCAATTACTACTTGAAATATCTCCAATGGCTCAGCTAACTACCAAGCTCGGGGGTTAAAGCACCAATTACTACTCAGAATAGCTCTGGTAGCTCCGCTAGCTCTCAAGCTCAGGGGCTAAGCGTCAAATAACTACTCAACGTGGCTCCTATGGCTCACCTAACGCATAAGTTTGGGGGCTGGACGCCGAAAAACTACTCGAAAGACAATTGGCATGAAGACTAAAGCTCGCTAGACCTCGGATTGATTAATTAATCATTCCAAGGCTCGGGGGCTGATTAGCTACACCCAACAGTTATTTTTTTCAAGATGAAGAAAGAAGATTCAAGATTTTATTGACCCTCAGCCTGATTTCTTCGATTCAACCTAAGGCTCGGGGGCTACTCCATATGGAGTGCGACTTCCACCACCTTTCATATCACATTCCAAAGATGAAGATTACAAAATCAAGACGATTAAGGGCTTGAGCATACCATAGCCTCATGGAAGCTTTAAGGAATTTTGAAGATTCAGCCAGACAAAGTACTCGAGAAGCTCTAAAACTACTCAGCGAGGATTTGAAAAATACTCGAAGACTGCTGCATTCAACTATGAAGCGCTCGTGGATTTGTCGGGGATAGACCCTCAGTACCCATAAGGAAGGAAGAAGACGGACTCCTACTAGGATTCATCTGTAATCCTACTAGGACTCATACCATGTAATTCTACTAGGACTACTCCTTGTAACCGACTATTAATCCTGCCCCCTAGAGTATATAAAGGAGGACAGAGGTCCCTAGATCGGTAAGCGAAAACCTCATAGAACCACAACATAGGACCAAAATCCTCAACACCAAACAACACCCATGTGGAGGGCGCAATATACAACACTCCAAATATGACGTAGGGTATTACGCTACTCTGGCGACCCTGTATAAATCTGTGTCTTGTATCCTCGCTTTTATCTTCAAATTCCAAGTCCGACGATTCCCCTCCCCCACCAACCAATCTACTAACTCGGGATACCCCTCGGTAGGTTGCCGGGTATAAAACACCGACAAACGCCTCGCTAAGTCACCACTACTGCCTGCTATCGACGGGCACACCACATATCACTAAAAGAATAACGTCAGTTAAATCCTGGAATAAAATTCAGAAATATGCGAGCACCAATATCGAGTCGGGGACTCGAACCATAAGGGCAGCTGAGTTACGCTTAGTTCACTAGCCTCCCCGCTTCCTAACTATAACGCCTTTCTAAATCCCTAGATGGAATACCTATGGTCACTTCATCATGGCAGCGGGAAAGTCACATTGGTAACAAGCTCGTGGTTGTCTAGTGCTAGGGAGAATTAGATGTGTTAATTCAATTACGATATTTATATTTGCCTTTCTTTTGTAATATCTAAACTCATGCGAGTGTTGTGTAAATTTTGTTACATTTATATCATTGCCATACCATTTTGAATGGCATGGATCAAATGAAGTTTTGTCACTAAAATTAGTAAAAATAGTGGCATGAGTCTAAACATCAATGAGATGCATATTAAAACCGTAATTGGCACAATGGCACAAACCTAGTTCTTTTCTTTTAAAGGGACAGATATAAACACGAGAAAATTCCTTCTATGCCATCGAAAATTTAGCTCATCCCTCGTGCCATTAAAAATTAAGCAACCCCTTCATTGCCATTGGTTAGTTTTAGTCCCTCGTGTGCCATCGCCGTTAATTTTGTACCGAGCCTTGCGCTTTTGCCGTTACGGCAGCTCCAGCGCACCGTCCATCAAAGCAGCAACGTTTCGTCCGCTAGCTCCATTGTGTTGGGTCCCACAGTCAGCTAAAGAAATTTTCTTTTCTCTCCATTCTCTTCCGCGCAGCTCGTGAAGCTTCTGCGCGTTCCCCAGGTCACTCCCGGCCGTCGCGCGTGCTCAGGGCCAAGGATGAGCACCAGTACCTGATGGTCGGCCCTCCCGCGTATTGGAGCAGCGGCGCCGCAGTTCGACCCCTCCCACGGATGGGAGCGGCGGCGCCCCATGTCGGCCTTTCCCGCGGATGGGACTGGCGGTGGCCTGTGCCTGGAGCGACGGCGGCGCGAGCGTATGGCCGGAAGGCGGAATCGACCGAGGAAGTCACCTGCAAAGCCGGTAGCTACTCGCGCATAAACACCCGCGCCGCGCTCCCCGTAGTCCACGGACAGGCTGGCACGAATCACGGCAGCGTGTCGCACAGAGCCCCGCAGCGCCGTCCTGTGCCCCCATGGTCGTCGTCCGCTGAGGCTGCGCAGCCGCCGCACGCGCCGTTCGCCGTCCGCTCCCATCCACGGGAGGCCCAAGCCGGGGCGCCGCCGTTCCCATCCGCGGGCAGGGCATGACCGTACGTCCCCGGCAACCATCAAGGCGTCGCGCGGATATGACGCTACGGGCGAGCGGGAAGCTTCGTGTTGCTAAATCCAAGCTCTTAGCAATCCATTTTGTGTGGGAGATTGGATGGAGCATGTTGCCGCCGGCGGTTGATTTGTGCGGCAAGCGAGGCAGAAGCAAAGAACGGAAGCGAGAGGAGAAGGTTTAAGGGGGCGTTTGGTTCCTTGCCTATCTTTAGCACGTGTCACATCAATCTTAAACGTAGACTATTTACAAAATTCATTACATAAGTGGAGGCTAAACGGCGAGACGAATCGATTAAGCCTAATTAATCCATCATTAGCAAATGTTTAATGTAGTAACACATTGTCAAATCATGGACTAATTAGACTTAATAGATTCGTCTCGTCGCTTAGCCTCCACTTATGTAATGGGTTTTATAAATAATCTACGTTTAATACTTCTAATTAGTATCTAAATATTCGATGTGACGGTTGCTAAAAATAAGCACATGTAACAAATCAGGCCTAACTCCGTTATGTGAAAAGTGACGGCACCGAGGGTACGGATGGCTATAATTTGGATGGCTGATGGGTATATTTTTCAATGGTATATAGGGAATTTTCTCTATAAACATTAGGTCCAACCTTATTTGTTTAATTCTAAAGGCATGGTTCAAACGATTTTTAAGCCAAATGCATGGTTTAACTTTGGGATTCTATCAGAATGTTCCTATCCACTAGCTCGATCAATCGCAAATTGCTACTTTTTGGTTGGTTAGATGGTCACGCTGGCGAAATCATATCGCCGGCCCAGGTATAGACAAATGAAATTTGGCCTTCGGACTAGGCCATGAAAATCCTTCCAAATAATTTATGTTTAGCAATAGAGGAAAAAATTGGAGAAAGCTCATAGGATTTGCATTATGAAAAATTCCTAATCGTAGTAAATTATAGAAATTTCAATAACTTTTAGTATAATTTTTAAGAATAAAAACTAATGCAATCTATTTGGAATCACCAACGGAAATCATGGTACACTCTGCTTTGGAAGCTCGAAATCGGCCCGGCCCTAGTAGAGAACAAAAGCCCCGAGAAAACAGCAAACCCTACCTCCTCTCCTCTCCCCGCCTCCTCGCCGGCGAAATGTCCGACCGCCGCCGCGACAAGGAAAAGCCCCGCGACCGCGACCGTGACAAGGACCGCGACCTCGATCGCCATCGCGACCGGGATCGCGACAGGAACAGGGACAGGGATAAGGATCGCGACCGCGACCGCCGCCGCGACCGCGAGCGGAAGCGCTCCCGGTCCCGTTCCCCGTCAGCCGACCGGGACCGCTCCCACCGCCGCCACTCCCACTCCCACCGAGGCCGCTCGTCACCCTCCCCCGACGCTGGCCGTCACAAGCGCCGCCGCGACGCGTCCCCCGCCGCCGCCGACCACCACCACAGGGAGGACAAGAAGTCCGCCGATCCTCCCGCGGCACCCAAGGGCGGAGGGGACCCGGCGGCCGCGGCCGCGGCCGCGGCGGCGGGCGACGGGGACGTGGATGCGGAGGAGCTCGAGATGATGAAGATGATGGGCATCCCCGTCGGGTTCGACTCCACCAAGGGGAAGCACGTGCCTGACGCCGACGTCAGCGGAGTGCGCGTCGTCACCAAGCGCCAGCCGCGCCAGTACATGAACCGCCGCGGCGGGTTCAACCGGCCCCTGCCGCCCGAGCGCAACCGCTAAAGGGAAAGGTCTGAATCTCTTCCTGCCCCTTTGTTGATAGTTAAAATTTATTTTCTATTAGCGTTTAATTGGGTTGCTATTGCAACTCGATTTTGCATCCTACTGAAAAACATGAGTTGTGGTTCTATTTTTTGTAGAATTTTGCGATGAATTGTTCTGGGGATTTCTGAACAGGTGCATGTTTTGTGTGGTATGCTTAGCATGCTTGTCTTGTTGGGAATACTACTTATGTATTCTAGATGATAAGCCTGGCCATTTGTCTGCTGTGGAAGTATCTATGATGTAATTGTTTGTGCCTAGGTCAGGTATGGATTGGAGTCTGGAGATATATATTTTTTAGAAAATGGAATTATCTCTGGCCTCTGCGACAAGTCTGGAGATGTATAGTTATTATAACAATAAATTCTTGTGGTATGGCTAACTGATTTACAATGAGTGCCCAATAACCACTTGACAGTGTTGGGCACTCAATCCTTTGTGAATGGCGAAAGCTATCATGCTCTCCTTTTAATTTGGTTAGCCCATGTAATGTGCCTTTTTTAAGATTAGTAGATGACATGTACGCAACAAAGCTTAGCATCATTATTGAGAGATGGGAGGTGTGGTAAGATTTTAAAATGGTACATGGTGAAATCATGTATGTTAAAATGGTACATAGTGAAGTCATGATGTATAAGCTTTGATTCTTAGCACCTTACAGGGAGAGGGGATGGTTCAAAAGATTATGACAATGTTGTTGAGTTGATTATCAGAAAGTTTGAGTTGTTTATGAATCTGCATTCATCATCTCATCATCTACAGGTCAGTTCTGCAACTATGAGTACACCTGTATAGGTCATCAGGTCCTAGAGATAGACTGCAGAGGAACCAATGTTGTCAAATATATACTCATTGGGTGATAGAGCTATAAGTAAATTTCTAGCTTTGGCTTATAAATTCATTATCTATTTGGTGGTCTTCCCAATCATTTTTGTTGCTTTTTGCTCTTTTTCAATAATTTCAATAAAACATGCACCCCTTTTTGGATTACTAGGATTGCTCCTTGAACTTTCAGGGTTATTTTTATCCTCATTCCTCCTATCCAACAGGTGCTGTGTTGGATCCCCTATATTTTGTACACGCCCTATTGATATGGTTTTAGTTTGAATCTGAACCTAATCCTGTTCCTTCCAAATCCCTCCTAGCTGGTCTTCTGTGAGATCGCTTATGTTTGTACACCATCTTTTTTACCTGTTGGTTTGCTGAGAAACTGTACTGTTCACTTTGGCAGTCAAAATTGGGGTGAAGAAATAATAGTTTACTTCTATTAACTGTTTTGTGCAATATGGTTTTATACGTCGAATCTCTATGTTGTTATGAGTTACAAAGAATGAATTGATAAGCTAATCAACATCAATTGTTTTTAATCCAAATCCTCAGTATGCTTGTTTGATTACATATGCTTGGGTTGAGCTATGGACCAGATGAATATTTACTGTTGATTGTACTGGGATTTTGCTCAATCTAGATCACTTCGAAAATTAATATTATCATATTAAGAAAACGGAACTTGTTTAATAAAAAAATTAGATCAACCTAGGAGGAGCTAGGCGATTTTTCATTAAGAAGAAGAAATAGGCACCCAAATTCGAGCTAGAGGGACTTGAACCTGGGTGGTTAGAGTGCACGACCACACCTCCCACCCTAATCAGTTGAGCTAGGTTCACTTCCTTGAACTAGTTTAATAGAAGGATTCATTGTACAACTGACAGAAGTACATAGGAGTTCTCTAGGAATCGGTCAGAATTTGGATTTTAGAATCTTTACATGGATTAGGTTATTACCTTTGTTATATCAGGTCCTAATATGAATGTAAGATCTTCATTGGATATAAATCTGAATCCATGATGTAAATTTGTTGCAATATTTTTATGGATCTGCATATTTATTGTCTCCAATATTAGGTGGAGAACATCATTATTTTTCTTTTTGTCATTTTTTTGTGGCCTTCAATAATGTTCACCCGCTATAGCTAAGCCTAATATCACTATGTCTAATATACATTTTAATCTCCAATTTTCTTCGAACTTTTTTTCGGACATAAATTTTGAGAATGCGCATATGAGTTTATTCCAGGCTGCTGCTTTAGGGATAGTGTGCACAATTTTATTTGTAATTCAAGAATGCTGGTTTGTGACGGATATCTGGGCGCATGGGCTGTGGATGCCTTTTCCATTTATTCTTGGATAATTTAACATTGTGCCTCCAGTTATTCTAGAATTATGTGCGCTACATCCATTGGGCCTTAAAAAGTTAATCACCTAATCTTTGAGCTTTTTGTAGTCTGTGTCCATTGAAATTTCTCTTTTCAGGAATGATTGTCAGGCTATTGTCAGTTTCAATGATATATAACAATTTTGCTATGTTGCATTTACAGGACATTTCTTTTTTATGTGACTTCATTAATGCAATTTATTCATGGTAGCTTCGTTTTTTTCATGTATTGTAGTTATGTTGCCACCTTAACATATATTTTTTTTATCGTGAAACTATGGGGAAGATCCCCACTACATGATCTTTTCATTATTAGAAAGAAAAAATAGAGTTTATGTGCGAGCATCTAAAAGACCAAACAGATACATAACAGTTAACTGTTGATATCTGTTTTGATGTTTTGCTTAAGCAATTATAGGTTAAGTTCTTTTGGCAGTTAACCTGTCGTAATTTCCTGAGTAATTTAACTAATTATTTTTTCTTTCTTTCTATGTCTTTCAGGATTATGCACCAATCAAAGATGTGCGGTATCGGGTTGCAGTTACTCTATTACTGGACAGAGTGGGAGATGAGCTACTGCTGAGCATGTATAACCTTGTTGGCTTGTTACTTTGCAAAACTCTGTAGACTGATATCCCGTTCTCCATTATCACTTCTTTTGTCATTGTTTATTCTGTCGGCATTCCAGGAAAACAGAATTTGGTGGCTCATTTTGAAACTATGGGTTTACAACTTAACGTGATGTTTCTGGCTTTCTGCATGCAATTTGGTGAGCCCCAAGCAATGCTTGTGCAGTCCTTTGTTTCTCAGTTTCCTATGCTTACATTTGTGTTTGTTTCCTAGCACTTGTTTCAGGTAATCAGACATGCACCACATGGATTGCCAAGTAAAACAGCTTTTGCTTTTAGTTGTATGCTTTGCAATGAAATTGTTGGTTCTGGCCATGAATGCTGCACGTGCCAATATAAGTTCCTGTGGTAGCAACTTAAGCGCAGACTGTTGCATTAGATCCAGGATCAACCTTGGCAGATTTATCAGTTTATGGTAATTGTGTGATAGGATATTGGTTTATGGTGCTAGATTATTCTGTTGCTTTATGCTGCCATGGCTATTTCATGTCATAGGTGTGCGAAATAACCACAGATAGTAGAGATGGAAGATGTGAACGGTTGAAGTTCAGGTACATTGTTTTATTTTATTGTTTGTATTTGGGGAAATGACAGTGTGTATGCTGATGCTGTCAACCTGACACTTTTAACCGTGGTTGCTGTCTAACGTTGTTTTAGCAGTCAACACGAAGCAGCTGTGCTTGAAACTTAGTTTCACATAGATTACATAGTGTGTTTGTTTCCGTCAGTTTTGTCTCTCGAGTCTTCACTACAACTTAGTTGCATGCTGGGGCAGATCTTTACAATCTGCAATCTGGGTGGAACAGATTGTTGGATTACAACAATTTGGTCTGAAGATTGTTACAATCTGAGAGTTGTTTGTTTCAACTTTCTGATTGACCATATAGTTTGCAAACTGATACAAACAAACAAACAGAGCCTGTAAGTCAACAGCTAAGTTTTGGATCATTTCTGGAGAAATATTGTGTGCGGTCTGTAAGACATTAGTAGCTCTGATCAATGCACGCGAGCAAACCCTTCTTCATGGATGGTTGCATCATTTAATACTACCCATGGGTGGGCCCACAATGGAATAGTTATAGGTAAAAATATCTCTGATCTCCCTGTTTCGTCTCTCCTTACCCAGTGCTTTTGATAAGCGATAGAATGACCATGGGCTGGTGGAGATGCTCTAAAAAGTCCGTTTTCCCATGTGTTTCCTTGTGTGCCCGTGTGTTGCAGATATATTGCATACGACGCTTGAATTCGCACGCTATGCGACATGCGTTATAGGAGAGTTACTGTTTTACCATGCATTTCTGGTATCCCTTTGCTGACAAATCTGAAAAAGCTGAAAGTATAAACTTAGCAATACAAGGATCAGTATCATGCATCTAAATCTGGATGTTATCTCACAACCTGATTGATTCATGTACACAATAAGCCTTAAAGTTTCATACATGCTTTACATCCTTTGCAAGTTGTCAGCACATACTATATCATTGTACTACGACACATGTACACATCTAATTTTATGGCAAGGCGCTCCTCTTGATTTGTTTAGACCCACCTCTTCATCGCCCGGCCCAAGCTGAACCTCAGCGGGATGCAGCCTTCGAAACCCGCTGCCGTCCCGGCGGCGCTCTGCTTGCCCTTGCGCCTCCGCCCGGCGAGCCGCGCGCTCTGCATGGCCGGCGAGGGGCACAGCGGCGGGACGACGTCCATCCCGGCGGAGCCCTTGGGCTTCCCCGGCTCGTCCTCCCACACGAACGGCACCCTCCCCGTCGCCGGGCAGTACACCCTGCAGGACTGCCCCAGCTCGTCGCTGCCGGTGGCCTGCAGCCGCGCCGACTGCCACATGGCGCTGTCAATCTCCATGGATTTCGACTTCTGATGCTCCATCAGATCAGGATCAGCTGCGATCTCTGGCAAGTGCTAGCCGTGTTTAATTTCTCAGGACAAGGCAGCTAATTAGGCAGTTAGGGTCAGTTGTGCTTATGACAAGTTCTCCATTAGGTGTTGTGTTTATGTAGAGCTGGTTAGTAGTGATGTGTCAGCCAAGGCTGCCTTTTGCAGGTCAAACGCTTGGGTTTAGAGGATGCTGATGCGAGGGTGTGATCTGATGTCAAAGGGAGCCGGCCGGCTTTTCTTCCTTTAATTTCCTGGTGCTTTGGTTTGAAGGTCACGGCGAGGAAATCCAGCAGACGTGGCCGGCCGGCCGTTTCGTGGCAGTTACCGTTGTGTGACGCATGGGAGGAGTGGCGGCCACAGGGGCTGGCTCTGGCTAGTTATTAATTGCTTGCTGCTTTATTTCAGATTAGAAAAAAGATTACTTGATGTGAGGAAGATTACTGTACTAGATTACTTGGACCAAATTGTCTGGTGGGCGACCTGCGTAAAAGGGTTTAAAAATGCAGCAGGGAACCCGTAATCCGGTGGCTCGTGAAGGGGGCAATGGAGACAGGAGGCGCGGACTTGTCCACAGTTAAAAATGGATTGTAGGAGAGATACAGTGCATCAGTCCTACAGTTGCGTACGTTAGGCAGATTTACAGCAACGAGAGAACTGCGGTGAAGGGAGGTTTCGACAAAGGGAACATTGCTTCTTTTTTCTATACCCGCAAAAAAAACATTGCTTCTTTTTTCCCTCTGAGATTAAGGATTTAAGGGGAACATTATGCTTGGTCTTCTCAATTGTAGTAAGTCCTGCAGGTGCTAGTTTGGGACATGGAAACGTCGCAAGAGTTCTATGCTGTTGTACTTTTCCCGGCCAGTCTATAGATAGCTGTATTAAATGGGGAAATTTTGGCATGTTAAAACAAATACTTTGACATTGTCATGCATCCGTGAGTTTCCAATCTATTTTACTTTCATACATACCTGAACCACCCTAAGTAGAAAAATGGGTAGGCGAGGAATTGAGTTAATGTAAAATTATTCAATGAGTTATTATTATTTAAAATAATTAAAAAGGAAAAAATTCTAGCCAAATTAATGCAAAGGAAATAGATATATAACTCATCATCTAATTGTTAGCTAGCTAGCTAGCCACATTCACAAATCATGGACACAAATTAACCCTAATGGCTAGCTAGGTCCAAATTGACCTTACATTGGAGCAAAATTTGGAAAGGTTAGGAATTAGGATCCAAAATTGATCTATAAATTTATCCATGTGCATCTCAAATACTAAACTATATCATGAGCGCCAACTAGCTCCAAAATACTAAACCATGCCATGAACGACTCAAGTAAGCTCCAACGACCTCATGATTTCAAATTCAGATCTAAAGTATACAATTGGACACTTATTGGTGGAAATTGTGCTATGTAACTGACAGAAACGAAAGGGTAGATAAAAGGACAAGAGTTGAAATAGTCAATCAGAAATCTTCATAAACATGAGAAAGCTAGCTCATATCAAGGGCTGGTTTGATGGGAACTTCACATCTGGTTGATGTCTATTGTCACGACCCAAAGTTGCAAAATAAGTTTAACATGTTAACATGAGCATCATGAGCATCATTTGTGCATAATTGAGCATCATGGCCATGCATTGTTTAAGTTCATATAATTGTTGTTTATTTTTGAAATTCAAACTTGTGAAGCAACTCAAATTTCTGCTATGCAACTATGCCTCCTGTTATTTTATTTAAATACTAGGTGCAATGTAATGATTTTACAGTAATTTTACATAATTTTTCAGTGACGATTTCTTGTGTTAAAAATTCATTTAAGTTTTAGTTTTAGCTGTTTTCTTTTGTCAATTTCGTGCAAACCTGAGCAGTTCTAGAAGTGATTCTTATGGCATTGTGTTCTTTGTGATTTTATCTTTCAAATGAGTATTTTGGGAAGATTTTTGGGTGCCTGTAGCTGGGTTGTTTTAGTGGTGAAATTGGGACGGTTTGAAAATCGGTCGAGCCCACGCGTCAGCCTCCTCTTCCTCCTCTCCCGCGCCAGCGCGCCCGCCCGTTGGGTAGCACCGGTGGCGCCTGCCGCATTGCCATGGCCAGACTGGCCACCATGGCTCCATCCCATGCGAAATGCCACCTGTGCCCTCGCCCCGCTCCTCCTTTATAAGCCCGGCGCCAGCGCTCCCCCAAACCCTAACCCCTCCGCCACCATTGCCGCCACCACCTCCAAGTGCCGCCGCCACCTTGCCAGCTCGATTCGCCGCCAACGGTGAGTCTTCGGTCGATTCCTTGCCATTGGAGCTCCCTCGCGACGTTGCGCATCCGTTTTGCTCCTCACCTTTCTTCCTCCTCCGCCGTGTAGGGTGCTCGCTGGCTGCCTCCATCCGCCGTTCCGCCACCGCCCTTGGAGCTCCATTGCGCTGCCTCCTGCTCACCGCTAGGCCGCCGCTGGTGAGCTCCATTGCCTTAGGGCATGGCCCCACTGCACCGCGCCGTCCTCCCCCCTCGAGGGCCAGGGCCCTGTGCCTGTGCGCGCGCGTGAGGGTGTTCTGTGGGAAGAAGAGAGAAAGAGAGGGGGGTACGGGGAAAGTTTTAGGGACCCAAGTGCAAGAGAACAATAGATCTAAGGGTCTAGATGCTAAATGACCTCGGTTTTCTTTTGTTTCCTAGAGTTAAATAGCTGAAAAATTGGGAAATGCATAGAAATGTGAAGAAAAATGCTAAAAATATGAAACTTATTTTTTGTGTTCCCGTTGATATCTAGTTTATCTCAAAATTGATTATTTGCATGTTCCTGTTGTATATCTGGTGCTATAATTTATTTCATTCTAGATTTGTTAAATACTTTATAAATCATGTGATGATCCAAAAATTCTGGAACCAATTTTGTTAGCTTCCATTTATCATTTATACTCCATATATGCAACTTGTATTAGTGGAATCTATGGTTTTCATGCTGTTTTAAATCTAATATTTGCTATCTTAATCTTTTTATTTGCATGATAATTAGTGTAAAAACAATAAAATATTGAAACAACTTATGTTAGCCTGTGTTTCATGTATATAATCCAGAAAAATGATATTTATGTTTTTCTGGTTGATTTACATGCCTTTTATGATTTAATGTAGTTAAGAATAGTTTATCTTGTTTATTTTATACCTCATTTATGAAAATAGATTTTAAGGTGAATCCAACTCTCATGATTATGTTTTGTGATCCTCTGTTAGTATGATTTATTTCATAATTGTTGCTCAACCAATGATTTTAATCTTGCAAATCATACTTGCTAGTGGATTAATCATTTAAGGTGATCGTTCCAATTAATGTTGATGATTGGTTACTGTTATGGGTGTGATTGTTCTGTTAACAATTCATTCTTACCATTTCTAGTATTTTTCCATGCATTTCTTGAGCATTTGCACTCATAGTATCATCTCTAATGCATGCACGCATTTCATTTATTTTAGAGAGCGACTTGTCGGAGAACGTGACCGTTGAGTCCGAAGCCGAGGCCAAAGTAGAGGTTGAGGTTGAACCCGAGGAAAACCAAGGCAAGCAGCTATGCATACTTATCCTACTTTTCTAAATAAATTTTCTATTATGTATAGCTATGTGATGCATGTGGGTTATCTAAATTATTGCATTATTAGAACACATATCTTTGTTATTATGGTCTCCCTTGCTTTGTTATCATATACCTTGTCGCTCGAGTAGTATGGGTAATAATGAATTAATCTTGTTAAGTGCTTAGCCATGCTTAGACAAAGAATGGTCACTTTGGTAAGGGAAATGGTTATAGGTTAATCAACACTGATTCTAATAAGGTTCTCTAATGTTGTTGAATAAATAAACATGGTGGTTAAAATGGATACGAGATTTGAGCGGTGTGTTGGGTCACGAGAATGGAGTCTCGGTGACATAGACCGCTTGAATCGATTAAGGACCGTTCGTTGTTGATGTTGGTTTGAGCACCCTTTTTCGTGCTACCACATGTTCTCAAATGGGATGAATAAGCCTAATACCTTACTTGACTCGCTCTATGAGGCACAGTTCTAGATGTGTGGTCCTTGGACTATGTAGAGGAGCCTAGGAGTGTCCCTGGTGGACCTAGGTCGTCCTCCACACAAGCTAGGCGTGTTTTACTCATAGTTCGGGGCGGTTTGGAAAGGGTTGGCATGAGTACCCCCTTGCGCACCATTGACCGGGAGTGCGAGCCGCAAGGTTCTCAAGTCGTGTGGGTAAAGAGTACACCCTTGCAAGGTTAAATCAATTCGAATTGCCGCGCTCTCGGTTATGAGCAAGCTCAAGTCCCATGAATTCATCGTAAAGTCATTGGATGCTTATGATACTTGTTCTTATATTTATGCTCTATGTTACCATGTTGATGCTTTCAATTAAAATTTGAAGTGAGTTTGAGCAAGATTAATAAAACTTGCTAGCTGTCCATAGGGTGTTATTCACATGCTTATGGTCAAAAATTAAGGAGAGGATGAGATAGGCTTTTGCAAATTTACTTAACCTAAGTCTTTCTCCTTGTTGAACCCTATGCATGATCATTGTTATATATTTGCGTAAGACTGGCGAGTATCTTTTGTACTCATGTTGCTATCGCACTAGAGTTGCAGGTGAACCGGAGGCCGTGTTCGGTCACTTTTACCCTGTCGATCCGAGGCTGGGTGATGAGTGACTAGAGCGGTTGTTTGTTGCTTCGATGGTGTTCTTGGGCAACTACACCATCATTTCTTTTGCGTTAATCTATCGTATCCAGTACGTAGATTTGTTCTTTTCATGAGTTAGGTGTTGGGAAAACTTAAACCTTAATGTTTAATCTCATGTGTTGTCGTCTTGAGTCCAAAACTTGTATTTTGGAGCTCATTTAACAAAATTTCAGATTTGAACCATGTATGTAATGAACTTGTAATCTTAATTGCTGAACTTGTGTAAAGTTAAAATTGCTCATTATGGTTCATATGGTGACGTACGATTTGTATGGTTGGTGTTGCTCGATCTTGGGCATGTTGTGAAACACCTACCGAGACTACCGGATTTGTCTCTTGTTATGTTGAATTGCACCAAGTCTTGCATCTCTAGGTATGGGTTGTCACTTGACACGTCGCAAGACAAGTAAGTGTCGGCTCTCATCCTATTAGCATGACCATCAATTCACTTAATTCGAGTTCAAATTGGTGATTCTCACATCTATGGCACAATGAAATTATTCCACAATGTGATCACCACAAATCCACAATACTTTTAATCTTGGTCCTTGATGCCTAACAAGCCATTTTGTTTTCATTCATGCTACTGCTAGAAAATTCTAAATCAGGCTAGGCATATGGTGACATATAGTCCGTGTAGTCACTTGAAAGAACCCATCGAGTATGATGTTGGCTTTTGCAACATCTTTAGCTAGCACCTTCTTGTAGCCTACCGCAGAGATTACCCGTGCACCTTATGCATCCTCTTCCCTACTCAATCATTTAAATATCTATTTGAGGGACTCATAGAAGTTATCAATGCAACACTTTTTGATAAAAGATGGTAGCATGAGTAATCAAATTGACTTAGGCATGAACACATAATTCACTATCGTGACAAACCATCAACACACAATTTGCTAGTACAACCTCTAAAATTGATTCCTTGAATTAAGAAACACGAGTCTGCACCACTGTTTCCACAATCATTATTGCAGGAGCACTGACATTCCGTATCTTGTTGATTTATGAAGCTCTCTCCCAAATACTTTAATGTTTTCCCTTCTGAGTTCTTTTTCAGATACGATGATAAAGGGTGAAACTTTGGGTCTGCTTGGTTGTCTTGTCCAAATTTGCACTAACCTTGCTCGACAAGACTTGGCAAGGCAAATTAACCTTGCTAGGTGAGGGGAGCAAATCCGGCTCTATCTCAAAAGTAAGGAAATCTTTACTCATCTTGCCCTAATTCAAACCAAGCAAAGTAATCAAACATGCTTGCTTGTTCTATAACCTTGCTAATTCAAACCAAGCAAAGTAATTAAACATGCTTGCTTGTTCTATAACCTTGCTAGGCAAGGGTGAGCGAGAGAACCAAAAGACCCTTTGATGACCAAAGCAAGGAAAACAGGGGGGAAAATATGAGGAAAACAAGATCTAGAAGATTTGGAGAGAAATGCTTGATCAAGGATGACCTTCTGCATATGTCCCATATGGGAGAAGGGCCAAAGGCAAACGGGATGACAAAACAAAGGTAAGAAGCAAAATATGAGTTTTTTTCCTTTCATTTCTGCATTCACAGTTTGTTCTTACCAGGCATCCAAGAAAGTAGGATGTTCATGCTCTTCATTCAGTATCATTTTATTTACTTTGGTTGTACTGTCATCAATCATCGAAGGAGAGATTGTAGGGAATATGGCTATAGTTTGGATTTTTTCTGAATTGATTGACAACATAGTTATTGAGACTAATAACATGTTACTCAAGTATCAAGTATAGGCTTTAGTATCACTAGATTCAATACAAGAAAAGCTACCAAAAGTCTGAAAGAGATTGGATAAAGTCCTCGAAAGAATGCGACGCCGGATGGTCATCGAAGAAAGCAGGAGGCCCCTTTGGTATTTCTGCTGGTGAACGGAATTTGCAATGCGCACGAAGATTCGATACGCTGGTGGTGTGCAGGCTTCGCCGGAATCCACAGACGATGAGGAAACCATATACTCCATAAGTGGACACTACTATTGAGGTTTTTCTTCCAAAAGTGATGTCATTTCTTCCAAAGGGTGGAAAGAAGGCACTTGGTTTTTTTTTTTGAAAGGAAAAGGGCACGAGAGTGTGCCTATTTCATTGATAGAGTAGGGTTACAGCCGGCGAACCAGGCAAAGAGAGGGAAAAAGGAAAAAGGAAAAGGACAGAGAGGCACCCAGAGTGTTGTGTTTACAAAAGAAGGGCCGCTAAGGCTCTCGCTCCCGCTGCTAACCACATGTTGGTTGAGGATTTGATTTTTGCCATTAATGATGTCGTCGGGGAACCCTGGTGGCGGAAGATACGGGAATTTTGCTCGTTCCATATTTCCCACATCATGAGGAGGGCGAGGCTTCGGAACGCTTTACGCGGGAT
The DNA here is from genome assembly GCF_000263155.2 of Setaria italica. NCBI lineage: Eukaryota > Viridiplantae > Streptophyta > Magnoliopsida > Poales > Poaceae > Setaria > Setaria italica. The sequence goes on along the minus strand of NC_028450.1, from coordinate 21,246,004 downwards.
TCCTGTTGTTGATGTGATATTGGTCCACCAATCTATGGCCGTTATGCTGTGCTTCCATTGATCCGGTTGCAGGCTTTCCTGTGACAACCATTGGGCTACGAGTTTCCAGATTTGCTTTGTGTATCTGCATTCGGCTAGGAGATGATGCGTGGTCTCCATCGTGCATCGGCATAGGGTGCATGTTGGGGTGTGGTCCCAGCCCCGTTTTGCTAATCTGTCTGAAGTCCAGACCCTATTTTGGAGAATTAGCCAGGCAAAAAATTTGCATTTTGCTGGTGCCCAGGCTTGCCACACTGTTGCAAGATTAGTCGTCTTCACGGTACCTAGGAGTTGGGCCTTATATGCAGAAGCAGTGGTGTACTGACCACTCAGGGTGAATTTCCATGTAATTTCGTCCTCCTGAGTCGGGTTTAATTGGTACTATTGGACTAGAGGCCATAGGTCTACGAATTCGTTCAAGAGGGTGTTTGTAAGGCCTGCTGTGAGTTGAAGATCTCTGATCCAGTTGTTGTTGTGGATTGCCTCTCGCACTATCTTCTTCTTCCTTTTGGTTTTTGCGTAGAGTTGTGGAGCGATGTCCTTTGGTCGTCGGCCTGCTACCCACGCATCCTGCCAGAAACGTGTCCTGTCCCCATTGCCGATTTGGATCGTCGTACATGCAGCGAAAAGCAGTCTATCTCGGTCGTCGCATGGAGTTGCGGTTCCGACCCACATCTTGTCCGGGGAAGCCCATTCATGCCATAGCCATCTAAGGCGGAGCGCTCTTGCGAATTTATGAAGGTCTAGAATTCCCACGCCGCCATGCTCTTTTGGTAAAGTTGTCCTCGTCCAGTTGATCTTGCATTTTCCCCCGGTGAGCTCTTTGTCTCCTGCCCATAGAAAACGTTTTCTTATTTTGTCGATGTCCTCTAGTACTTCTTTGGGCGTTCTGAGGGCCGTTAGGGTGTAGACGGGTTGTGAGGATAGGACGGACTTGGTGAGGCATAATCGACCGGCCTGCGTGAGGTTCCTTCCCTTCCACTTTGACAGTTTGCTCGCCACTTTGTCGATCAGTGGTTGGAAATCTATGCGGCGTAGTCGTTCGACCGTTAGAGGAAGGCCCAGGTATTTTATCGGGAAATTCCTCTGCACTACAGGGAGGTTGCGGAGCGCTTCTGGAATGTTAGTGTGAGAGCAGCTTATCGGTGTGACGCTAGTTTTTTGGATGTTCGTCTTGAGGCCTGTCGCTTCCTCGAAATTTTGCAGGAGGTTCTTCAGATTTGTGACGTCCCTTGTAGTAGGCTTAATGAAAATCACCGCGTCGTCAGCGTACATGGATGTTCTCATTTTTGCCGCACGGTTATTTAGTTTTTGAAGCAGTCTCTTTTCCGTGGCGGCCGATAGCAGGTACTGTAGGGGGTCTATCGCTAGGATGAAAAGTAGCGGTGAGAGCGGGTCCCCTTGGCGGAGTCCTCTTCCATGTTGTATGTGTTCCAGGGGGAGTCCGTTGAGTAAAATTCGTGATGTTGACGTGGTCAGGATAGCCGCGATCCAGTCTCTCCATTTTGGTGGGAATCCTCTGCGTTGCATCATGGTGAGGAGGTAGTCCCATCGTACTGAGTCGAAAGCCTTGGATATGTCGAGCTTCATAAGCAGGGTCGGTTGACTGTGTCTGTGGAATCGGCGTGCCAGGTTTTGGACGTAGAGGAAATTATCATGAATGCTTCGTCCTTTGATGAAAGCGCTTTGGCATGGTGAGACTAGTTGGTTCATGAATGGAGCTAGGCGTAGGGCTAAGGTCTTTGTTATGATCTTCGCAATGGCGTGGATCAGGCTGATGGGCCTGTAATCTGCTATGCTCTCAGCCCCTTCTTTTTTGGGTATTAGAATGATTGTGGCTTTGTTTAGTAGGTTTAAATCTGCGCAGCGAGAGTTGAAGAAGGAAGATATTGCCGCCATGAGGTCACCTTTGATCGTCTCCCAGCAGGTGGTGAAGAAGAGTCCTGTATAACCGTCTGGTCCGGGCGCTTTGTTTTTAGGCATCTGTGAGACGGCCTGTCGGACCTCGTCTTCCGTGAACGGGTTATCGAGCGTAGACAGATCGACAGTCGGGAAGGTTAGAGCTGACCAGTTTAAGTCGAGCGTTCTGCGCAGCGGTTCCAGCATAACATTTTGGAAATGCTCTTGCATGATTTGTTGTTTGTCGTTATGGGTGAAGGCCCAGCCATTGTCCTTACTTAGTTTTTGAATGAAGTTTTTTCTCCTCCTGCCGTTTGCCTTTAAATGGAAGAATCTTATGTTGGCATCTCCTTCTTTTAGGTATTTGACTCTGGAGCATTGCTTTTTCCTGGCTCTCTCGATGACTGCCCATCCCATGAGTCTCAGTTTGAGTTTGCCCCTTAGTTGCGTTTCCGCCGTAGATAGTGCGCGATTATCCTGTGCCTCCTCTAGACGTAGTATGACCTCCCGAGCCATATGCATCTTCATTTTTACGTCCGATAGCATTGATCTGCTCCAGCGTTTTAGCGCCTGCGATGTCGCATAAAGTTTATGGCCCAACCTGTGAAAAGGCTCCGTATGATGTGTCAGGCTATTCCAAGCCGTGGAGACTACCTGTTGGAAATTTGGCAAGCGTACCCAGAAGTTTTCGAATTTGAAGGTTGTCGGGCGTCGGATGGTGGCATGGTTGGTTAGTAGCAGAGGAGAGTGGTCGGAGTGGGCTGATGATAGCGCGTGCAGTAGGCAATTATCAAATCGGAGGTCCCAGCTTTGGTTGCAGAAAACTCTGTCGAGACGGAGAAGCGTTGGTGTCCTACGTTCATTGCTCCATGTGAATCTTCTATTTTGCAGGTTTAATTCCTTTAAGCCGCAGTAGTTGATGGTGTTTCTGAACCTGTTCATAAGCCGCCGGTTGAGGTTCATATTGTTTTTATCTCTTGCACGGTAGATTAAATTGAAGTCCCCTAGGATTATCCATTTTGTGTCGTCAGATGGTTTTAGCAGCCGCATATGTCTTAGGAAGGCTTCTTTTTCGGGTCGTCGCACCGGGCCGTATACTGCGGTTAGCTTGAAGGTGGTCATGCAATGCCGGATTGTTATCTCCGCCGATATGGAATATCTACCAATTGTTATGTTTTGAGTTTGTACCGTCGTGTCATTCCATAGGAGGAGGATCCCTCCTTTCGTGCCTATCGCCGGTTTATATGCAAAGCCGTTTAATTTGTAGGCTCCCAGAAAGGCGGCCAGGCTGGAGTCGATGGATTGGAGTTTTGTTTCTTGAAGGCATGCAATTTGACACGGCGTCGATCTCATCAAATCATGTACGGGTAGGCAGCATGCTGCCGCGTTTAGTCCTCGAACGTTCCACGATAAAATATCCAAGTTGCCGTATGTCATAAAGCAGTTTTTGGCCTCATGTAGTATATGTTGCTACAGCATTTTGGTCGATTAAGATCTTCGACGGTTATGCAAAAGGTGTTGTTTGTGGTTGTTGTTAGGCGTGGCCTAAGAACGACGTGGGCAGGAGGCCCCCCTAGTTGTACGGCAGTTCGTAGGTTCGTGATACATATAAATGCTCGAAGGTCGAAGCCAGCAGGGCGTGGAAGATTAAATGCCCGAAGGTCGCAGCCAGCAGGGCTTTGCAGTACAGTTGGTGATACAAACAGAAGGACGAACGACATGTAGTGACGGTGGACGCTCGAAGTTGTTGTCACCGCTCTAAGCTGTAGGGTCCCCATTAATCTGCTGTAGCTCCGCCGCGGCCGTGCCTGCGTGGTTCATGAGCGCGTCTCCTAGCATGTCCGCACCTTCATCGTCCAAACCAAAGATGGCCGTCAGGGCTGCCACTATGTTCTCCAGGAGGGGTCCTTGGAACATTGACAGGAAGTCGCGAAGGATCTCGTCAATTGATGTCTTTTCTTCAGTGGTTAGTCCCAGCTTTCGGCATAAGTTTCTTTGCGCCTTCTCGGTCACCGGGATGGATGGCTTCCTTGCCAGCCGCGCACTCCTTCGAACCGCCGTCATGTTGAAGGTACGGCGTTGATGTTGGCGACGTGGCTCCGGCTCCTGGAGCAGTGGTGGAGGTGGATTGCAGAAGAGAGAATTAATCTCCCTCAAATCCTGCTCTCCCTCCCTCTGCCCGTTCAGCGGGCTCTCTTGACCGACTTGCTCGTTGAAGCCCATGTCATTGGGCCTGACTTGGCGAGCTGCCCCCCCTGCAGAGGTAGCCGCATGGGCCGGCGACCCGGCAACAGGCGGGGAGGGGGCTCCTTGCACCGCTGGGCCGTCTTGCGTCGCCATCCGGATCGGTGTCGTGGGCGAGCGGCCCGGTGTGGGGGAGCGACGAACGGAGGCCCCGTTCGCAGTCGGGCCATCAGCGAAGGCCGCGTCGGGGCCATGTGATGTGGGCTGGTGGCCCAGCTGGGGTGTCTCCTAAGCCGTTGGCCCAGCAGCTAGTGGCCCCCTCTTCTGGCCGTCGTCGCGGCCCACTGTTGCTGTGTCCTGCTTGATGCCGACGGACATGGCGTCGAGCGCCCGTTCGACGTCTGCCACCGTCGGCGATGGCGGCGCCGGGAGGTGTGCCGCCCGCAGGGTGCCGAAGACTTGGGGCAGCGGGATGGTTGCGGACCAGGCTTTTTCGCCCGAGGATGTGTCGTCGAAGCCTAGGCGGTCGGCGAGCCAGGAGATCTTGCGTGCGTAGTCGTCGGCGTGGAGGTCCCTGTTCCTAGCTTCCAGAGAAAGACAGCTAGTGGGTGTCGTTACCTGGTTGTGCTTCATCATCGCGGTCGCTTGGGCCTGGAACAGGGCTCGGAGTTGAGACATGTTGTGGATGCTCTGCTCCTGTGCGCCGATGGCATGGTGTCGTCCTTGTGGCGGCGCGTAGTTGCGGTGGGGCGGTGACCTGGTGCGGTCGCGGCGCCCAGCATCCGCGCAGCCCCAGTAGGCGTCGCCGAACTTGCGCCCATGGCCTGGATGGTCGTAGTCCGGGTGCTCGTCGTCATCGTTGTCAGCGTCGTCGCCCCCGCGCCGGGACGGCCAGACAAAATCACTTTTGCAGGTTTGTCGGGCCGCCCGGAGCTTGGTGCTGCTCCTGTCGTCCTGGCGAGCGTGTCGTCCCCGCCCGTGTCCGCCACCAGCCGCGTCGCCTTCACCGGAGACTCTGCGCCCGACGCCGGTGGCACCAGAGGCTCCGTTCCTCCCGCGTCGCTGGTCCTCCATCCTTCTGTCGCCGTGGTTGTCGTGGGTCCGAGATTCAGGCTCTCGCGGTGGTCGCGGCAGCCTAGCTGGGAAGCGCGATCTCGCGTCCGGTGGGGCGCCATCAACAAGGCCATACCGCCATTCATACCGAAGGTACTTGGTTAGGCATAGTGAGATTACTCCAGAAATTAGTTCGTTTTTTCTTGGAACCGGCGGGCCTTATTAGAGATGGTGGTATTAGAGATGGTGAGGTTAAGAGCATGTTTGGTAGAACTCCATCTAATTTAATTTTTAGTGAGAGTTGATTCTCTGAGAGAAGTGATTCTATGGCTGAAAGAATTCTCTTTAATTCTCTAGCATAAACTTTTAAAATCAGGATGGAGAATCACTCCCCAGAATTAGAGAAACTATTTTTTCCAGCTCCCGGCTTCTTAGTCATTTCAGATTCTGTAAAAATCACTTTTATCTGAAAAATTGTTTGACAGAACTCCTACTGGATTTAAGGAGATAATCAGCTCTGCGAGCTCTGCCAAACAGGACCTAATTCCAACGGCTGAGTTACAGGGTACTCTGCGAAAATTTTTGACCACTCGAGCATTCCCTTCCGTCGAACAGCCTTGAAGCTCGTCACCCAGCCATGCAGATGCGGCACCCCTGATTTAGCGTCCCCCTCTCCGGCCAGCATGCACGTCCAAGTTTAGGACACTAGCCACGCACATCTATTAATCTATATTGCTATCTCTCTCCACAAACTTCGGTGAATCAGGCAGCAGCCATGGCATCGCGTCTGCCCCCCATTGCGCTCCTCCTCGTCCTTGCCGGCCTCACCTCGCCGGCGGCGGCCTTCAACATCACGAGGCTTCTCGGCGAGTTCCCCGATTTCACCACCTTCAACAACCTCCTGTCGCAGGCGAAGCTCGCCGATGACATCAATCGCCGGCAGACCATCACCGTGCTCGCCGTTGACAACGGCGCCGCGGGCGGCATCTCCTCCCTCCCCTCCGACGTGCAGCGCAAGGTGCTCTCCATGCACGTCGTCCTCGACTACTACGACACGGCCAAGCTCGGGGCCATCAAGAACCACACCACCCTGCTGACCACCATGTTCCAGTCCTCCGGCCAGGCCACCGACCGCATGGGATTCCTCAACTTCACCAAACGCTCCGACGGCACCATGGTGTTCGGCTCCGCCGAGCCCGGCGCGCCCAAGAACTCCCAGATGGTCAAGTCCGTCGCCTCCCGCCCGTACAACATCTCCGTGCTGCAGGTCAGCGCCCCCATCGTGCCGCCCGGCGTCGGCGGCTCCGCGGACGCCGGCGCGCCACCCCCGCACAAGGCCACGGCGCTCGCTCCGGCGCCTGCGGCCAAGGGAAAGAAGGGAGCTCCGTCGCCCAAGGATGAGGAGACCCCTGCTCCGGCACCGTCCGACGACGACGGCGGCGCCGACGCACCTGATGCCGACGCGCCTGGCCCGGCTGCCGATGGGCCGGCGGCTGATGGCCCCACGGCGGATGGTCCGGGGGCAGACGGCCCGGCGGCCGACGCGCCGGCGCATAAGAAGAGCAGCGACGACGCGGCTGACGCGCCCGAGGGCTCAGCCGCCGGCAGGGTAGTGGCCGGTGCGGGTCTCGGAATCGTGGCGCTTCTGATGGCGATCATTTGACGGTGACTAATGCGCTGGAAATTACGTGGAAGGGAGTTGCGCTCGCGCTCCCCCGTGCTCGACTAATGTAACCAACAACCTCCCTCCTCCCTCCTATTTTCTGTGTTAAATCTGTTGAGCCTACTTATGATGTTATATGTAGTAGTAATCATGTATGCAGATAGTCCTAAATTGATTTGAATTGGAATATTCGAACCATATGAGAACGAGTCTCGACCCTGATCGCGAGGGATCATACTATCACTACTGGAAAACTGAGCATTCGTCGATGGCGTTAGTACCAGCTGGCTTTTGGTTCGGTACTAATGCGTGGAATTAATACCAGTCGTCATGCATAGTACCACAGGAGCCCCTTTAGTACCAGTTGGGGGTCTTAGCCGGTACTAAATAGTGGCATAGGGACCGGGTGGCCAACGGCTAAATTCTCCTAAAAGTCAATCAGTACCGGTTGGTAAGTTAAGCCGGTACTAAATGGTGTTCATACATGTTAATATCGGTGAGAACCTCCAATCGGCACCATTTAGTATCGGATTGACCAACGTACCGGTACTAACGTACACCCTATAAATCATGTTGTTTCTTCCTCCCCGAGCCCGAGCTCAGCTCCACCATTTGACTGAGAGCTCGGGCTTCTTCACTCCCATGATGACCTAGAGGAGGTGCTGCCCGTTTTTTCACTATTTGTGGGATTTCACTCATCCAATTGTTTTAAAGGTTAGCAACTTCATCCTCCCTCCTCTTATGATTAGTATTTTATGTTTCATGCTTTGTAGCTAGAGAAATTTATGATTTTTTAGAACGAGAATAATCTAGAATTTTTTATTTATACATGCACGGAGAATGAAGATTTTTTACTTATAAGGATAGAGGGAAATTAGAGTTCAAATAAATATAATTTTGTTCTTCATAATACTAATATCATACTAATGTCGTATCGTCGTATTTAAAAATAAAAGTGTGTTGGATATTGAGAAATTCGTATTGGATATTGAGAAATATATTTGCCTAATTACTTTTTAGTAGCATCTTGGATGAGAAATTTAGTTTTATACGAAACAAAAATAATAAACTAATTTTATTGCTTTACAAAAATGACATAGTTGAAAGCTCATGACGACTAATAACTTTATTTTGTAGTTGTTTTAATACAAAATAATTTTTACAATATTTTATATAAATTTGATATATGTGCGTATGATGATGAACTGCGCCTATATTAAATTTACTCCAGGATTACACAGCTTTATTGGAAAGGTAGTAAAACAATGAATTAATCATTGCATCTACTCTTACAGTAGAGTTGTGTAAACTTGCAGAAATAGGCGTTAAGCTGATGCATGAACTAATTTTTAGGCAAAACGTACTTGTATAAATTTCAGAAATGTGCAGATGATGATGAATTGGCCTACTGTTCCTATTGCATGATGAATGAGCTCGATTGGGAATGTAGTAAAGCACTGAAATAAATGATTGCATCTACTCGCCCAGTCGAATTCTGCAGGAGGAGGCATTATCTTGATGCACTCATCTCGCCCACTGAAGGAAGAATTCAGTTCAGGGAACAATATCAGGACAGGAAATGAAACTGCTGCGTGAGCACGGTGATCATGAGTACAATTAGAGAGTAGAGAGCAGAGAGGCTGACCTGGACATTGCCCTTGTGGCCCGCAAAGTCCTTCGAATTAATAAGGCGAATTTCTGTACCATACTACAATGACAGGATTGTAAGATAATCCAACAAAACAATCCGTGCCAGGAATAGAACAACCATACCAGTTTTATCTTTTTGAATTAACAAGGCAGATTTTTGTGGCTGCTAACCTCAAACCAACGGAATAGCACTAAAAATTGGATTGACAGTGTAGAAAAAATCTCCCGTTCCTCATCCATGGATTAATCAGAAATTTGGAAGGCCCATACAAAAATAACGAACTGGGATACACAGATTTGCACGAATGCTCACCTCACAATCCATTCTTCTCTATGCACGGATTGGGATTGGTGGGGAAGCCTAGCGCAAGTCATGGCGGCAGTGCTTTAGACGATGCCCACGGTGGATGGATGCCAACGGCTGCCCACTGGCCTTGGGGATGGATGGCAAATCGCCGCAGGTGGATTGGAGCGTCTCCATGGACGGGAGTGTCATCCGATTTGAAGCTGCGGATGTGGCCAGAGTGTCATCTGATTTGAAGCCTAATCAATAATCTGACTTCAGGTTCCTGCTGCGAAACCAAATCGGATGAAATAAACAGGAGATAGATTACCGGAGCTGCTTGACACCCTATCGGTGAGGACGGCATAACCCATGCGCAGACCGGTCGGGGTCTCTCCGTTGCCTGCCGCCGGGATCTGACGCCATCGCCGGCCGGCCGCTCCATATGGTGCCGCCGATTCGGGAGGGTGCTTGTCGTGAGAGCGGAAGGGCCACCGCTGGGTCGCTGCAAGGCCGTCGCTGGGCTACAGCGACGGGGGACGGGCTGGGGAAGCCGGGAAGGGGCAGCGGAGGTCGCCGGTGTATCGCTCGGCGATGTTAATTGGTGGGTGCGCTGGCGTTCAGGCTCAGAGCCGAGTCGAACCGTGCAAGCTGCTCCGGAGCCGTGCGGGGATTGGCGGATGATGACGCGGCTCGGGACGGATCGGCAAGACGGTGGCCAGCTATAGAAAATATATATATATATATATATATATATATATATATATATATCGGTCAATTGAGTAACATCACGACATGGCTTAAGGTTTAGTACCGGTTAGGTACTAAATGGCGCTGGTTGATCTGCTCGATATTAAATATCAAGACATTTAACATTTAGTATGAAGTAGCGATATTGGTAAGGCACCCAGCACTAAAACAATTTACCGATCAATCGTTCAGCAGTGTATATAGAACCCTCAAGCATTTGGGTAGTTCGCAGTTCGGCTGATCCGCGATTTAGCAATTGATTCGAATCAGGCTTAGAAGTTAGAATTTTTCATACCTGCTGTGCGCCTCTAGAGAAAAAACTGGAGCTGGTCCTGCTAAACGCACAGCCATGGTATCTAATCGCTAATGGAAGAGGCCGAAGGAACCGGAGCTCACAGAGGAGAGGTGACAAGCTTTCTGGTTGAACCTCATCGTCAAACATTAAAATGATCATTGCTGAGCCATTCAAACTAATCATTTGGATCGTTAATAATTGTAATGCAGTCCTCCAATCTAGACATGCAATTTTTTAATTCAAAAGTAAATACTTTGAGGGCCTGTTTGTTTCATTGGAATCTACAGGAATTGGAATTAGTTTCCAAGGTCACCATGTTTGGTTCCCTCCGGAATTAGAAACAGTGATTCCTGATGATTCCATCTTCCCTTCCCCACATTCCGAACAAAATATGAGGAAACTGATTCCCCCCCGAGGCCCCGACTCCTCGCCCCCACTCGCCTGCTCCCGACGCCTCCCGAGTCCCGACTCGCCCCTGTGCCGCCGCCCCCGACTCCGCGCCGCCACCTCCCGCGCCGCCGCCTCCTCCTCCGGCGCCCCCTCCGCCAGCCCCTCCTCCGCCAGCCCTGAATCCGCGCCGCCGCCGCCGCCCCCAGCCAGCCCGCCCGCACCCCGTTCCACCCGCTCGCCTCCGCCCCCGTGTCCCTGCGCCTCGCGCGCCCCTCGTCCTCGTCCCGCCGCCGCCTCGAGGCCTCGTTCCGGGCGCTCTCGGCCGGCCACCGCTTCGCCGGGAGGCCCCGCCGCGTCGTCGCCGCCTTCGCGGGGGAGGAAACCGTGAGTCAACCTTCTCTCTCCGAGATCCTCGCGCGCGCTGCTGTTTCCGCGCCGAGATTCCCTCGCTCGCTGGCGTGGTTGTTTTGCTTCCGCCTAACTGATCCCTAAATTCGGGTGGTTCTTTTTTACTCACTGAGTATGTTCTTTTTTAGAGGCTGTAGACAGATCTGAGGGAAGGGAAGCACAGGGACGGGAGGAGGAGGAGCTCGACAGCTATCCATTTTACTCACTGGAAGATCGACGTGCACCACCAATACTCCTACCTTGGTGAGTCTTGCAGATCTAAGTTTTAAGCTTGCTAGTTTTAAGCATGAACTGCTAATTAGTTGTCTATCAAAAGTTTTAAGCTTGCTAGTTTCTACTTTCAGTAGAATGGAGATATGTACTAGATTTGTGTAAACCATAGCTCTGTACATGTGTTTCTACTGTTTTATAATTCCTGTTTTGATGGTAACAAGTCTCATTCAGCATGGTGATTTATGTTCACTAATGTATGTGCTGCAGTAGATCTGTATAACCATGCTTTCTGGGCTTCTGGCAGAATTAGTGCAAAAGAGGCCATCACAGTAGTATAATTAGTCAAGCTTTTTCTTAGAGCATGCAGGAAGGTCTTCCTATTATTAATTAACTCAAACTTTTAGATAATATAAACAAGTTTGGATGAGAAATGCAAAATTATTGTGGTAACAGGAGGTTAGTTGTAATAGAACATGGAGGGTGGGATGAGTAGTACTAGTATACATGAGCTGCATATGCAGAATTTTGAGTGCCAGCAACAGTCCAATGTATTTTCAACATTTGCAATTGATCCTCTTGTACAATTGCACCAGCTCCTTGCTCCATCGATGCCGTGCCTCTTCTCTTCACCTCAAATGTACTGGTTGTGCTTCATGTGCCAACTGTTTGCCCTTTTAAATTTGCCAACATGGTGATATGCTTTGTAATCAGGCAGTGACAAGCTGATGACATTGAATAAAAACTATTTTGTACACCTGGTGCCTATCCCCAATGTTTTGTAGGAATATATGCCATTTTAGTGCAAACCTGGAGCATCTCCTAGAGTGAAATTAGGTTAGGCATTGGGGCGCTCCAGAGTTCAAACTATTTGCCAGTATTATTTTTGTTAACTGATAAATTTTATTACTAGATAAAGCACTTGCCTCTTGCTGGACCCCCATTACTTTGGTGTTGCTCTGGTTATTGGCAAGGCTAGCAGCAGCCATGAGCTGTCTTGAATCATGCATATTCTGAAACTTCGCAATAGTTTTAGAATAACTATTCAGACTCTCTGCATATGAACACAGAAATGGATGTCAAGTACTGAAGGTGAAATAGGCTCACTAACATGTTACAGATGGTTTGTGTGGGAGTAGTTCACCAATGCTTGATGATTGATCCACTTCCCCATTTCTTGTTTCAGATAAATGGCTATCATCAGCTTGAATGTCAGAGTGTTCCTGAGGCTGTTTACTCTTATCTGAACTTTCCTTTGCAGCGTCACCAGATCCTGACCCAGGTATCACCCTATGTATACTTTGCAGGTTCAATTATTCATTTAATGTTACATTTTGATAGTGTAGTCTGGTACATTTTGAATGCGCGGGGTGCCTTCTTAATGGAGAGGTGATGTTGTTGACCTGCATAATTGTTGAGAATATAGGGCCAGTAGGGGACTCCCCTGCTGTTCAGGTCAAAAAAATGCTGAGGGCATCTATGCTTAGGCTGTCAAAGAAATCACGCCGCAGCTTTGGCGTGGCCAGAACTGCGGCCTGGCGAGCTCCGGCGGCTACCAAACAGGACCATAATCTTGTTGTGTTTTCTGCCTTATGAACCCCATCACTCAGAACTTGACATCTCCAACTATAAAGGCAGTTAGTTATTGTGTTATCATCAAGGAGTTGTCTGGTTCAGTATTGAGATGCAGTGAATTTCGGTGTGGGAAACTTGATTACTGGTCACCGAAACAAACTAGGAAATGCATGCTTAGACACCAAACAAACTGGGAAGTGATGCTTAAAACAACTTGAGATTGTGGTGGTCCTTCCACCTAGCAGAGCAGACTTTAGTTCCGCTGTGCATTACCTTGTAGTAGAAACTGTGATGGGACCAGTAGACGCCCATCTCATGACTCTTGGTGCTTGCTATTGAAATGAAACAAGCATGGATAGTGCATTCTTTGCAGGTTCAATTATTCATTTAATGTTACATTTTGATAGTGTAGTCTGGTACATTTTGATTCTGCAATATATAACTGGACAGAAACAAGCATGGATAGTGCATTCTGTTTTTTGGACCTGTTGAGTGTATTCTGTTTTTTTGGACCTTGAACCTTGTTGAGTGCATTCTGTTAGGTTTCCAGTGACAGTTAATATATGTTAACTGAGAATCTGAAATTCTTATTTTTTAACACAAGAAGTTACTGATTATCCAAAATAGTGTAGCATTTTGATGATAAATTAAAATATTCCTTTTTGCATATGTGCTTTAGATGCCTGACAACAACATAGACTTGGTTAATACAAGCATGGAGCAAATGAGAGAGATGAGTAGGAAAAAGAGAAAAAGGGTGGCTGCTTTATTTGTTTCTGCTGTCATGAGCATGATTGTGCACTGGTATCAGCGTAAGAGACCTAGACATATTGTTGATCCGAATGAAGTGGCTGAGAGAGATGTAGCTACACGCAAACAAATGCTAAGAAATCTGTACCAAGGATCAAATGTCTATTGCTATGATAGTTTGCGCCTAACTAAGAGATCATTTTATGACCTATGTGCCATCTTACGTGAGAGATGTGGTATGTGTGATAACAAGAATGTGTCGGTAGAAGAAAAGGTAGCAATCTTTTTGCTTGTAGTGGGTCATGGCACTAAGATGAGGATGATTCGTAGCTCATATGGATGGTCACTTGAGCCAATCTGCCGTCACTTCAATGAGGTGCTTAGAGGTATTCTATCATTATGCCATGAATTTATCAAGCTTCCTGATCCATCAGCTGTACAACCTGAGGATTCCAAGTGGAAGTGGTTTGAAGATTGCCTTGGAGCATTAGATGGTACACACATTGACGTTTTTGTGCCTTTGGCTGACCAAGGGAGGTATAGGAATAGGAAGCAACAGATTACCACCAATGTTTTAGGGGTTTGTGATCGTCACATGAAATTTGTTTATGTCTTAGCGGGATGGGAAGGATCAGCTTCAGATTCACGTGTGCTACGTGATGCAATGTCTCGGGACGATGCATTTGTTATTCCAAGTGGGAAATACTATCTAGTAGATGCGGGATACACCAATGGACCAGGCTTTCTTGCTCCATATCGATCCACTCGCTACCACTTGAATGAGTGGGCTGCTCAAGGGCATAACCCATCCACTGCCAAAGAACTATTCAATTTGCGCCATTCAACTGCTAGAAATGTGATAGAGAGAACATTTGGGCTATTGAAGATGAGGTGGGCTATACTAAGAAGCAACTCATATTTTGACTTGCAAAATCAGGTATTCCGTAGTTAGTAACCTAGCTTGAAATTCATCTCTGAATGACCCTAGCTAGCATGCAACTCATTTCTACTAAATTCTTGCAGATTAGGATCATTAATGCTTGCTGCATATTGCACAACTTTGTAATTGATAGACAGAGAGATATGGATGATTTACTTATACACCAAGTTGATCAAGTAATATCTTTTGAACCTCATGAAGTTCAAAGTGAAGTGGGTATGATTACCAATGTTCAATCAACAAATGAATGGAGCAATTTTAGGGATACCAAAGCTAACCAAATGTTTGCTGATTACCAAGCAAGACGTGGTCAATGTATGATAAATTTATCATCAATGCATGCTTAAACTTATGATATTTGGTTTTACTCCTTAATATTTTACTAATAACCTTTTGTTAACTTTTTTCCTGTAGGATATGGAGAAGGGCAAGAAGTCAGGCTCGGGCAGGGGTTACATTTCTTGGAATGATGACATGGACAAGGCTCTTCTTGACACATTTGTGGAGTACTATAACAAGGGTGACAGATGCCAGAATGGGTGGAAGTCTCATGTCTATACAGCTGCTATCAAGAATGTCCGAGAAAAGTGTAATGTGGATATCTCAAAAGACAACATCATGGCGAGGAACAAGACCTTTGACAAACACTACACTATCATCAATGGTATGCTGGAATCAAGTGGATTTGGTTGGGATTGGAACAAAAACAAAATATCTGTTGATAGTGATGCTGTATGGGAAGAATATGTGGCGGTAAGTTTCAAAAACCACTTATTTACTTAAATTTGTGTTAAGTTCAGAAAAACTAAATATTGCTTGGTGGCAACATGTGGTGACTGGCCGATTGCTGACCTATTCTTGTGGTGCTGGTGGTACTGTTAGACATGAATATGGTGATAGTAATATGAAGTATCTGGTCTTGCACATGGTCGGATGTCTTTTAAATTTTCAGTGACTTGCTTGTGGAGAATCTTTAAACTTGACCACTGACTTTAGTTTCAGTTCTCTAATTTAATGAGGCCAGTTTCTCAAGCTTACTGTGTATCTAAACTAATATAGTCCTTTTCTGAAACCTCTGTCAAGCTTTCATTTGAGAACCTCTGTCAAGCTTACTGTGTATCTAAACTAATATAGACTTGATCAACTCAAATGTTCATAGGACTTGTATACATGTGTTAACCATGTTAAGCTTACTGTCCATTAACCATTGTCAAATGTTTAATGAACCTCTGTCAACCTCTGTCAAGCTTACTGTCCATTAACCATGTTAGCTGATGTCATTCATAGGACTTGTATACATGTGTTAACCATGTTAAGCTTACTGTCCATTAACCATTGTCAAATGTTTAATGAACCTCTGTCAACCTCTGTCAAGCTTACTGTCCATTAACCATGTTAGCTGATGTCATTCATAGGACTTGTATACATGTGTTAACCATTTGTTTTTTTTTGTAGAAAAACAAAGAAGCTTCTGGGTATAGGCACAAGACTGTCTTGTACTGGGACTCAATTAGCTTGGTGTTTGGCAAAGACCATGCTACCGGTGAAGCGGCAAGGACTGCAGCTGAGAGCTCAAAAGACATGAGTAAGGAAGATCTTAGTAACAAAGAGCCCACATCATCGGCAACTTCAGGAAGTTTAAAGAGGCAACGGTCAGGCGACTCTTTTACCTCTATGATGGCTGAAAAACTAGACAAGTTTGCTGAAGCACTAAAGGAGGAAGCCCCTAAAGGACCAACATCAAAAGAAATTCTAGACACTGAATGAAGTACAAGGATTGGATGAAGACACTTTGTTGGACCTATTTGATATCCTGACCGGTGATGCACGCAAGTACGAGTCTCTGTTGGCGCTTCCAGAGAGGATGAGGAAGAGGTGGCTTCTAAAACAGCTCAACAAGTGAAGAAACTAGTTCATCTATATCAAGTGATGGATAATATCTATTGAACTTGTAATAATATGTGGCATTGTATGTACGATTTCTGTAGCTCATCTGAAAGTATTATCTTGTATTTTATCTGTATTTTCCTAGCTGGAGGTATGTAACTCGTGTATGATGTGTCCTTGCATAAAGATTGTTCATGGGTGTCATCGACGCATAATGAGCTCCATGCTAGGAATTTCGAAGCTATCAGATTTAACCTATATTTTCCAAAGAAGTAGTTTCCTCTCTAATCAACCAAACAATATTTGGAATCTAATTCTAGGAATTAGTTTCTTTGTACATCCAAACAAGAAAATTGAAATGAATCTAATTCTATGTAATTTAATTTCTATTGAATCTAATTGCTAGAATTAGATTCCTAGAATGAGATTCAATTCCATCGAAACAAACGGGCCCTGAGAGAATATGCAAGTTTGCAATACAGTCCTCCCATATAGACATGCTACCAATTAACCAAATTATACACACAATACACATGCTTAGTGTACAAAAGTAGTATCATCAATTGTATTGTATCACACGGATGTTTACAACATCAATTTTGTAGCAATCGATAATATACTGCGCAGTAATTCGTGGTCAGAATATGCTTTAAAGATTTTCAAATCCTAATACGTGGAGTGCATGGTATAAAACACCCAAGGGATTAATGGCAAAAAACAGATCAGGCCATCAAATGTAAAAATAAATGATGTAAAGATACACACCAATCCTTATCATGTATTTCCAAAAATGGAGAAACCATGCTGAAATCCATATATACAAAAGCTAATGACACAACTCAATACACGTTCAGACATTTACTTCTTGGAACGATTCAAAAAGATCAACAAAGCAATCTAACGATCGGAGGTCCTGCTAATATGATTCATCTGTGCAGCTATGCAACATTGGTTGTCACTTTGCTGCTCATCTACCACTAAACTAAGCCGGAAAAAAAGCTAAACAACACATCAGTTCTGTTAAGTTAAAAACCATTCCATGTTGGACTGTCTCTTCCTGCTCCATTTCTTCTCATACTTAAACTTCCTAAACTTTCGTTGTTGCTTCAAGGTATTTGAATAATCCCTACCTTCTTCACATTCAACAAAATCCATAAGATCACTCCAGTCTGGTGAATATTCGGGATGACACTCCAAAAAGGCATGACCATCAGCCTTTCCAATTATGGACAAACACTTCTGCGGGGTGCCCAACCTGCAACACAATATTAACACAATTCAAAATCAATATTCATTAGCATTTTGCTAAGCTAACAGACACATGAATCAGAGATCAAGATAGACACAAAACTAGTATTACTCCTACATGTTTATAATAGGTCTAAAGATGGTAACAACAAAACAGTTCGCCATCATCAATTTGTTGATCTATAGAAATTCACCTGATCAAAACTCAGTAGAAGGGTTTAAATTGATCTTGACTATATATCACAATACACAAAAACAGTAGTGCAACAAACCAGTAAACATTGCAGACAAAGGTGCACACCAATACTTTTTATTTGTCTCTGTCCTTCCAATAAAAAGTATCTACAAAAAATATATCATTTCGATGGAACCATATCCAGCATTGTGATATACTATCTGCAATTGCCATACACCCACCAAGAATCACCAGGAATCCGGGGTCCATGGAGTCAAGGAGACGTTGGTCACAGGAGCTAAAACTGTTGGTCGATGGGGCACATGGTAGCTTTCTTCAGGGTGCTAGTTTGGGACAGGGTTCATCACCCCAATAGGTCCCAAGTCAATAACACATGGTTCCAACCAATTAAGTTCACATAACACCTAAACATCGATTTGGAAAAGGGAGGGGGGAACTGATAACAAGGAATTGGGCATTGAATCATTGGCCAATTCCTCCTGTATGAAATTGATGTCAGAAAGTACCCTGGTGCACTTAGTATTACTAAACTATGCAAAAATATAATGTCATGGATGTAATTTGAAATCTAATAATGTTGTTTCTGTAGAATAAATGCCACTAGGCAAAGCATGTATAACTGTATTGTCTCAGACGTCACATCTAGAGATATCATAAATCTCTAAGAGAAGACCTCCCTCCCTCCCTCGCACGTGTCCAACTAAGACTTCGCTGATCTGCAAGGTTATGAACTCTCTCTCTTGTCCAACTAATACTTCACTAATCTGCAAGTTTATGAACATGGCTGATGTAGCACCATTGTACTTGTACATGTCCTTGAATATTGTTGGTAAAATTGTTCGACAGTTTCTATAAGTTAGTAACAGATGGAGCAATACCTTTGCTATCAAAATTTATTAACCCATTACTGTTCTTTCATGTACAAAGCTACTAAGATAAATACTAGAAGATATTGTTTTTTGACTTCATTTCCACATTTAACATACGGAACAAAGACAAGTTTCTCAATTGTGGACGTAAGCAACAACTGAAAATATGGTTTCAGACGCTACCTGCTTCCATCTCCATCAACGCGCCTGCCTTTATGAATTTTACGTATGGCTTCATACCGTAATGCCATCGCCTTAGTCCGTGCAGAAACCTGCATATGCGGTACTCAAATAAAATGAAATTGCAGCAACAAAATAGAGCAAAAAAAGCAAGTCGATATGAATCAAGAAGAATCAATATATTTAGTGCTACCTTTAAGATTCCCTCCTCGGTAGAGCAGACAACTGCAGATTCTTTTGAAGAAAGCTCAAATGTACTCAGACCTTCCTCTTCGGCAATAAGATTCATGGACATTATCATCATGACAACGCAACCTTTCCACAGAAAGCCAAGCCTTTTTCTTACACAACAAAGTGACATGGTGGCAAAATGAGCCAACATTGCCATTGAGGCTCTTTCCCTATCCACAGGCATCCCAATAATATCAAGTAAGTCATATCTAAGAAGCCCATTAGCTTCATGTTGCCCAAGCAAACAGATACTTTCATATATAAAATTGTACCCCGTGCAGAGTGTTGCATAATCTACATTTTCTTTGTCACCGGCAGATGCCATTTGGCTGACACAATGCAGGATGTGTAGAAGTGAGGAACTCATTACTCTAAGTACTGCAGCAAGGCAAATGATCTCATCTGATACTTCAGTATCAGATTCATGCACATCCTTTTGCTTTGCACAGTGCAAGATGTTTAACAATATATCCTTCACAACCATAGATGATTCTTGCCTGAACTTTTCATGAAGGATATGCTGGTGTTCTTCAATTAGGCGATCAATGTCATTCTCATTGGTGGGCAGGTCATCACCAGAGTGCAATTGGCAAAACAAAAGCAGCCCATTGATCTGACTTCTGAGTTTCTGATCAGTGGCATCTGTGATACAGCAACATAAAGGTATTTCCTTAACAAAACGACTCCATGGGGTTTTCACACCACCAGTTCTGTTGAAAATATGCAATGCTGGTAAATATCTCACATAAAGATTCATGGCATGCTCAAATGCTAGCAAATGCAAGTCCACATTTCGATCACTGATGCATCTTGACACGAGCAGTAAAAGATGTGCCTGGACAACAGTTGGCAAAGGAAACAAGCAGGTCCTGTGAATCAGCGCAAGAGCCCCCTGAAAGCTAATTTCTGGAGTCCCCCGTGGCTCATTCCCTAACCAAGAAAGTGCACTCCAAAACACCTCAAATCCTTCCCCATTCTCCAATGATGAAATGAAATGGCGGCACACAAGCTCCAGCATGAGGTGGTGATCACCCTGGCATGGCAGGGCCCTAGTAAAGATCCTTGAGCCTTCTGGTGCAGCACAGTCAGCCATGGCCAAGCAGCTCCTCAATTTCCCATTAGAAACAAGGCTTTCAGCGAACACCTGCAAGAACCAGAACAAAGTTCACTTATCCAAACCAATAAGCCCACAGCACACTCAAGTGGAAGGGGCCATCAACACTTCAAACAAATTCCTGAATCTTTCGTAAAGGAATTGACGCAACCAACTACACAGAGGGCACTTAACGAGTACATCTCGTTTCAAAAAAAAAAAAGAAAAAAAGAAAAAAAAACGAGTACCTCGAGTGATGGGAGGAGGGAGGGGGACGGGTCGCCGGAGAGGATGGCACCAAGGGAGGCGAGGAGGCCGCGGCAGCATTCAGCGGCTAGGCTTGGATCGCCGGCGTTGAGAAGAGGCAGCAACAGGAAGCAGCGGCGGAAGAGAGCCAGAAGGTCGGCGCAAGGCGGGGACGTCGAGGAGGAGATATCGTGCCGGGAGAGCTCCGACAAAGTAAGGGTCACCACGCACCGGGCGGCTTCGAGCTTTTCGGCGTCGGGCATCGGCGGCGGATTGGGAGCGGAAACCCGAGAATTTGTTGCCTCCGAGAAGGAGGAGCGAGGAGAATCGGGATGGGAGGAGCAGGCAAAGGGGTCCTTCACGAACGGCACCTATGGCCGGCCTTTCCCTGAGCTCTGCCTGCAAGAATCACGAGCAGAAGCGCATCAATCGTCTCCTCCCACTAAAAATTAAGCCTTCAAGAGCGAGAGATTTTCCCAGGATTTAGTCGAGGGACAAACCTCGGAGACGTCGGCGCCAAGAACACCCAGATTCCAGATAAAAGGAGAAGGGCTCGCCGGCGTTGGGTACCCGTGGAAGACGGGAATGCAACGGCGGAGGGCGGCGGGGTTCTCGAAGCGAAGGAAGGGCGGAGTGGCGTCTGCGGCGGCGGGGGCGGCAAGCCGGATCCTGACGGAGAGAGGAGAGGAACGGTGGCCGCCCAGTTGGACGGAAGGGTGGCGGCGGCAGGTAAGGCAGAAGGTTTCTGTGAAGGGAGATTGACGGCGACGGCGGTGACGTCGTCTGGTTGGGGGTTATAATTTTGGATATGCACCCGGCGCACAACACATGGGGAGAGGGCAACATTTGAACATGCCACCCGCGAAGATTACTCGCAGTCGCCGACTCGTGAAAACCCGCGCAGATTATTCGCAGTCGCCGACTCGTGAAAATGCTACATTTGCCACGACGTCCTGGCTACTCCTATTTGGAATTTGAAGCACATATTCTAAAAAGTTAGAACAAAAAGTATTTAGATTCTTCTGGTAGGGCTTCTTGAAGACTTGCCAAACAGACAGCAACGAAACGGCTCTCCAGCTGGAGCCGCGCGATTTGCACTGAGAGGAGCTAGGAGGAGGAGGGAAAGCAAAAACTCCGACTCCCCACGACTTCATCTCCTCTGTGGGGCTAAAGTCCCCAGCTTGCACCTGGGTGCGGGCGAAGGACCCCAACGGCTCGAGTGTAGGAAGGTTGGAGGGTGGCGACGGCACAGGCATGAGTGTGTGGGTCAGAGGATGGTGGTGGTGAGAGCGCGCAGGGGTGGAGTACGCCGACGGCGCTGGCGCACGGGAATGGAGGACAGTGGTGGTGCTAATGTGAGGAGGCCGACGCGTCACGGGGTGCTGGAAGGAGATAGAAGGAATGAAGAATGGATAATAAAATAGAGAAAGGAAAGGAAATAAAGGATAGAAATAATGGGAAGAAATGAGAAAAGGAAAATAAAAAAGGAAAAAAAGAGAAGGGTACTAAAGACATTTCACGTTTTTATCTATTTTCAACTACCAGGAAAAGCTGTTTTACGAAAAGTTTTTCAAACCAAACAAGTCGAAGTTAAAAAAAAAGCTGCTCCACCTGAGGAGCCATAGCTAGAGTCATTTCAGCCACAGCCAGACCTCTGCCAAACGAGCCCTTAATTTACTTGCTGGTGACACAAAATTCATTTTGATTGTTTTTTTTCCATATAGGAAATCAGAGGAACCGGGGTCATCCCCTCTGTTTCACAAAAAATATGTTAACTATTGCTTCACCAATTGGCATGGTAAGAATTTAAATGGTTTCATAAGATACTCTCTCTACCCTAAAAGTACAATGTAGCATTTAAAATTTGTCAAATAAAAATGCAACTGCAGTTCTATACCAGATTGATGGGGCCATTTTCAATTAAACGTGACCGCTCGGTTGGCATAGCCATTTGGTTGCTCCACCAATCTAATTGGTTGTTAAAAGGTTATTAATTTTCAAAGCAATGTACATGCTCTGTTAGATGGAGTCGAGAGCCGATTAGTTTAATTGAGTTCTCATGGTAACTAATCACGATTAATTAGGAACATCTAAGTCATTTATATTCTACATTATTCTTTGTGAAAGTCATCTTAGAATTACATTCCTGGTGACTTGTGAGACCAAGAAAGTGTTCCTCTCCTAGCTCTCTTTGCATGTGACAAGCATTTAATTAAGAAGCAAACAAAATATATACCCGTTGCCCACTACTAGAAAACCCACCTTTAGTCTTGGTTGGATAAAGCCATAGATCCTGAAAATCCAACCGGGACTATGTTTTCGAGATAAAAGGGATTCCTTTAGTCCCGAGACATTCACCCAGAACTAAAGACCCCCATTAGGGGTGGTCGCGTAGGTGCAAGCACGCGCCAAACCAACTGGGACTAAAGGAGGTACGTGTACGATTTGCATGCAATATTAATATGGAAAAGAATTTTAAAAAAGTCTTAAGTACTAAAGGGGTATGTGCATGCGCATGCACGTACCCTTTAGTACCTAAGACTTTTTTAAATTCTTTTTCATATTTTTAAATTCTTTTTCATATTAATATTATATGCAAGTCCTATATATATTTCATGACAATAATATACATACAATTCTTAGTAATTATGCACATCAAACTAGTATTTATACAATTACTATATATATATATATATATAATAATTTGTCCTCTTCATTCTTAGGATCCTCCCGTCGTGGTGTTTCTCGATTCGACTATTGAATGCCCATCGTAATAAAATTCCCCCACAGGATTTATCACCTCGTCCACTAGGAATCCTATGCGACCTTCTTGGATTGCCAAAATTCTCTCCTTCTCCAAGAGTCTTTCTTGAATATTCATCATTTGTAATTTGGAAATATGTGAATATTACACAAACAATTAAATATAAGGAGCTAAAAAATAATTAATTATTAATAATTTTATTTTACGTACATCTATATCATGCGATGACAACACCTTGTCATGCACAAAATTGTTCATGTGCTCATAGATGTAGTATCAATATAAATTATTGCCTTGTTCCTGTCTCAAGCACTTTAATGGGAAAAAGACAAGTTATGAAATATTCGTGTTATAGAATGTACAAAATGTGCAAACTTCATACGTACCGGGAACGTTGTATTGAATGTAAGTTTTTGTTTGAATTCACCATGGTGAGTCTTACGGAATCGTTTCCATGCGCCGCGGATTAAAATAATGAATGATACAGTGTTACGTGAAAATTTAGAAAACAAACTTTTGCATAGAGATAAAGGTCCAGAATTATTACTAGTTTAGCATATCTTGAATGTCTTTGTACTCCGCCGGTGGTTTCCTCAAACACAATAACATTGATTTTATCAATCATAATTACGAGGAGAATCTAGTGGAAACTGCGTACATAAATGTTCATATTAGATAGAGACGGTGATCTAGCAAGATGCGACGGTTCTGGTGGTGACAACGGTCCTTGAGGTGGATGTGCTGGAGATGACAGTCTTGAGTTCTAAGGAGATGGTCGATGCAGAGGATTTACGGGGAGCAATGATGCCTCCTTGCCGGGGATCATGATGTAGCATTTCCGCCATAGAATGATCCCATGAAGTGCATATCCTAGTGTCCTTTCCCCTGTTGGAGGTATGCCCTAGAGGCAATCATAGAGATGATGATATTCCATTTGTATCCATGATTTGTATATTGTGTTCATTGAATATCCATTAAAGGCTACTTGAATTGATTTGCAATTATGTGAATTGTATGTGAAACTCTTTACTTGTATGGTTATTCTAAAGTTGTCCCTAGTCGGAGTTCATGTGAGGACACACATGAATATTAGACTAGCACATGTATTAGTTGATGACTATGTTTCACAAGTCATGGACATGGAGATGTTGAACTAATAATGTGGACACATGTGGAGATATGTGCTAGGACTGACCCAACACGAGAAGTAGTTCTCTCTTTAAACAACATATACGCTTTGTCCTTAGACCTGAGATTGTCGCATGTATTCTAGATGTGGACCGACCTACTTAGGGGCTATCAAACGCTACGCCGTAACAGGGTAGTTATAAAGGTAGCTTTCGGGTTTGTCAAGAAGCATGCTATGAGACATGGTCAATCAAGATGGGATTTGCCCCTCTCTGATTGAGAGTGATATCTCTGGGCCCCTCGAGTGATCGGATCCGAAAATGCATGGCCATGCTACGTACGGTTAAGAGTTAACCTACAAAGGGATTCCGAATCACAGGATCGAGAAAGAGCGGTCGGCTTGAAGCTAGACCAAATATCGTGAGGCAAAGGGAATAGCATGTATATTATGTTGTGATGGTTCGTCTGATATGATCTTCGTGTGCGTATAGGAGTTGGCACGTCTTGCTAGAGGCCGCTACCGACTATTGGGCTGAGTAGGAGTACTCGGGCCATGTCTATACGTATCCGAACCCATAGGGTCACACACTCAAGGGGCTGGAAGCCCAATTTGGATCAGATCCGAGTTGGATTAGGTTTAGAAGTACTAATGGGCCTCGGATCCAGAGGCTCGTCAGGAACCTCTATAAATAGAGGGGTGGGGGCGCCCTAGGGTTTACACCTTTTGGCAAAACACACCTGCCGCGCCTCCCACGCCCTCGCCTGTTGCAACTCGTGGATCTAGCAGTCCGGCTTGTGACGCTTCCTCCCTGCACGTGTGGATACCTTGGAGGTGTTGCACCTGCAGCACTTGGATGAGCCGCCGACGAGCCACGACGAGCCGACGACGAGCCGCGGCACCGGAGGCGATCTTGCTGCACGTGGACGAGCTGCTGGACGTGATCGACTACGTACGACTACGTTGATCGACTACGTACGACTACGTGATCGTCTTCACTGCATCGACGCATATCTACATCTTCCGCACCAGTAGTACGTCGAGTGGTAATCCCGTGATCCTTATACGACAGTTCTTCCTGGTTATACGCGGTAGAATTTTTGAATTGCGCTAGTGTAGCCTACCTCGTATCCCAACAGTGGTATCAGAGCCGTAGCTGCTTAGTTTTGGATTCGGGATGTGTGCATATGGAGATATGCGAGTTTTCTGTTTGATCTATGTCCTGGTTTCGTGCCCTTGCTGCAATGGTAGTGTAACGACATACTCCTACCGGTCGGTTTCCGCCATCGGAGTTAAGTGATACACGTAAATCCAGTTGCAGTGAGCGAAGATCAATATGATTGGTCGAATCGAGATCCAGGGTCATACGCCAGGCGCATTAGATGTGCAATAGTAGATGGGATCTACTGCCGGGGTCGGGATTTTGCCGTATGCGTATGCTTCGGTAAATCAGCCGTAACTTTTCGGTACGATCTCGGATCGGGGCGATTTTTATATGAAAATTGATCTACAGAAAAAGTTACACATGAAATTCAACGCTTTGCCGTTTTCGGCGAAATTAGATTTCCCAAATTCGGCTTGAAAGATGGAGTTTCGGGCTTTCGAAGTTTGGAACGTTAGGACGCCTAACTCTGTTTTGCAGGATGTATGTATGTATCTTGTGATCAGTATGGCCCCCTTGTGTATGTGATGCATGTGTGTAACTCATTCATGACCTGCGTGTCGCGCGTACGGCAACACGGCAGGAGCCATATGTGTTGTCACCTTATTGTATTTAATGGTCTGCGTATCAATCTGTGATGATCCAAGCAACTATGTAATCTTCATTACTAGATTCTTTACTAGCTATTAGGCGTAATAGCATACTCTAGTTCTTGGAGGACTCATCACCAGGAGGATGGCGCACATGGAACATGGAGATGGAGATCACCATGGTGAACAGGTTCTATGGAGATGGAGATCACCATATGAAAACGGGCCATACTGTGTCACAGCTGTGTGAATGCTATTCTGTTTTTGTTTTACTTTCTGCATGCTGTGATGTTAGAAGTAGAACGATCCCTCACAAAGTTTAAGTTAGTATGCCCTCCCAACTAAAACTTGCACCGTCCCATGTCTTGTACAATTAGTGGTGGGTCTATGAAATTAGGGTGCCACTAGTTTTCCTTGACTAGACGGGTTTGTGTCGGACACTTACACGCATAAGGGTTGGTTTGCTTAACAAGGTTATCTTAACGGTTAAGGACCTTGGGGCATAAAGGTTGGGTGCCGAGACATAGAGATGTCACCCAACAACAGGAGTCATATGTGATATGATTAGCAAAAGTTGCTTACCGATCTACCTCGTTTGCTAGCGGTGATGCTAAATCTCACTAGTAGACTTGTTAGTTGTGGATCCTGAATCACTAAGTTTCAATAGAGGGATATTGATTTTAGTGGGAGTAGATTCTGTTAAAATAGTTTAATGTGATTTGCTCTATCATGGATACGTTTGTCTTAGTGTATTTTGCATTAATTTTGTTGTAGATTAAATGGCACCTAGCAACACCACCACATCGTTTGCTTTGCGTTTGGTCCTTGAGAAGGACAAGTTGAATGGAACAAACTACTCGGATTGGATCCGTAACCTGAGAATTGTTCTCAGGGCTGATAAAAAGGAAGAGGTTCTAGACACCCCACTACCACCAGTACCTGCTGATGATGCATCTGCTGCCGTTAAGGCTGCTTACAAGAAGACATTTGATGCTAATCTTGAGGTAAGCTGCCTTATGCTTGCTTGCATGGAACCCGAGCTGCAGATACAGTTCGAAACAAATCATGAGGCACACGATATGATCGTGGCGCTCAAGGACATGTTCCAGACACAGGCTAGGACCGAAAGGTTCAATGTGTCCAAAGCCTTTCTGGAGTGCAAGTTAGCAGAAGGCGCAGCAGTAGGACCACATGTAATCAAGATGGTTGGTTACACTCAGCGATTGGAGAAGCTGGGCTTCCCAATGGGCAAAGAGTTGGCCACTGACTTTATTCTTTCATCTCTTCCGCCTAGCTATGGTAACTTCATCTCGAACTACCATATGCATGGGACAGAGAAGGGTTTGAATGAACTGTGTGGTATGCTCAAGACAGCAGAGGTAGACATCAAGAAAAGCGCTAGTACCAGCCATGTGATGGCTATACAGAACAAGCCTAGCTTTAAGAAGAAGGGCAATTCTTGGAAGAAGAAGGGCAAGGCTGGAACGTCCAAGCCAAACCCAGCGCCCAAGGTTAAAGCTGGACCTGGACCTGCTCCAGACAAAGAGTGCTTTTACTGTCATGAACTTGGTCACTGGAAGAGAAACTGCAAGCAGTACCTAACTTCGTTGAAGAATGGCAGAAGTAAAAGTACTTCTACCTCAGGTACGCTTGTTGTTAATGTTATAGACAACATATTTCTCGCTGATACAATTATTAATTCTTGGGTATTCGATACCGGATCGGTTGCTCATATTTGCAATTCGATGCAGGGAATGATAAGAAGTAGAAGCGTGGAAAGAGGAGAAGTTGATTTCCGCGTGGGCAATAATGCAAGAGTTGCTGCGTTGACCGTCGGGACGATGCAACTCCACCTCCCGTCAGGATTTATTATGGAGTTGAATAATTGTTATTTTATTCCTAGTTTAAGTCGAAACATTTTATCTCCTTCATGCTTGATGAAGGATGGTTATTCATTTGCGAGTGAAAACAATGGTTGTGTGATCTCTAAGAATAATATGTTTATGGCTTTTGCACCCATTGTGAATGGATTATTTGTTTTAAATCTTGATGGTTCACCTGTCTGTAATGTAAGTGCTAAAAGGCCTCGGCCTAATGATTTGAGTCCTACCTACTTGTGGCATTGTCGTTTGGGTCATATAAGTGAAAAGCGCATGAAGAAGCTCCATTCTGATGGACTTCTAACTTCGTTTGATTTTGAATCATACGAGACATGTGAGGCTTGCTTGCTAGGCAAGATGACCAAGACGCCTTTCACAGGATTTCCTGAGAGAGCAGTCGACTTGTTGGAACTCGTACATAGTGATGTATGCGGACCAATGAGCACGACGGCTAGAGGAGGATTCCAATACTTCATAACCTTCACTGATGATTTTAGTAGATATGGCTATGTCTACTTGATGAGGCACAAGTCTGAAACCTTTGAAAAGTTCAAGGAATTTCAGAATGAAGTTGAAAATCAGAGTGGCAAGAAAATTAATGCCTTACGATCTGATTGTGGAGGCGAGTATTTGAGCCACGAGTTTAGCAATCATCTAAAGAGTTGCGGAATTGTTCCACAACTTACGCCGCCTGGAACACCTCAGAGAAACGGTGTGTCCGAGCGACGTAATCGAACTTTGTTAGACATGGTTCGATCAATGATGAGCCAGTCGGACCTACCGTTGTCATTTTGGGGATACGCTCTAGAAACAGCAGCTTTCACACTTAATAGGGTACCATCTAAATCCGTAGTTAAGACACCATATGAGATATGGACTGGAAAGGTTCCTAGTTTGTCTTTTCTAAAGATTTGGGGATGTGAAGTGTTTGTTAAGCGACTTCAGTCGGACAAGATCACACCCAAGTCGGATAAGTGCATTTTCGTGGGATATCCAAAGGAAACTTTGGGATATTATTTCTACAACCGATCAGAAGGCAAAGTGTTTGTTGCTCGGAACGGGGTTTTCCTAGAGAAAGAGTTTCTCAAAGGAGAAAAGAGTGGAAAGACAGTGCATCTTGAAGAAGTTCAAGATGAGCCGATCGGGCAAGAATCAATGAGTGATGCTAACGTAGCAGAACAAGTTGAGATACCCATGGCAAGAGAAGCACCGCCACAACCACGAAGGTTGGCAAGGCTCCGCGAAATGCGGGAAATATTATTGTTGGACAATGATGAGCCAACGACATATGTAGAAGCAATGATGGACCCAGACTCCGAAAAATGGCAGAGTGCCATGCAATCCGAAATAGAGTCCATGGGAGACAATCAAGTTTGGAACTTGGTTGACCCGCCTGATGGTGTTAAAGCCATAGAGTGCAAGTGGATCTATAAGAAGAAAAAGGACATGGATGGAAATGTTCACATCTATAAAGCACGACTTGTCGCAAAAGGTTTTCGACAAGTTCAAGGAGTTGACTACGACGAGACCTTCTCGCCCGTAGTGATGCTTAAGTCCATTCGGATTATTCTAGCTATAGCTGCATATTTCGATTATGAGATATGGCAGATGGATGTCAAGACAGCTTTCTTTAATGGAAACCTAGCTGAGGACGTGTATATGATACAGCCCGAGGGTTTTGTCGATCCGAAAAATGCTGGAAAGGTATGCAAGCTTCAGAGATCCATTTATGGATTGAAGCAAGCATCTAGGAGTTGGAACATTCGTTTTGATGAAGTGGTCAAAGGGTTTAACTTCACCAAGAACGAAGAAGAGTCTTGTGTTTACAAGAAGGTTAGTGGGAGCTCTGTAGTATTTCTAATCTTATATGTGGATGACATATTACTGATTGGAAATAACATTCCTATGCTTGAGTCCGTAAAGACTTCACTGAAAAATAGTTTTTCGATAAAGGACTTAGGGGAAGCGGCATATATTCTGAGCATTAAGATCTATAGAGATAGATCGAGAAGGCTTATAGGTTTAAGCCAAGATACTTACATTGTTAAAGTGTTGAAGCGGTTCAGCATGGAAGAGGCAAAGAAAGAGTTCTTGCCTATGTCACATGGCATACATCTCAGCAAGACTCAGTGTCCTTCGACTGCTGATGAGCGAGATCGCATGAGTAGAGTGCCATATGCCTCGGCTATTGGATCTATCATGTATGCAATGATAAGTACTCGCCCAGATGTTTCATATGCGCTAAGTATGACAAGCAGACACCAATCTGATCCAGGTGAGAGTCACTGGACAGCGGTGAAAAACATTCTTAAGTACTTGAGAAGGACTAAAGATATGTTCCTCGTCTATGGAGGTGAGGAGGAGCTCGTTGTAACAGGTTACACCGATGCTAGTTTCCAAACCGACAGAGATGATTCAAAGTCACAATCAGGATTTGTGTTCACACTGAATGGTGGTGCTGTTAGTTGGAAGAGTTCCAAGCAGGAGACGGTGGCTGATTCTACGACAGAAGCCGAGTACATCGCGGCTTTGGAAGCCGCGAAGGAAGGTGTTTGGATAAGGAATTTCCTCATTGAGCTTGGTGTGTTCCCGAATGCGTCCAGCCCATTGAATCTCTACTGTGATAATAATGGGGCAATTGCGCAAGCAAAGGAGCCAAGGAACCACTAGAAGAACAAACACGTAATGCGGCGATTTCATCTCATTCGAGACTTCGTTAACCGGGGTGAGATCAAGATATGCAAAATACACACGGATCTGAACATTTCTGATCCGTTGACAAAACCACTCCCGCAGGCTAAGCATGATGTGCATGTAAGAGCTATGGGTATTAGGTACCTTCTAGATTGACTCTAGTGCAAGTGGGAGACTGTTGGAGGTATGCCCTAGAGGCAATCATAGAGATGATGATATTCCATTTGTATCCATGATTTGTATATTGTGTTCATTGAATATCCATTAAAGGCTACTTGAATTGATTTGCAATTATGTGAATTGTATGTGAAACTCTTTACTTGTATGGTTATTCTAAAGTTGTCCCTAGTCGGAGTTCATGTGAGGACACACATGAATATTAGACTAGCACATGTATTAGTTGATGACTATGTTTCACAAGTCATGGACATGGAGATGTTGAACTAATAATGTGGACACATGTGGAGATATGTGCTAGGACTGACCCAACACGAGAAGTAGTTCTCTCTTTAAACAACATATACGCTTTGTCCTTAGACCTGAGATTGTCACATGTATTCTAGATGTGGACTGACCTACTTAGGGGCTATCAAACGCTACGCCGTAACAGGGTAGTTATAAAGGTAGCTTTCGGGTTTGTCAAGAAGCATGCTATGAGACATGGTCAATCAAGATGGGATTTGCCCCTCTCTGATTGAGAGTGATATCTCTGGGCCCCTTGAGTGATCGGATCCGAAAATGCATGGCCATGCTACGTACGGTTAAGAGTTAACCTACAAAGGGATTCCGAATCACAGGATCGAGAAAGAGCGGTCGGCTTGAAGCTAGACCAAATATCGTGAGGCAAAGGGAATATCATGTATATTATGTTGTGATGGTTCGTCTGATATGATCTTCGTGTGCGTATAGGAGTTGGCACGTCTTGCTAGAGGCCGCTACCGCCTATTGGGCCGAGTAGGAGTACTCGGGCCATGTCTATACGTATCCGAACCCATAGGGTCACACACTCAAGGGGCTGGAAGCCCAATTCGGATCAGATCCGAGTTGGATTAGGTTTAGAAGTACTAATGGGCCTCGGATCCAGAGGCCCGTCAGGAACCTCTATAAATAGAGGGGTGGGGGCGCCCTAGGGTTTACACCTTTTGGCGAAACACACCTGCCGCGCCTCCCACGCCCTCGCCTGTTGCAACTCGCGGATCTAGCAGTACGGCTTGCGACGCTTCCTCCCTGCACGTGTGGATACCTTGGAGGTGTTGCGCCTGCAGCACTTGGACGAGCCGCCGACGAGCCACGACGAGCCGACGACGAGCCGCGGCACCGGAGGCGATCTTGCTGCACGTGGACGAGCTGCTGGACGTGATCGACTACGTACGACTACGTTGATCGACTACGTACGACTACGTGATCGTCTTCACTGCATCGACGCATATCTACATCTTCCGCACCAGTAGTGCGTCGAGTGGTAATCCCGTGATCCTTATACGGCAGTTCTTCCTGGTTATACGTGGTAGAATTTTTGAATTGCGCTAGTGTAGCCTACCTCGTATCCCAATATCCCCATCACCTCCCGAGAGGTCGAGCTCTAAGCCTTCATATTGACTATCACAAATCTGCTCTAGGCCAACGATGGAGTAGCCAGGTGGAATCTCCATGCCATGTCTTGTCTGCCTTAGCAGGATTGGTAAAGCACTTCCATACGCCACTTGTACATATAGGAGAAATAAAGAAGTTCTTAAACTCCCAAGGCATGGACCAATTGAGAAGATTGCATAAATTATATATGTGTATATGTTAATAGTGATGTTGCCAAATGGTCTATACAGCTCACATGAGGTGTGCTGAGTGATGTCATCCACAGGGTACCGTTGGTTGTCCTGCGCAACCATGGGTAATCTTGGCATGTTCTCATCGGGGACCCCTGTGGAAGCACAACTGCTTCGGCGTTGAGAAGGGCTGACGACGTTGGGATTCGGCAGTGCTCCAGATTGGGCCATCTCAGTAACTGTTAGGGCCACTCGCCGATTAATTTCTTCCTACATTCTTACTTCTTGTGAATGAACTTTAGCTTCTAATATGGGCCGCCAGCTCTCCTCTTGTTGTTCCTTTCTTCGCTTGCGGCTTCTGTACATGTCGATGTCCCTACGGAAAGCAAACTGCCACGGAACGACCTCGAAGCTTCAACAATGTCCTGGGTGTTCGAGATTCCCGAGCGCCAAAGTGAGCTCATTATTCTCTCTATCAACCTTCAACTTTTCCGCTTTAGCATCTTCAATGTTTTGGATAAGCCTTTCGGCCTTCTGACATATTGTTTCGTTGAACATAATTGTCCCATCCTCTTGGCTCAGGTTGCCTCCATGAGCGTAATACCAATTCTTCGATCGATCGGGCTAGTCAATAGTCGCTGGTATGATACCTCGATTGAATATGTCTTGTTCCATCTTTTTCCATTTGAAAATTGCACTCATGTAACCACCTCGCCCTAGACGATGGTGGTACTCCTTCTTCTGGGCATTGGTTGAGTTGCACCTTCTTCGCACTACTTTCACTTATCTTGTATTCTAGTTCCAGTGGTCCCTTAACTTTGGCCACTCATCGAAATCTGGAGTTCGGCCCTTCATGATAAAGTTGGCATCCAGATTCTTCTTGAAGGTCTGAATTGTGTTGCCATCTTCTTCAGTGTCCACTCTTTCACAACTTTTTCTTCGACACCTTCAGGAAGTATGAAGTGTTTCTCGACATCTGCCCACAACATATCCTTTTGTGTCTGCAGGAGCACGTATGGATCATTTTGTTTACCCTTCCATTCTCTAATGTTGGTAGGCACGTTGTCTCTTACAATAGCCCCGCATTGACTCATGAACTTTCTAGCCATATTTTCGGGAGCAATTGGTTGGCCCTCTTCTGTCACTTTGGTGATGTGAATCCTTGCCTCCATTATCTTTGTACGACCTCACATCTTATTTTGCTTCATCTATCTAGAGGGCTAATAGTAATAATGAATATGAAATTATAGATGGGGTAAAACAATAAAAATGATATATACCTCACCGGAACCTTCCATCATGGCAAGGTTTTGTTCCGCATTGTCATCAAGGCGGTGCACGGCCTCATCATTACCATCACCAGACATGTTAAGGAATATGTTTGGCTACCCTCATCCTTAGTGTACGTTATTGGAACATTGGAGCCACTACCACCAGCAATAATCTGCTCCATTATATACCTTGCATCCTCTTCGTCTCCCATCTCAACTAATTTAAACACACATGTAATCATAGATACATTAAATTAAAAATTGTATCATAGACAGCGGGGGGCACTGGCGACGGCGGACAGGGTGCGGGCGCGGACAACAGCCTCGGATGGGGCATGGGCGCAGACGACGGCAGACGGGGCAGGCGACGGGGCGGGCGGACAACGGCGACCAGGGCGGGCGAATGGTGGGGGGGCGCTCGGATGGCGGACGGGGCTGGGGTGACGGTGAATGGGGCGTGGGCCGGACGATGGCAGATGGGGCGGGCGGACGGCAGGGGGCGCTCGGACGGCGGACAGGGCGTGGAGATGAGTGGGCACAGGGGCGGTGGATCTTGCAGAGTGTGGGAGATGAGGCAGGGGAGAACGGGGTGGTTGTCTTAAACCTCCCTCCCTTTAGTCCCAGGTTGACTTTGCAACCGGGACTAAAGGGCCTTTTGTCCTAGTTGAAAATTCAACTCGGGACTAAAGGCCTCCACCTTTAGTCCTGGTTGCAATTTCCAACAGGGACTAAAGGGTGCTTTTCGCGCGGGAGATGCAAAAGCACCCCTTTAGTCCCAGTTAGAAATTGCAACCAGGACTGGGAGGGGTTCATTTCCCGCTGCTTTTGCAATTTTAATTTATATATGTTTTAAGTTGTTTTGCACTAGTTTTGTTAAAGAAAAAAAACTTTACATATTTTGAACATGCAAAAGTATAAATTAGCAATTATATTTAAAATAAGATTGAATCAATCATTAATTCTATACTAGTTGATTAAGTTTCAAAAATAATTATTTTAATGCATCACTATCATTAACAAACTCTTCAATTAAATAATTTCAACGCGCAAAAAATGCAATTGATGTATGTGGTTAAGTAAACATTGTTTATATTGATCGAATTAATGTTCACCATAGAGCATTACAATATAATTCAATGGTTCTGATGGCCATAGAGCATTACATAAAGGTGCACCATATTTAGTGCATTACAATGTAACGTTAAAAAACTTCTTCTTGACGAAAGTTCCTTGGTCATGATCGCGGCATAAGTATGAAGTCTCTTTGATAGCGAATGGAGGCATGCCATCAAACTGATCATAATCATCTGACTGGTCTATTTTGTCCTCAGCTCCCACGATTTTCTTTTATGTGGAAGAACTATGTGGCGCTTTGGCTCCCATGGTTTTTCCTTATCTTCTGAATTTTCTTGAGTTTGCTAGACATGTCCTTCACATAGAAAACCTGATGCACATCATTAGTAAGGACGAATGGTTCATCATTGTATCCAGTCTTGCTTAGGTCCACTATTGTCATTCCATACTAATCTTTCGTTATGCCACCTCTAGTTAGCTTCACCCATTGGCAACGAAACAGAGGGATGTTCAGTGGTCTGTATTCGAGTCCCCAGATCTCCTCTATGAAACCATAATACGAGTCCTTGCTCCTGTTGCTATCTATGTCATCTATGCGGACACTACTATTTTGGTTGGTCCTTTTTGGTCTTGGGCTTTCGTGTAAAATGTATAACAATTTATCTCGTAACCTTGGAATTTCACAATTGTGCTAGAAGGTCCCCTGGCTAACTAAGTGAGTTGTTCATGAATCGCGGAGTTACCAATAAGGTGTTGATGCAACCAAGAGGGAAAAGTATCCATGTGATGACGTATAATCCAGGCATCAGATTTCATCGGATATTGGGAAAATAGAATCTGTTTGTGTTCCTCGATATACGGAGCCACAAAGGATGATTATTGCAGAACAGTGAAGTGTGCTTTATGGAACAAATCAGTATCATTACTCAAACTTGATTTCCTTCCAAAGGTGCCCGTTCCCCATAGCCTCCCCTTGTGGCATGATGTTGGAACCCCAATCAAATTAATTGAGTCAATAAAATCAACACAAAACTCAATGACTTCCTCTGTTCCATATCCCTTGGCGATGCTTCCTTCTGGACAGACACGATTATGAATATTGTTTTTTAGACTGACATGAACCTCTCGAAAGGCCACATATTGTGCAGGAATACTAGACCGATAATAATAATCTCTTTGACTAGGTGAACCAGGTGGTGCATCATAATATTAACACAAGATGGTGGAAATACCAACTCAAAGCTGACAAGGCATTGTATCACATCGTTCTGTAGCTTTAGTAGCTTGGTTGGATCGATTGCCTCCTATGAAATCGCATTGAGAAATGCGCATAGCTTTATGAGCGCCAATCATACATTCTCTGGTAAAATACCCTTCAGTGCAACCAGAAGCAACTGGGTCATCAACATGTGGCAGTCATGGGCCTTTAGATTTGTGAACTTCTTTTCTTTCATATTTATTATTCCCTTTATATTCGAGGAGTACCCAGACGAAACCTTGATACTATTCATGCATTCAAACATGCGATACTTCTCTTCCTTGCTGAGAGTGTAACTGGCAGGACGTAAGTAGTGCTATCCGTTATCTCTCTTTTCCGAATGTAAGTCATCTCGTTGCTTCATACGTTTTAGATCCTGTCGTGCTTCCAATGTATCTTTTGAGTTCCCATAACAACCCATGAAGCCTAGCACGTTCACGCAAAGATTTCTTCGTCAGGTGCATCACGTCTATTGCATTGCGGACCTCTAGGATTTTCCAATAATGTAGCTCCCAAAATAGACTTCTTCTTCCACATGGGTGCACGTCCGTTATCATCATTCAGAACCGGTTCGCTACCAAGACCCTTTCCAAAGACTACCCTTACATCGTTTATCATCTCAAATACACGCTTTCCGTTATGGTGTGCAGAATTTTTACGATGGTCTGGCACCCCATTGAAATGCATCCCTTTCTTTCTTAACGGGTGGTTAGCAGGAAAAATCGATGATGACCCATATACACGACCTTCCTATAGTGTTTCAAATACATGCTATCTGTGTCGTCTAAACAATGGGTGCATGCCCGATATCCCTTATTTGTCGGTCCTGAATGGTTACTCAGCGCAGGCCAATCATTGATGGTTATGAAGAACAATGCTCATAGGTCAAAGCTCTCTTGTTAATCCTCATCCCACACACGTACACCTTCTTGCTTCCAGAGCAGTAAAAGTTTATCAACCAACGGTCTGAGGTACACGTCAATGTCATTGTCGGGTTGTTTTGGGCCTTGGATAAGCACCAGCATCGTAATGAACTTCCACTTCATGCATAGCCAAGGAGGAAGGTTGAACATACATAGGGTCACAGACTAAGTACTATTACCACTACTCAACTCACCGAATGGATTGAATCCATCAATACTTAAACCAAACCTTATGTTCCTTACATCACTTTCAAAGTCCGGGAATGCTCTATCAATTGATCTTCACTAGGCCCCATCCGCAGGGTGTCTCAGCATCTCATCTTACTTACGTTCTTCTTTGTGCCATCGCATCAACTTAGCATTTACCTTGTTTCTGAACAAATGCTTCAAACGTGGTATTATACGGAAATACCACATCACCTTCACGGGAACTCTCTTCTTAGGAGGCTACCCCTCGACATCACTAGGTTCATCTTACCTAATCTTATACTGCAGTGCTCTGCACACAAGAGAAGCATCCAATTTCTTGTAATCATCACCACGATAGAGGATACAGTCATTAGGGCATGCGTGTATCTTCTGAACCTCCAATCTTAGAGGGCAAACAACATGTTTAGCTTCAAATATTGTAGACGACAATTCATTATTCTTGGGAAGAACATTCTTTATAATTTTCAATATCCCTTGAAATGTCTTATCGGATACACCATTTTTTGCCTTCCATTGTAGCATTTCCACTATGGTACCCAGTTTTTTATGCCCCTGCTTGCAATCTGGGTACAACAATTTTTTGTGATCATCTATCATGTACTACAACTTTTCTGATTCCTTCTCAGTTTCACAACATCTCTGTGCAACTCATAGCACCTGACCAAGATCATGAATAGGGTCATCTTCTGCAAACTCATTTTCATCAGCCTCACCCATTGTAGTATCTGCAAAAGCTTGGCCTGCAGCCTAGTTCGAAATGTTGTTATCATCCTCCTCTTCTTCACCGTCTTCCATTATAACCCCTCTTTGGCCATGCTTGGTCCAAACCAAATAGTTAGGCATGAAACCGTATCTAAACAAGTGGCTATGAATAGTCCCCCAGGAAGAGTAGTCTTTTTTTTTACTGCATTGGAAGTATGGACAACACATGAATCCCTTCTCTGGCTTGTTAGCTTTGGCCACTTGGAGAAAATAATGCAAGCCACCAACAAACTCCTTGGTCTGTTTGTTCATGTTATACATCCATTGCCGGTCCATCTGCATCGTATTATGTGAGAAATTGACATAGGTCTTTGTATTAGATAAAGAACTTGATCAATATTTGGTAGGGAAAAAATAGAGTAAATGTGTTTATAGTATTTAGTCCTTGCAAAAAACATTAGATAAATAAATTATTACATGAGAAATGGGCATAGGTCTTCGTATTAAATAAAGACCTTGATCAATATTCATAATTTACACCAATCAACCTTTATAAAGATAAAAGCAATTTACATAAAAATTACACTAATCAACATTCATAACATTCACTAGGTCGACAAAAAGAAAAATACTAGAATTCTGGAACAAGACAATAAAGATACATATACACTAAAGACTATAAACGCTCCATAGTGGACTTCACGTAGTAAATTATCCTATAATAATGGTACAACATAGCAGAATGTTCGTCCTCCAAGCCATCTCTGCACATAACTCAATCTTCTACGAAGTCTATGGAGAGTCACCTCCGCTTCTCCAGTACCAGAAATGATGGTACAACAGAAGATCTTCGAGTCCACATACTCGGGCTGAATATCATAAAGGAACCTTGAAATAATTGTCCAAACATCTTTTGGAGCAAGTGCCACATTCTCATAATAGAAGTATAGTGGCACACACACAATAGTCCTCCAGGTAAAAGATCTTTTCATTAAGCATGGCCCATGGTGGCAAGCCAAAACCAACCAAAAGCTGCTAGGTCAAGGTCACTGAACAGATCTTTACCTGAAGAGAATATTGGGCCATCATACTTCTATTATGATAATTAGGCTCCAAAAGGCATTTGGAATATTATTTCAAGATTCTTTTATGATATTCAGCCCGAGTTTGTGGACCCGAAGTTCTTCTGTTGTACCATTATTTTCTAGTACTAGAGGAGCGGAGGTGACCCTCTATAGACTTCGTAGAAGATTGAGTTATGTGTAGAGAATTGTGTAAACACATTCATGTCATGTGCAGACACTGTTCTCTGGGATTGGAGGAGCAGAGGTGGTACATCCATTGCCGACCTATCTGCATCGTATTACATAGAAAATGAACATAGAGCTTCATATTAGATAAAAAACTTGATCAATATTAGGTAGAAAAAATAGAGTAAGTGTGTTTATAATATTTAGGCCTTGCAATAAACATACGATAAATAAATTATTGATCAAAAAATATAATTATTATTAAATTACAGTGATAGAAAAATTGTAGCAATGACTAAATTCTATTTCTTACACCTACAATTTATTTACCTTAATGAGTAAATATTAAAAATACATTTACTCTATTTTTTCCCATACCTAATATTGATCAAGTTCTTTTAACTAATACGAATCATATATAACAAGCAAGCTATCCATCAAATTCTAGCTAAAAACATGTATAAATAAAAATCCTCTCCATTCTCCCTCATTCTAAAAAACTCATTTTTCTCTATCTCTAAAGCATAAAATAAAGCATAATAATAATAAATGAAGAGAGGATGAAGTAGGTAACCTTTACAACACTTTTGATGAGTGAAATCCCCATGAAAATAAGGAAAAAAAATCAGGCAACACCTCTCCTAAGGTTGCTTGCCACCATGGAGAGGACGAGGAAGAAGCTCTTGGTCTCTGGTGAAGTGGCTTGGGCTCAGGGAGGAAGAAGAGCTCTCGGACTAGTATTTGTAGGCGATGAGTTTTTGTCCCGGTTGGAAATTCCAACCGGGACAAAAGCCCCCCTTGTCCCGGTTGGTTATCCCGGTTGGAATTACCAACCGGGACAAAGAGGGGCAGCTTTCGGTGGCTTAATTTTGACCCGGGACTAAAGGCACTTTAGTCCTGGATCCAAAGTCAACCGGGACAAAAACTCTGGATGGAAGGTTAGTTCTATAGTAATGTCCGTAAAATGGGTAAACTTGTGGATAGTTTTCATCTATTAATCTTGTTTTGAGATTCGTACTTCAATATGAGAACAACAAACACCATGATACAGAATTTCAAATCTACTCCCTCTGTCTCAAATTACTATTTATTTTGACTTTTCTAGATGCAAAACTTTTGATATGGATCTAGATGGATGTATGTTTGGATACGTAGCAAAAACTATGTATTTAGAAAAGACAAAACAAATAGTAATTTTTTTGATATGGATCTAGATGGATATATGTCTAGATACGTAGAAAAAACTATGTATTCAGAAAAGACAGCTAATAGAAATTTGGGGCGGAGGAGTACTGTATAAGAGTTTCCACATATTGTGTAAAACCAAAGAATTTACCTTTATTTCCGGCCACCAAATGCCAATGCCAAAATGCGGACATGTCCAAGCCCAAAAGTGCATGGGAGCTCGAACCGCGGGGGTCCAGTTGCAGATCCGACGGCGTCAATGGCGCGCCTACGCTGGAGAATGTCTGGAGGAGACGGCCTCTTGCCAAAGATAGCAACCCTCCCGCCCTTTTATAACCAAGCTGAACCATGAATCGATCGATTTGTAACTCAGTAGTAAGTCGGTCACCCTCCAAACTAAACCACCATGGCTTCCAAGATCCTGCTCTCCGTCCTCCTCCTCGCCGCGGCCTCTCCCGCGGCGCTGGCAGCCTTCGACGTGATCCAGATGCTGGTGGACAAGCCCCAGTACGCCGGGTTCTCTAAGCTCCTGGCGCAGACCAACGTGGCGGCGGAGGCCAACCAGCTCCGCGCGGCGTCGCTGCTGGTGGTCCCCGACAAGGCCGTCCAGACCCTGGCGTCGCTGCCCGCCGACAAGCTTCGGGCGGCGGTGGCGAACCACGTCCTCCTCAGCTACTTCGATCCCATCAAGCTGGACGAGATGAAGAGCCGCACCGCGATGCTCCCCACGCTCCTGTCCAACACCGACAAGGCCCTCGGCGTGCTCAACTACTCCAGGGCCGACGACGGGCAGATGTACTTCGGCGCCCCCGGCGTGCCCTGCGTCGCCAAGCTCGTCAAGGTCGTCGCCGCGCGCCCCTACTCCGTGTCCATCATGGAGGTCAGCGAGCCCATCCTGCCGCCAGGGTTCGGCAAACCCGTCGCCGCGCCCGGCCGCCGCGGCAAGGGTGGAAGAGGTGGCAGGGGTGGCAAGGGCAAGATCAAGACGGCGTCGGCGGCCGGCCTTGACGAGTCCAAGAAGGCCACCGTGGAAGCAGCAGCGGGCAAGGCGTCCCCAGGCAGCCCCGGATCCGCTGCGCCCGCTCCAGTACCCGCCTCTTAGTCGCCTGGCGCCTAGCGCCGCTGGCCAGCCGGCCGGCATGTCTGCGCGCGTTGAGGAACGGAGCACCAGAATGGATGACCTATAGAAAGGACGTACCTGGTAGCACCGTATTACGACAGCTCGTCGCGATTGCTTTTTTTTGCATTTGGCTTGCTTGTAATTTTCAGTACCGTGTAAGAGAGATTTTACAGTACCATGTACTCCACGAGAGAAATCGTCTAAGTTATTACGATTGAAGCTACGATCACTTGGAGGATCGACCTCTAGTACCCTCTAGTCCTGGTCGGGAACCTCTTTAGCGTTGGATGCTCGACCGGTATCGCTTCTTCGGTACTAATGTCATGCTATGCATTTAGTACCGATCAGCTCAACCGGTACTAAATGCGTCATTTAGTACCGGTCGGTAACGGTACTGAACTGCGAGCCATGTCGCGCTGTTGTGGGCGGCAGTTTAGTACGGTTGGTTTTTGTACTCGTTTTTCTTTTTTTCCTTTTATTTTCCCTTCATTTTAATTCATATTTTTATTCATATTCGTATTAGTATTCGTGTACAGTATCCGTTTGCATATACTATTATATTAATATATATTTATCTAGCATAGTAAAGGTTAGATATATTATATTTATACAATTTATATACACTTCAAATATTACAAGTATTCCGAATATGCACTACACGTCCACGTCCGAGTCTGAATCAGTTCGAAGTTGACCCACACTTATTTCATCGTAATAAAATTCTTCATTTGGATTTACGACCTAAAAAAGAATCCACAGAGTTGTTCTTAAATCGCCTTGACTCGTTCTGGGGCGAGAAGTTCTTGTCTCATTTTCTTAATCTGTCACGTACAAATATCATCATTTTAAGTCAATGCATCTGCAGCATAAAAAATAATGAATTACTATGAATTGTGTTTAGTTACTTTGAATTCCCGGGTCGTCATTTGCTTGGGACCTGCAAAGCTATGGATGAACTCACAATGTAGTATCCATGTAATTTGTTTCCATCCTCCTGCTCAAACACTATATATGAAAAAAAGGAGTTATGAAATATTCAAACAGTTGTGGTGTTAAAAAAATAACACTAGATGTTCAAATTGAATTCATAGGAAAGTCTTCCCTGATATGAAGTTGTTCCTTGAACTATCCTAGGAGTTATTTTATGAAGCGAGCCCATGCTATGTTAAGTAGGTCTATGAAGCTTTGGTACTCTTAGTTTTTTACTCTTTGGGTCCAGCATCATGACGTGGCTTCGATCAATCTCGATAACAAGTAGTATATAGTGGAAGTTGTTCATATACATATACATAAGCAATGTTAAATATACTTATTATTAACTTGAACGCATGAAAAAAAGGACGAAGGACTCACTAAAAGTTTTACGGTAAAAGTATGAATTGCATGTGATGTTGGCTCTCTAGGAAGTTGAATATATTCTTCATGGTCCAATTTGGCCATTTCATTGCACTGTACTTGTTTATAACATGCGGGTCCATGAAGCCGACATTATAGTATTATTTTCTCTAGCAACGTTGAATATCCATTCTACATGATACAAAATAAAAGAGGAGAGGATACGATGTACAATTAATGTAGGAGATATGATATAGAAATGAAAAAAATACTTATAGAATCCATGCACTAATGAGGGACTTGTCAAGGGCATCTTGATGGTACAAGTAATACAA
The DNA here is from genome assembly GCF_000263155.2 of Setaria italica. NCBI lineage: Eukaryota > Viridiplantae > Streptophyta > Magnoliopsida > Poales > Poaceae > Setaria > Setaria italica. Next base: position 21,203,323 of record NC_028450.1, on the reverse strand, counting down.
AACTGTGAATTTTGGAAATATGTGAATTTACACGAAAAATTAAATATAAGGAGGTAGAAAATAATTAACTATTTATAGTTTTATTTTACGTACTTATAGTTGTGCGGCGGTGTCTTTCCCTTGGGTCCCACAAAATTGTGCATGTGCTCACAGATGTAGTAGCCACATAGATTATTCCTGGATAAAGCACTTCAGTGGGGAAAAAAATAAGTTATGAAATATTCGTGTTATAGAATGTACAAAATGTGTAGACTTCATACGTACTGGGAAGTCTGTGTTCCATGTAAGTTTTTCTTTGAATGGACCTTTGTGTGTCCTGATGAATTGTCTTCATGCGTTGCGGATTAAAAAAATGAATGATACAGTGTTAGGTGAAAATTTAGAAAACAAATTTTTGCATAGAGATAAAGGTCCAGAATTATTACAAGCCTAGCATGTGTTGCATGTCTTGGTACTCCACCGGATCTTTCCTCAACGAATCGAAGACAGTGACGTGGCTTCTTTCAGGCTCAATTATAATGAGAATCTAGTGAAAGTTGCGTACGTAAATGTTCATATATATTAGAGCTAACTAACATTAATGAGGTAAGGACAAAGAAAATGAAAGTAGACAGTATACACACACTTACTTGAAGTTGTATAGAAGTAGTATGAAATCCTTAAATTTTTGTTTGTCTAGGAAATTATATACTTCCACTAAGGTTTTGTCCGGCGCATCCTGTATTTGTTTTTGGTTAACTACGGATGAATCAATGAAGCCAACATGGAGGTACGCTTCTCGTTGGCACGAATTAGCATCCACATAAAATGAAAGATGAAGTTAGTACAGTGACGCACGCAAAAAAATAATGATATGAGCTAAAATTTACATGTAGATAAACGGACACTTACAGAACCTAGGCGCTGATCAGAGAGACGTCCAGGGCATCATGATGGTATACTTCGTATATATCCTTGAATTCTAGCCACAGGAATTTCTCGCATTCGCCGTAAAAATTTATCGGTTTTACCTTAAGGCTGAATATCTCCCTCAAGTCGGCGGACACCTTCATGTACCATTGATGGAATTTGTACATCTTTGTTGATAGCTTCCGTTCCAACTCAGGCCTTACCACAGACTGGACTAGCTCAAAGGTCCATCTCGGTTCAACTGGCGGTGCAGCTGGCAACTCAACTTGCCCTAGACATTCATCAAGTCCCATACCTGTTTCTGTTGGAGGTATGCCCTAGAGGCAATCATAGAGATGATGATATTCCATTTGTATCCATGATTTGTATGTTGTGTTCATTGAATATCCATTGAAGGCTACTTGAATTGATTTGCAATTATGTGAATTGTATGTGAAACTCTTTACTTGTATGGTTATTCTAAAGTTGTCCCTAGTCGGAGTTCATGTGAGGACACACATGAATATTAGACTAGCACATGTATTAGTTGATGACTATCACAAGTCATGGACATGGAGATGTTGAACTAATAATGTGGACACATGTGGAGACATGTGCTAGGACTGACCCAACACGAGAAGTAGTTCTCTCTTTAAAACAACATATACGCTTTGTCTTTAGACCTGAGATTGTTGCATGTATTCTAGATGTGGATCGACCTACTTAGGGGCTATCAAACGCTACGCCGTAACAGGGTAGTTATAAAGGTAGTTTTCGGGTTTGTCAAGAAGCATGCTATGAGACATGGTCAATCAAGATGGGATTTGCCCCTCTCTAATTGAGAGTGATATCTCTGGGCCCCTCGAGTGATCGGATCCGAAAATGCATGGCCATGCTACGTACGGTTAAGAGTTAACCTACAAAGGGATTCCGAATCACAGGATCGAGAAAGAGCGGTCAGCTTGAAGCTAGACCAAATATCGTGAGGCAAAGGGAATAGCATGTATATTATGTTGTGATGGTTCGTTTGATATGATCTTCGTGTGCGTATAGGAGTTGGCACGTCTTGCTAGAGGCCGCTACCGACTATTGGGCCGAGTAGGAGTACTCGGGCCATGTCTATGCGTATCCGAACCCATAGGGTCACACACTTAAGGGGCTGGAAGCCCAATTCGGATCTGATCCGAGTTGGATTAGGTTTAGAAGTACTAATGGGCCTCGGATCCAGAGGCCCGTCAGGAACCTCTATAAATAGAGGGGTGGGGGCGCCCTAGGGTTCACACCTTTTGGCGAAACACACCTGCCGCGCCTCCCACGCCCTCGCCTGTTGCAACTCGCGGATCTAGCAGTCCGGCTTGCGACGCTTCCTCCCTGCACATGTGGATACCTTGGAGGTGTTGCGCCTGCAGCACTTGGACGAGCCGTCGACGAGCCACGACGAGCCGACGACGAGCCGCGGCACCGGAGGCGATCTTGCTGCACGTGGACGAGCTGCTGAGGAGCTGCTGGACGTGATCGACTATGTACGACTACGTTGATCGACTACGTACGACTACGTGATCGTCTTCACTACATCGACACATATCTACATCTTCCGCACCAGTAGTGCGTCGAGTGGTAATCTCGTGATCCTTATACGGCAGTTCTTCCTGGTTATACGCGGTAGAATTTTTTGAATTGCGCTAGTGTAGCCTACCTCGTATCCCAACAGTTTCTTCCATGAATTGCAATACTTGTGCTTATTGATCCAAGGGCATTGCTGCTATCTTTTTAGCGTCTTTTTCTGGAAGATGCCCGAGGTCGGGGACAACATCACTGGAAGATGACTTTCCTTTCCTTTTTTTCCTCTAATCAGCCTGGACTAACGTCCATTCGTAGTTCGATAGTAGTGGTATCCTCTTCTTGGCTCCTTCTTGGATCCTAATAAAAAAATTAATTCTCTTCGATCTACTGGCGATGGATGCATCTTACTTGCCTTTTTTTTCTTCAGCTTGTTTCTTGAACCACTCCCTGACCTCTGCTTGGATTTCGGCCTAGCATTCCACATGAGTCATTGCCTCCCAGCGTTCCTCATGAGTTACTTCAGGCTCCTTTATTTTCTTCTTTCTCTATCTTGGCTTGGGAGGCGGTGGTCGTGACTTCTTAAGTGGTGGTGCAGGTTCCTTGCTCGGGGCTGCTCTTAGTCCCGGCGACATTGATCGGGGAGGGGTGTTGTTGTTGTTGTCGTCGCTCCCAACACCAGGATGTGGTGGAGATGGAGATCTTGATTGAGCAGGAAGCGACGGTCCTGGAGCAGATTGTGCTAGAGATGAAGGTCTTGAGCTTTGAGGAGATGGTCACTGCTGGGGATCTGCGGGGAGCGTTCTTGAGCTCTGAGGAGATACCTTCATACCAGGGATGATGATGTAGCGTTTGTACCATAGAATGATCCCGTGAAGCGCATCTCTTAGTGTCCTTTCCCCATCGCCTCCCGGGAGGTCGAGCTCTAGGCCTTCATATTGGCTATTAGCGAGCTGCTCTAGGCCGATGCTGGCATAGCCAGGTGGAATGTCTATGCCATAGCTTGTCTGCCCTAGCAGGATTGGTAAGGTACTCCCGTACGCCACCTGTACATATAGCAGAAATAAAGAAGTTATTAAACTCGAATCCCGAGGCATGGATCAATTAAGAAGATTGCATAAATATTATGTATAAGTATACCTTAATGGTGAGGTTTTCGACTGGTGTATGCAACTCACATGAGGTACAGTGTGTGATGGCATCCATAGCAAACCATTGCTTGTCCATGAGTAATCTTGGCGTTTGCGGATCAAGAAGCCCTGTAGAAGCACAGCTGCTCCCAAGGCATTGAGAAGGGCTGGCGAAGTTTGGATCCGGCAGTGCTCCAGATTGGGCCAATTCCGCAACTGCGTGGGCTACTCAATGATTGATTTCCTCCTACATTCCTACTTCTTGTGAATGTTGGAGGTATGCACTAGAGGCAATCATAGAGATGATGATATCTGATTGTATCCATGATTTGTATTTTGTGTTCATTGAATACCATTAAAGGCTACTTGAATTGATCTGCAATTATGTGAAACTCTTTACTTGTATGGTTATTCTAAGTTGTCCCTTGTCGGAGTTCATGTAAGGACACACATGAATATTAGACTAGCACATGTACTAGTTGATGACTATGTTTCACAAGTCATGGACTTGGAGATGTCAAACTAATAATGTGGGCACATGTAGAGACATGTGATAGGACTGACCCAACACGAGAAGTAGTTCTCTCTTTACACAACATGTACGCTTTATCCTTAGACCTGAGATTGTCGCATGTAATCAAGATGTGGATCGACTTACTTAGGGGCTATCAAACGCTACACCATAACAGGGTAGTTAAGAAGGTAGCTTTTGGGTTTGTCAAGAAGCATGCTGCGAGGCATGGCCAATCAAGATGGGATTTGCCCCTCTCTGATTGAGAGTGATATCTCTGGGTCCCTCGAGTGATCGGATCCAAAAATGCATGGCCATGCTACGTACGGTTAAGAGTTAACCTACAAAGGGATTCCGAATCACAGGATCGAGAAAGAGCGGTCGGCTTGGAGCTAGACCAAATATTGTGAGGCGAAGGGAATAGCATGTACATGATGTTGTGATGGTTCGTCTGATATGATCTTCGTGTGCTTATAGGAGTTGGCATGTCTTGCTAGAGGCCGCTACCGACTATTGGGCCGAGTAGGAGTACTCGGGCCATATCTATACGTATACAAACCTATAGGGTCACACACTTAAGGGGCTGGAAGCCCAATTTGGATGTGATCTGAATTGGATCAAGTTTAGAAGTACTAATGGGCCTCGGACCCAGAGGCTCGTTAGGAACCTCTATAAATAGAGGGGTGGGGGCGCCCTAGGGTTTACACCTTTTGGCTGAAGCATAGCTGCCGTGCCTCCCACGCCCTTGCCCTATTGCAACTCGCGGACCTAGCAATCCGGCTTGTGACGCTTCCTCCACTGCATGTGTGGATACCTTGGAGGTGTTGCACCTGCAGCACTTGGACAAGCTGCCGGCGAGCCACGACGAGCCGACAATGACCCGCAGCATGAGAAGGATCTTGCTGCACATGGACGAGCTGCTGAGGAGTTGCTCGACGTCAACATGATCGACTACGTGTTTGACTACGCTGCCCCGATGTGATTCTACATCTTCCGCACCTGTGCATCGAGTGGTAATCCCGTGATCCATATACGACAGTTTTCCTGGTTTACGTGGTAGACAATTTTTGTTTTGCGCTAGCGTAGCCTACCTTGTATCCCAACAGTGAATGCATTTTGGACTCTAGCATGCGCCGCCAGCTCTCCTCGATCTGTTCCTTTCTTCACTTGTGGCTTTTGTATGAGGTGCTATCGCCTCGAAAAGCAAACTTCCACAGAACGACCCCGAACCCTCGGCAATGTCCTGGGTGCTTGGTATTCCCGAGGGCCAACGTGAGCGCATCATTCTCTTGGTCCACCTTCAACCTCCAAGCCTTAGCATCTTAAATGTTCTTGATAAGCCTTTTGACCTTCTGATGTATATTCTCATTGAAGATCAGTGTCCCATCCTCTTGGCTCAGGAAGCCTCCATGAGTGTAATACCAATTTTTTGATCGATCGAGCCATTCAATAGTTGCTAGTACGATACCCCGATCGATCAGGTCTTGTTCCATCTTCTTCCATCTTGGAATTGTTGTGCCATAACCACCTTGCCCTAGAGGATGGTACTCCTTCTGACCAAAATTTGTAGTGTTGGTCTTGAATATTTTCACACCATCTTTGCTCCTCTTATATTCGACAAATGCCTCCCAGTGGTCCCTCAACTTTGGCCATACATTGAAATCCAGAGTTTGGCCCTTCTTAAGGTAGTTGGCATCCAGCATCTTCTTAAATATCTGGAATTGTGTGGCCATCTTCTTCAGCGTCCACACTTTCATATCCTTTTCAATACACCCTTCGGGAAATGTGAAATGTCTCTTGACATCTTCCCATAGCATATTCTTTTCTGTATCCGGGAGCGCGTATGGATTAGTTCTTTTGCCCTTCCATTCCCTGATGCTAATGGGCACATTGTCCCTTACGATTGCACCGATCTGACTCACATACTTTTTTGCCACTTTTTCAGGAGCAACCATCCTGACCTCTTCTGTGACTTCTATGATGACAAGCCTCCCACCCATCACCCTTGTACGACCTCGGGGCTTCTTATGATTCATCGATCCAGAGGGCTAACAATTCAAGATTCATTAATTAGTACATATTAATAACGAATAAGACACTATAGATGGGGTAAAACAATGGAAATGATATATACCTTGCCGGAACCTTCCACCACAGTAAGGGTTTGCTGGGGCTCGGGCTCTTCGTTGCCATCACCGGACATGTTGCGGAACATGTCTGCTTGGTTACCCTCTTCATCAGTGTACGTTATGGGAAGGTTGGAGCCACTAGCATCACCAGCAATAATCCGCTCCATTAGATACCTTGCGGTCTCATCGTCTGCCATCTCAACTACTTTAAACACACATGAAATCGTAGTTACATGTATGTTAAGGTATATACATGAAATCATAGAACAACCATAGAAAAAACAAACTGATTCAAACGTACACATGAAACCATACACGAAATGAAACTTACATGAAAACTTACAAGAAATACACAAGAATGTCTTGAATGAAACTTAATTACATGAAATGTCTTTAATGTGTTACATGAACTCATAGTTACATGTACGTTAAGATATATACATGAAATCATAGAACAACATGAAACCATACATGAAAGTCTTGAATGAATCCCACCAAATTTGAAGTGTTTCTAAAAATTTCTACTAATACCTACTAAATTCTACCAAATTTGAAGTGTTTATACAAATTTCTACTAATTTCTAAGAATTTCTACCAAATTTGAAGTGTTTATACAAATTTCTACTTATTTATTGGAATTTCTAGAAAATTTCTACTAATTCCTACTAATTTTAAGAATTTCTACCAAATTTCTTCTAATTTCTAAGTATTTCTACTAAATTTGTACAAATTTCTAGTAATTTGTAAGAATTTCTACCAAATTTCTACTAATTTTTGAACCATATGTACTAAATCATGGTAATTTCTAAAAGTTATACAAAATGTATACAAAATTATACTAAGCATTTGAACTAAATTATACTAATTTCCTACTAAATCATGGTAATTTCTAAAAGTTATACAAAATGTATACAAAATTATACAAAGCATCTGAACTAAATTATACTAATTTCCTAGTAATCATAGTAATTTTCTATTGAGTTTCAACTAATAATAGTAAATTCCTATTGATTTTTTACTAATCTACTAATTTTCTACAAATTTCTATTGATTTTCTAACTAAAAAGGAAAAAAAGGGCCCTTGCGTCAGCAAGCCAGTGGCTTGCGTCAGCTAGGGCCCCGCCGTACGTGCGGGAGCCAGGGCTGGTGGGGTTTAGGCGGTGGTGACAGGGGGATGAGGCCGTACGACGGCCAGGGCGGAAGGACGACGGCGGCGGGGCAGGAGAGTGGCAATGCGCGGGACGAGGAGGCCGGGGCGGTGGACACCGGTGGCGGCGGGGACAGAGTGAGGTGGCGGCGACATGGGCTGAGGTCGGTGGCGATGAGGATGGGATGGAGGCGGCGACGAGGGGGCGCGACGGAGGAGGTGGCGGGTCGGGGCGACGGAGGAGGCACGGTCCGGGCGCGGGTGAGGCGGCCGGAGCAGCGAGCGACGGCTCTAGGGGTGACGGGTGACGAGGAGAACGGCTGCCGGCGAGGGAGGCGGATGGGCGGTAATGGAGTAGGCGGATGGGCGCAGATCTTGGCGGCGGTGAAAAAATTGCCCAAGTGTTGAAGGGTGGGTGGTAGAAGACGACTGCTACTTTTATCCCCTCTTTCCCGGCTTGTAATTGAACCGAGACTAAAGGGAGATTTTGTCCCGAGTGCGAATAGCAACCGGGAAAAAAGATCCTCCTTTTATCCCGGTTGCAAACCGGAACTGGGATAAAAGGCTACGTTCTAGGAGGGAATCGAAAAATACCCTAACCGGGATAAAAAGGGGGGCCTTTTGTCCCGGTTGCTATTGGCACCGGGACAAAAGGATCTTTTCCTATTTTTCATCTCCTGCCTGTTTTTTGGATTTCAAGATGCAAAAAATAAAAACTTTACATATTTTGAACATGCAAAAATATATTAAATTAGCAAGTATATTTACAATAAGTTTGAATGAGTCATTAATTGTATACCAGTTCTTTAGCTTCTAAAATAATTATTTTACTGCATCGCTATCATCAAGAAATTATTCAATTAAATAATTTTCAACACGCGAAAAATTCAATTGATGTATGTTGTTAACATTGTTCATATTGGTCTAACTAATCTTCGCCTTAACTAATTTAAACACACATGAAATCATACATACGTTAAATTAAAAATTGTATCAAGTAGTACATGAAATCACAAAACTTTACAATGTAACTTTACATAAAAGTGAAGCAAATTTAGCACATTACAATGTAACGTTAAAAAATTTCTTCTTCACGAAAGTTCCTTGATCATGATCACGGCGTAAGTACAGAGCCTCTTCTTTGGATAGCAAGATGCTTGGGTCAACTTCAACAGTGAATGGAAGTGTGCCATCAAACTGAACATAATCATCTGATTGGTCTATTTTATCCTCGACTCTCACGATTTTTCTTTTACCTAGAAGAACTATGTGGACTTTGGCTCCCATGGCTCTTCTAGATTTCTCTTGGGTTTGCTAGACATGTCCTTCACATAGAAAACCTGATGCACATCATTGGCAAGTACGAATGGTTCATCACTGTATCCAGTCTTGCTCAGGTCCACTATTGTCATTTCGTACTGATCTTTGGTTACACTAGTTAGCTTCACCTATTTGCAATGAAACAGAGGGATGTACAACGATCTGTATTCAAGTTCCCATATCTCCTCTATGAAACCATAATATGACTCCTTGCTACTGTTTATGTCTATGGCATCTATTTGGACACCACTATTCTGGTTCGTTCTTTTCTAGTGCTTGGTTCTCATGTAAAATGTATAAGAATTTATCTCATAGCCTTGGAATTTCACGATTATGCTAGCAGGTTCACTGGCTAACCAAGCGAGCTGTGGTGAATCTCAAAGTTACCCATAAGTTGTTGGCGCAACCAGGAGGCAAATGTTTCCATGTGATGATGTGTAAGCTAGGCATCGGATTTTGTCGGGTTTTTGGAAACTAGCATCTGCCTGTGCTGCTTGATATACGGAGCCACAAAGGATGACTGTTGAAGAACAGTGTAGTGTGCCTTGTCGAACAAATCAGTATCATTGCTCAAACTCGATTTCCTTCCAAGGGTGCCCATTCCCCGCAGCCTCCCTTCATGGCGTGAAGTTGGAACCCTAATTGAGTCAATTGAGTCAATAAAATCAACACAAAATGCGAGCACCTCTTCTGTTCCATATCCCTTGGTGATGCTTCCTTCTGGACGGGCACGATTAAGAACATAGTTTTTTAGGACTGACATGAACCTCTCGAAAGGCCACATATTGTGCAGGTATTCTGGTCCGAGAATACAATCTCTTTTACTAGGTGAATGAGGAGGTGAGTCATAATATTGAAGAAGGATGGTGGAAATACCAACTCAAAACTAACAAGACATTGCACCACATCGTTCTGTAGCTTTGCTAGCTTGGATTGATGGATTGCCTTCTGTGAAATCGCATTGACAAATGCACATAACTTTACGAGCGGCAATCGGACATTCTCTGTTAGAACACCCCTCAGTGCAACCGGAAGCAACTGGGTCATCAACATGCGTCAGTTATGGGCCTTGAGATTTGTGAACTTCTTTTCTTTCATATTTATTAATCCCTTTATATTCGAGGAGTACCCAGACGGGACCTTCATACTATTCAAGCATTCAAACATGCTATCCTTCTCTTCCTTGCTGAGAGTGTAACTAGCAGGACGTAAGTAGTGTTGTCTGTTATCTCTCTTTTCTGGATGTAGGTCATCTCATTGCCCCATGGCTTTTAGGTCTTGTCGTGCTTCCAATGTACCTTTTGAGGTCCCATAAACACCCATGAAGCCTAGTACGTTCACGCAAAGATTCTTCATGAGGTGCATCACGTCTATTGCATTACGGACCTCTAGGATTTCCCAATAAGGTAGCTCCCAAAATATTGACTTCTTCTTCCACATGGGTGCATGTCCGTTATCATTGTTCGGAATAGGTTGGCTACCAATACCCTTTCCAAAGACTACCATTACATCCTTTCTTATCTCAAAAACAAGCTTTCCATTATGGTGTGCAAGTTTTTTACGATTGTCTAACGTTGCGGACCTCTAGGATTTCCCAATAAGGTAGCTCCCAAAATATTGACTTCTTCTTCCACATGGGTGCATGTCCGTTATCATTGTTCGGAATAGGTTGGCTACCAATACCCTTTCCAAAGACTACTATTACATCCTTTCTTATCTCAAAAACAAGCTTTCCATTATGGTGTGCAAGTTTTTTACGATTGTCTGACGCCCCCTTTGAAATTTATCTTGCTCTTTCTCAGCTGGTGGTGAGCAGGAAGAAATCAATGATGACCTATATAGATGACCTTTTTACAGTGCTTCAAATACATACTGTCTGTGTTGTCTAAACAATAGGTGCAAGCCTGATATCCCTTGTTTGTCTATCCCGAAAGGTTACTCAGTGCAACCCAATCATTGATGGTTACGAACAACAATGCTCGTAGGTTAAAGATCTATTCTTTATCCTCATCCTACACACATACACCTTCTTCCTTCTAGAGCTATAAAAGTTCATCAACCAACAGTCTTAGGTACACGTCAATATCGTTGTTGGGTTGTTTTGGGCCTTGGATAAGCGGCGGCATCATAATGAACTTCCGCTTCATGCACAGCCAAGAAGGAAGGTTGACCATACATAGGGTTACAGGTCAAGTACTATGACCACTACTCAACTCACCGAATGGATTGAATCCATCAGTACTTAAACCAAACCTTGTGTTCCTTGCATCACTTTCAAAGTCCGGGAATGCTCTATCAATTGATCTTCACTAGGCCCCATCCACAGGGTGTCTCAGCATCTCATCTTGCTTACGTTCTTCTTTGTGCCATCACATCAACTTAGCATTCGTCTTGTTTCTAAACAAACACTTCAAGCGTGGTATTATAGGGAAATACCACATCTCCTTCGTGGGAACTCTCTTCTTGGGAGGTTGCCCTTCAACATCACCAAGATCATCTTGCCTGATCTTATACCGCAGCGCTTCGCACAGGGGACAAGCATCCAGTTTCTCGTATTCAGCACCACGATAGAGGATATAGTCATTAGGGCATGCGTGTATCTTCTGAACCTCCAATCCCAAAGGGCAAACATCTGTTTAGCTTCATATGTTATGGATGACAATTCATTATTCTTGAGAAGAATCTTCTTGACAATTTTCAACATCCCTTGAAATGCCTTATCGGACACACCATTTTTGGCCTTCCATTGCATAAATTCTAGTGTGGTACCCAGTTTTTTATGGCCCTACTAGCAATCTAGGTACAATAATTTTTGGTGATCATCTATCATGCGCTGCAACTTTGCTGCTTCCTTATCAGTTTCGCAATCTCTATGTGCATCCCATAGCACCTGACCAAGTTCATCAGTAGGGCAATCTTCTGCAAACTCATCTTCATTAGCCTTGCCCATTGTAGTATTTGCAAAAGCTTGGCCTGCAGCCCAGTGCGGAATGTTGTCATCATCCTCCTCCTCTTCGCCATCTTCCATTACAACCCCTCTTTCGCTATGCTTGGTCCAAACCAAATAGTTAGGCATGAAACCATATCTAAACAAGTGGCTATGAATAGTCCCCCAGGAATCCTTCGAATAGTCCTTCTTGTTACTGCATTGGAAGCATGGACAACATATGAACCCGTTCTCTGCCTTGTTCGCTTTGGCCACTTTGAGAAAATAATGCAAGCCATCAATAAACACCTTGCTCCATTTGTCCGCATTATACATCCATTGCCGGTCCATCTGCATCATATTACACATGAAAATGGATTATACATGAAAATGGATTACGCATGAAAATGAATTACATATTTTTTCCTTTTTTTTGATTTCCGTTGTACACAACTAATTTTAATATGATTTTTAGCATGCAGGTCTTTAATATCTTGCCAATGTTATAAATATTAGGTTATATGGTAGTTGTTTTTTTACCAATTTCAATATATTGTTTCTTCATTCTTTGATGATTACAAATATTAGGTTCTCTTGTTGTGAATAAGTGTGTCATTTCCATTTCGCATCAAAATTCATCTTTACGTGCCTATTGATGGTTATTTGATACGCTTTATGGCTTATCTACATGCTATTCACAATAGAAAGCATGTCAAACTTTGTAGTGCAAATGATGTTGAAAGTTTAGATATAGATAGAAATACACATATTTAAATTTCAGATCCAAACAACATGATATACTACGACAAACCATCCACCGAGTATTATCTAGGAGGACTTTAAGCATCCTTGGGCGGTGAAGATGAAGGTTCCGCTGACCTAGCCTCATCCTGTGGTTTATTTGTGCCTCCTACAACGGTATTACTAAGTGGATGTGAAATACCCAGGACTAGCAGTGGAGCATAACGATCACCAAAAGGAGGTTCCTTACCCGCTGCAGCAGCTTTTTCATGACATCTTTACAAATAACGAAGTATTGTTTTCTCCCACGTGCTCATTTTCTTCAGCTTATCATGAGGGCCAACTATGGTTTTCCCCTTGCGGTGAGAGAATGACGATCGCCCCCACCATCGCCACTACCTCTAGTAGCAGAAGCCATCTCTATGTACAAAAATTCATACCTTAGCACTGCAGAACTTGTTGAACTTGAAGACTGTGATAATCTCGATGAGCATTTCTCCACCGGGCGGCACCGTACTTCGCAATGGAAGAGCTCCAATTCTACAAGGAAGGGGACACGGTCTTCCACAATGTCCAGTGTCGCTCTTCCTCGTAGAATCGGAGATCCTCCTTGATGTTCGTTGCCGCTCGATGGAGAACATGCTCGCCAAGATGAACATGGTATGAAAGTTCAACAAGTACGGATTTGAAAAACCATATTGAATTTGACAAGATAAACCGTCTAGACAAGGGTAGCATCATTCTTAAACTGCTGCAAGGATACATACCATATATGACACATATGACATACTAATTTTTTCCTCATAATTAATATTGAAATCCTCTTCATTCTACCTCACATTTACTCTCCAATCTCCCTCACATTATAGCTCAAAATCCTCTCCATTTTGTACTTCATATTCTAGCAAATAAACTATCCATCTTCATTCTACACATCAAGTTGTTTTAACTAATACGAATCGTATATAACAAGCAAACTATCCATCACATTCTAGCTCAAAAACATGTATAAATACAAATCCTCTTCATTCTCCCTCTTTCTAACAAACAAACTCATTTTTCTCCCTCTCTAAAGCATAAAACAAAGCATAATAAGAGGATGAAGTAGCTAACCTTCACAACACTTTGGATGAGTGAAATCCCCATGGAAATAAGGGAAAAAAATTCGGGCAGCACCTCTCCTAGGCTTGCTTCGGCGCCATGGAGAGTAGGTGAAGCTCTCTGTCTTTGTGGAGTGGACTGGCTTGGGCTGGAGGAGGAAGAAAGGCCTTTAAAGGGGGATGAGTTTTTATCCCAATTTAGAATTCCAAGCGGGACAAAAAGGAACACATTTTGTCCCTATTGAAGATTACTCTCGGTTGAAAACACCAACAAGGACAAAAGGGGGTCGCCGTCAGTGGCTGGGAATTAGCCATTACAAGAGGGACTAAAGGGGGGCTTTAGTCCCGGTTGGAAATACCAACCAGGACTAAAGCTCCGCCCCATTTCAGCCTACCATGGCGCGCCCCCTTTTGTCCGGGCCAACTTTAAACCGGGACAAAAGGGGGCGTATGGAAGGTGAGTTCTCTACTAGTGAGGGTGAACATTCTGCTATGTTGTACCATTATTTTAGGATAATTGACTCTGTGAAGTCCACTATGGAGCGTCTGTATTTTATTGTCTTGTTCAAGAATTCTAGTATTTTTCTCTTTGTCAACTTAGTGAATGTTATGAATGTTGATTGGTGCAATTTTCATGTAAATTACTTTTATCTTTATGAAGGTTGATTGGTGTAAATTATCAATATTGATCGAGTTCTTTATCTAATACGAAGACCTATGTCCATTTCTCACGTAATAATTTATTTATCTCATTTTTATTGTAAGGACTAAATATTATAAACACATTTACTCTATTTTTTCTCTTACCTAATATTGATCAAGTTCTTGATCTAATACGAAGACCTATGTCCATTTCTCATGACATAATTTATTTATCTCATGTTTATTACAAGGACTAAATATTATAAACACAATTACTCTATTTTTTCCTACCTAATATTGTTCAAGTTCTTTATCTAATATGAAGACGTATGTACATTTATCACGTAATACAATGCAGATGGACTGGCAATGGATGTATAACATGGACAGATGGATCAAGGAGTTTGTTGATGGCTTACATTATTTTCTCAAAGTGGCCAAAGCCAACAAGCCAGAGAAGGGATTTGTATGTTGTCCAATGCTTCCAATGCAGTAACAAGAAGGACTACTCTTCCAAGGGGACTTTTCATAGCCACTTATTTAGATACGATTTCATGTCTAACTATTTAGTTTTGACCAAGCACGACGAAAGAGGGGTTATAATGGAAGATAGCGAAGAAGAGGAGGATGATAACAACATTCCAGACTCGGCTACAGGCCAAGCTTTTGCTAATACTACAATGGGCGAGTCTGATGAAGAAGAGAGTTTGCAAAAGATGACCCTATTGATGATCTTGGTCAGGTGCTATGGGATGCACAGAGAGACTGTGAACCTGAGAAGGAATCAGAAAAGTTACAGCGCTCGATAGATGATCACAAAAAATGTTGTACCCAGATTGCAGGCAGGGGCATAAAAAACTGGGTACCACACTGGAAGTGCTGCAATGGAAGGCAAAAAATGGTGTCTCCGATAATGTATTTCAGGGGATATTGAAAATTGTAAAGAACATTCATCCTAAGAATAATGAATTGTTGTCCACAACATAATAAGCTAAACAGGTTGTTTGCCCTCTGGGATTGGCGGTTCAGAAGATACACACATGCTCTAATGACTGTATCCTCTATCGTGGTGACGAATATGAGAAATAGGATACTTGTCCTGTGTGCGGAGCGCTGCGGTATAAAATCAGGCGAGATGATCCTGGTGATGTTGAGGGGCAGCCTCCCAAGAAGAGAGTTCCCGCGAAGGTGATGTGGTATTTCCCTATAATACCACATTTGAAGCGATTGTTCAGAAACAAGGCGAATGCTAAGTTGAAGCGATGGCACAAAGAAGAACATAAGAAAGATGAGATGCTAAGACACCCCACAGATGGGGCCCAATGGAGATCAATTGATAGAGCATTCCTGGACTTTGAAAGTGATGCAGGAAACATAAGGTTTGGTTTAAGTACTTATGGATTCAATCCATTCAGTGAGTTGAGTAGTGGTCATAGTACTTGGCCTATAACCCTATGTATGTTCAACCTTCCACCTTGGCTATGCATGAAGCGGAAGTTCATTATGATGTTGGTGCTTATCCAAGGTCCAAAACAACCCGGCAACGACATTGACATGTACCTAAGACTGTTGGTTGATGAACTTTTACTACTCTGGAAGGAAGAAGGTGTACGTGTGTGGGATGAGGATAAACAAGAGAGCTTTGACCTACGAGCATTGTTGTTTATAACAATCAATGATTGTCCTACACTGAGTAACCTTTCAAGTTAGACAAACAAGGGATATCGGGCCTGCACCCATTGTTTAGATGACACAGATATCAGGCCTGCACCCATTGTTTAGATGACACAAACAACATATATTTGAAACACTGTAGGAAGGTCATGTATATGAGCCATTGTCAATTTCTTCCTGCTAACCACTCGTTAAGAAAGAAAGGGATGCATTTCAAAGGGGTGCTAGACCATCATAAAAAACCAGCACACCATAATGGAAATCATGTATTTGAGATGATAAAGGTTGTAATGGTAGTCTTTGGATAGGGTCTTGGTAGCGAACCTATTTCAAACGACAATAACGGATATGCACCCATGTGGAAGAAGAAGTCTATATTTTTGGAGATACATTCTTGGGAAATCCTAGAGGTCCCCAATGCAATAGACGTGATGCACCTGACGAAGATTGTTTGCGTGAACGTGTTAGGCTTCATGGGTTGTTATGGGAACTGAAAAGACATATTGGAAGCACGATAGGACGTGGACCGTATGAAGCAAAGAGATCATCTACATCCAAAAAAGAGAGATAAAGGACAACACTACTTACGTCCTACTAGTTACACTCTTAGCAAGGAGAAAATGATAGCATGTTTGAATGCATGAATAGTATCAAGGTTCTGTCTGGGTACTCCTCGAATATAAAGGGAATAATAAATATGAAAGAAAAGAAGTTCATAAATCTAAAGGCCCATGACTACCATATGTTGATGACCTAGTTGCTTCCGGTTGCACCGAGGGGTATTCTACAGATAATGTACAATTGACGCTCATAAAGCTATGCGCGTTTCTCAATGCAATTTCGCAGAAAGCAATCGATCCAACCAAGCTACTAAAGCTATAGAATGATGTGTTACAATGTCTTGTTAGCTTTGAGTTGGTATTTCCACCATCCTTTTTCAATATTATGACGCACCTCCTGGTTCTCCTAGTCAAAGAGATTACTATTCTCGGTCTAGTATTCTTGCACAATATGTGGCCTTTCAAGAGGTTCATGTCAGTCTAAAAAACTATATTTTTAATCGTGCCCGTCCAGAAGGAAGCATCGCCAAGGGATATGGAATAGAGGAGGTCATTGAGTTCTTTGTTGATTTTATTGACTCAATTAATTCGATGGGGGTTCCAACATCACGCCACGAGGGGAAGTTATGAGGAACGGGCACCCTTGGAAGGAAATCAAGTTTGAGCAATGATAGTGATTTGTTCCATAAAGAACACTTCATTGTTCTGCAACAATAATCCTTTGTGGCTCCGTATATCAAGGAATACAAGCAGATTCTATTTTCTCAACACCTGATGAAATCCGATGCTTGGATTATATGTCATCACATGGATACTTTTCCTTCTTGGTTGCATCAACACCTTATGGGTAACTCTGTGATTCACGAACAACTCACTTGGTTAGCTAGGGGACCTTCTAGCATAATCGTGTAATTCCAAGGTTACGAGATAAATGGTTACACATTTTACATTAGAGCCGAAGACCAAAAAAGCACCAACCAAAATAGTGGTGTCCGCATAGATGCCATAGATGCCATAGACTGCAACAGGAGCAAGAACTCGAATACGAACCACTGAACATCCCTCTGTTTCGTTGCCAATGGGTGAAGCTAACTAGAGGTGGCATAACGAAAGATTAGTATGGAATGACAATAGTGGACCTAACCAAGACTGGATACAATGATGAACCATTCATCCTTACCAATGATGTGCATCAGGTTTTCTATGTGAAGGACATGTCTAGCAAACCCAAGAAAATTCAGAAGATAAGGAAAAATCATGGGAGCCAAAGTGCCACATAGTTCTTCCACGTAAAAGAAAATCGTGAGAGCTGAGGACAAAATAGACCAGTCAGATGATTATGATTAGTTTGATGGCATGACTCCATTCGTTGTCAAAGTTGACCCAAGCATCATGCTAGCCAAAGAAGAGTCTTCGTACTTACGCCGCGATCATGACCAAGGAACTTTCGTCAAGAAGAAGTTTTTTAATGTTATAATGTAATGCACTAAATATGGTGCACCTTTATGTAATGCTCTATGGCCATCAGAACCTTTGAATTATATTGTAATGCTCTATGGTGAACATTTATTCGATCAATATAAACAATGTTAACTTAACCACATACATCAATTGCATTTTTTGCACGTTGAAATTATTTAATTGAAGAGTTTGTTAATGATAGTGATGCATTAAAATAATTATTTTTGAAACTCAATCAACTAGTATAGAATTAATGACTGATTCAATCTTATTTTAAATATACTTGCTAATTTAATATATTTTTGCATGTTCAAAATATGTGAAGTTTTTATTTTTCTTTAACAAAATCAGTGCAAAACAACTTCAAACATACATAAATTAAAATTACAAAAGTATCAGGAAATGAAAAGGGGTGCCTTTAGTACCGATTGCAAATTCGAACTAGGACTAAAGGGTGCTTTTTCATCTCTCATGCAAAAAGCCCCCTTTAGTCCTGGTTGCAAAGTCAACCCGGGACTAAAGGGAGGGGTGTTATAACGTCCGCCCCCTTCTCCCCTACCTCCTCACTTCACTTGATCCGTCTCTACTCCTCATCTCTTCCTCATCTCTGCTCGTCTCCCCAGCACCCTTCCCCAGCCTCCCCTCGCGCACTGCCACCACACCATCGTCTGTCGCTCCGCTGTTTATCGATCCGTCGTCACCGCCGCATTTCCCCTCCGCATCCTGGATCCCCGGCCACCCCTTTGCCGTCACGCCCCGCCGTCCGTGCCCTGCCTGCCGTCCGCACCCCATCCACCATCTGCCCGCCCCGCCGCTCACCCCGGCGGCCATCCCGCTGTCCTCGCCCACCCCACCGTCCGCCGTCCCACCGTCCGCAGTCCGCCCGCCACTCCACCCCACCGTTCACCCGCCCCACCGGTATGCCTCCCCCTCCCCAAACAGAGCTGATGAGGACATCACTCCTATGGCTACGCATGACATTCCTCAAGTTACTATGCAAGGACCAATCACTAGAGCGTGAGCGCGACAATTAAATCTGGTTCCTAAGTTCTTCATTATGTA
This sequence comes from Setaria italica, assembly GCF_000263155.2. NCBI lineage: Eukaryota > Viridiplantae > Streptophyta > Magnoliopsida > Poales > Poaceae > Setaria > Setaria italica. Next base: position 21,184,472 of record NC_028450.1, on the reverse strand, counting down.
ATATTGAGAATAGATTTCTACCTAATGAAGTCATTATCCTTAGAAACCATGGAGAGGACCAGCAAGCATTTGATGAAAGGTCTGGAGGCCGAGAAGACTGGCAAGGGCGTCCAAGCCAAGCGGAGGCCCAATCGGTATCAAACTCGAGGCCAGTCTCGGACTCCAGGAGCAGCCTGCACTAAAATCGACGCCCAGATCGCATACAGACTCTGTTTTCGACGTTCTTTATATGGATGGAAAGATAATTTCATAAGTTTTCCAATGGCACTGTTCCCACATCCAAATTGTATCTGAGTCAATAGGAATTGTCAAAACAAGAGACCGTCCAGAATCTACCAGGGTGCGGCCACCGTCTTTTGGGCCGTTGGGCCGTGTATCGTGTTAGAGTCCATTAGGGATGCGTCCAGGGGACTTGCACGCCCCTAAACCTCCATAAACAGTAGCTGCCACCCCAAATTAGGGTTTGAGTTTTGTTTAGATTAATCTGTCATCGAACTATTTCGCCGCCAGTTGGTTTGTGAGACCCCAACTTGTGTTCTTCACCTAAATCAGCAATTCAGTTGCATCTTCTACGTTCTTGCTTGTGTTCTTCGATTCACATGTAGGAATTAGCCTTCGTTGTGAGGTCAATCGGGTAGTGCAAGGTTGATAACCAGAGGAGATCTGGTGGTTTGATTGCAGGGACTCGATCTCGCTGATCGGAAGCCGTATCGCTTGTGTTTTGTCTCCGCCTAATCGATAGTTACCCTCGCCTAACGGAAGATCAGGACCCCCATTCCCATCAAGTGGTAATCAGAGCTTCAGGTATTACCATCAGGTTCATCCTTTCCCTTAGTTTGTTTCGCCTTCGTCCCACGGTCCACGAAAAAGCCCTAAAAAATTTAATAGTCATAGCCATCCCGTCCTAAAACCCATCCGTAGCCTTTGCAAATTTCAGTTTCAGAGTCTGCAGTGTTGAGTTTGTGTCCTAGGTCAAGGTCTTGTTGCTGGTCTTAGATTTGTTTCATCACCTTGCATCTCCATACACCTTTCCACACCAGCCACCACATCCATATTCCTTTTCGGTTTGCAATTCGTTTGCGAATTGGTTGTTACAGAACCCTGACTCGGAGCGCCTTCCTTAAAACGGGCATAACTTTTGCATACGAACTCGAAACGGGGCAAATTTTATATCTACGGACATTGCCAAAAAATTTCACCTTCGTTGCTCCTTGACTTTGTCAGGTTTGGCGAAATCAGATTTGCAAAATTCCCCTCGGAAGATCGAGTACCCGAGCTCCGAAGTTTTAGCACGCTTTTTTAAAGCAATAACGTGATTTTCCACAGGTCACATCTTACATCAGATTGTGCTGAAATTTCCTGAGCTTCTTATTTTTGTACTCCCAGTGAAGAGAAAAAATAGAAGAAAAATAAAAGAAAAAAACAGTGTACACACAAAAAAAGAGCAAAAAAAATGAAAGAGTACGTTGTGAACACCAGGAAGATACTTGTGCTGATCTGTGCTGTGCTTTACCTTTGTCTACGCTCTTTTAATGTCTTTCTCTTACTTACCTTTCTTGTTTTGCCTTTGATCCCGTCAAGGCCAGCAACTAGGACAAGTACTTTGGACCTTTATTCAGCATTACTATCTGCTACTGATTTGTGTGCCACATATATAATATTTTGGCCTTCCCAAGCTCCAGATATATACTTCGGATCAGTGCAGCTTCAACCCTTGCAATCGCCGCTCCACTGCCTCTTGGTGTCACAAACCAGCCGCCGGTTGTGCCGTCCACTGTTGTGCTTTTGGTAAGATCTTGGTGGTAAGACGCTTGAGTGAGAGTGGTTCCACCTTCACTACCTAGTAGTTGATAGGGATAACCCTATGTTGTCTTATGTTTTCTTCTAACCATGTCAGACACAGGAGATAAGAGGGATCCGACGGACTTCAACGACTGTGTTTCCAAGGGAGAACTTGTAGACTTGCTCACCCGTCACAATGAGCTCGATGAACAACTAAACATCAGCATGTCCACCATGATAACCAGCATTCAAGCCCTGACCAGAAGGATGGATGAGCTGGAGCACTGAGGGCAGCACCCAGGAGAGCAAGAGTATGACGACAATTTGGTCTACGATGCCAATGGACAGATTGACCAGCAAGCTACGCAAGACAAGCGACTGCGTCGATGCCTTCGCCAAAATCATGCAGGTATGGGAGCTAATGATCAGAACTATCATGCCCATGATGATCCTTATGCTAAGGTAAAATTCAGTATACCTTCTTTTCATGGTGAATATGATGCTGAAAATACTTGGATTGGGAGATGACAGTAGAGCAGAAATTTAACTCACACCTTGTTCTTGAGCAACATAGAGTTAGACAGGCGACAAGTGAGTTTAAAGATTTTGCTATAATCTAGTGGAATGAACTAGGTAACACTCAACTGCAACCTGATACATGGGATAGACAAAAACAAGCTATGCGTCATAGATTTGTTCCTCCTTCTTATCAACGTGACTTGCGTAAGAAGCTGCAGCATTTGGAACAAGGTAACCTGTCTTGCAGGAATATTATGCAGAGCTTCAGAAGGGGATGATTCGCTGTAGAATAGTGGAGGAAATAGAAGACAAGATTTGTCGCTTCTATGGTGGCTTATGGTGTGAAATTTAGGACATTGTTGATTATAAAGAATATACCACTGTCAACCATTTGTTCCAGCTTGCTATGCTTGCAGAGAAGGAATTGTAGGGACGTCAGCAGAAGCCAAGGAGCAACTTCGGTACCTCCTTCATGCCACGAACATGTTGGAGGTATGCCCTAGAGGCAATCATATACATGATGATATTCCTTTGTATCCATGTTTTATACTGTGTTCCTTGAATATCCATTAAAGGCCACTTGAATTGATTTGCAATTATGTGAATTGTGAGTGAAACTCTTTGCTTGTATGGTTATTCTAAAAGTTGTCCCTAGTCGGAGTTCATGTGAGGACACACATGAATATTAGACTAGCACATGTATTAGTTGATGACTATATTTCACAAGTCATTGACATGGAGATGTCAAACTAATAATGTAGGCACGTGTATAGACATGTGCTAGGATTGAACCAAAACGAGTTACGTAGTTCTCTCTTTACACAGCGTGTACACTTTGTCCTTAGACCTGAGACTGTCGCATGTACTCAAGATGTGGATTGACTTACTTAGGGGCTATCAAACGCTACACCGTAACTGAGTAGTCATAAAGGTAGCTTACGGGTTTGTCAAGAAGCATGCTGTGAGGCATGGTCAGTCAAGATGGAATTTGCCCCTCTCTATTTGAGAGAGATATCTCTTGGCCCCTCGAGTGATCGGATCTGGAAATGCATGGTCATGCTACATGAGGTTAAGAGTTAACCTAGAAAGGTATTCCGAATCACAACATCGAGAAAGAGTGGTCGGCTTTGAGCTAGACCAAATATCGTGAGGCAAAGGGAATAGCATGTACGTGATGTTGTGATGGTTCATCTGATATGATCTTCGTGTGTGCATAGGAGTTAGTATGTCTTGCTAGAGGCTGCTACTAACTATTGGCCAAGTAGAAGTACTCGTGCCATGTCTATACGTATATGAACCTATAGGGTCACACACTTAAAGGGCTGGAAGCCCAATTCAGATGTGATCTGAATTGGATCAGGTTTAGGAGTATAATGGTCCTCGGACCCAGAGGTCTACTAGGAACCACTATATATTGAGGGGTGGGGGGCACCCTAGAGTTTAATCCCTTTCGCACCAGCAGCAGCCGCGCCTCCCACGCCCTTGCCTTGTTGCAACTCGCAGACCTAGCAGTCCAGCTTGCAACGCTTCCTCCCCGCACATGTGGATACCTTGGAGGTGTTGCATCTATAGCACTTGGATGAGCTGCCGCACGAGAGCTCCTATGAGGAACTTGATGAGCCGATGACGAGCTGACGACGAGCCTGATGAGCCGCGGCATGAGGAGGAAGTTGCTACACGTGGACGAGCTGCTGAGGAGCGGCTCGACGTCGACATGTTCGACTACACTGCGTCGACGAGTGATCGACTTCACTGCCCCGATGCATATCTACAACTTCCGCACCTGTGCGTCGATTGGTAATCCCGTGATCTATAACAACAGTTATTACTGGTTTACGTGGTAGAAATTTTTTTGTTTTGCTCTAGCGTAGCGTACCTCATATCCCAATAGAATGATGACACCAGCGGCACCGATGAAGCTGTCCTCTTCTTCGAACATTCATGCTGCACCAGCACCTGCGCCAGCACCAGCGAATGCACGGCCGTCTACCTCCACACGGACTGCCGATTCAGGTAAAAATTCCTCACAAGTACCCGCCAAGAGTGCTTCACCCGTTGCTACCACAGGACACACTTCGCGAATTCAGTGCCACCACTGCCATGGGATAGGCCACGTGTAGAGGGATTGCCCAAGCAAATGGACATACATTGCTACAGATGATGGAGGTTACATTAGCACTTCCGATGTAGAGGATGACACTGCTGACGTTGACGCCGACACCAACGACGATGAGGACAATGTATTTGGCAACGATGCCATGGTGGCATATATGAGTGTCATTGTCCAGCAAGTTCTAAGCTCACAGATGGAGCAAGCAGAGAAGCAATAGCGCCACAATTTGTTTCAGACTTTCTTCATCATCAACAATAGATGAGCGCGAGTCATTAATGATGGAGGAAGCTGCAACAATTTGGTGAGTTCTGATTTTGTCAAGAAGCTTGGCTTGACCACACGACCTCATCCAAATCCTTACCACCTTCAGTGGCTTAACAATTCTGGTAAAGCTAAGGTAACACAAACAGTTCGGGTGCATTTTTCCATCGGTACATATTCTGATTTGGCGGATTGTGATGTGGTACCTATGCAAGCATGTTCTCTTTTATTGGGTTGTCCTTGGGAATATGATAATGATGCACTCCACCATGGTAGAAGTAATAAATACACTCTTATGCATAAGGGTAAGAAAATTACATTGCTACCTTTGACCCCTAACGAAATTGTTAAATCTGATAAGGAGAGACCTGCTAATGAGGGTAAGCGACAAGATGCTAAATCTGAAAATCAGCAAGTAGCTAAATTGAAAGGGGTTGTTATGCTTGCAACCAAATCTGATCTTGCTGAAATTCATGATACTGATGTGTGCTATGCTTTAGTCTGCAAACATGCTTTCTATTCCATTGATGATATCGCTAGCACTTTGCCTCCTGTAGTCACTAACCTGTTGCAGGAGTTTCTAGATGTTCTCCCACCTGAGATACCTCCAGGACTTCCACCTATTCGAGGGATAGAGCGCCAGATTGATTTGATCCCTGGAGCGAGCTTGCCAAATTGAGCTGCCTATAGGACCAACCCTGAGGAGACTAAGGAAATTCAGTGCCAAGTCCAAGACCTTTTGGACCGTGGGTATTGTTGGGGGGAAATATTAACGACCTCCTTATGCCTCTTAAAACAACAATCATGGAGGCCCAGGCCCACTTGCAGTAATAGCGATCTCCGCCGACCCGGCATGGGCAAGGAGCATCCCACTCTGCCTCGCCCGACCCAGGGCCCCGGGGTCGGACACGCCCGACCCCTCGCTGGCAAAACTCCGCCTCACCCGACCCACGGTCCCAGGGTCCGATACGCCCAACCTCTCGCCACAAGGCTCCGCCTCGCCCGACCCATCTGGGCCCACAAGACAAGGGTCCGCCTCGGGCGTAGTCCGACAGACGAGGACGCGGATCTCGTGGGCTCCCACTGATCTTGCAATTAATGCGCCGCGGCTCTAGCGCATAGAAAGGCGCCCGCGCTCCTTGACACGACTTGCCACAAGTACCCGTGTAGTACGTTGTAGCCACGAGCGCACAGTCTACAGCGGCCGCGGCCTACCCTGATTCGCCGTAGGGTACTCATTGCATGCGTCGCCCGGTGCAGGAGGGAGCGCTGCCCGTTCTCGCACTCAGCCTATCCGGCGACAGGGACGCGACGTCCGTGTTCCACGGGTCGTAAGCAGGACAACAGAAGTCAGCCATCTCCCCCAACGTGCCCAGTTGCCACGGCCGAACACCATCATCATGCTCGGTGGTGACGGTCGTCCGGAGGATCGTCGACAGGATCTGACGGCAGCCGTCCTGCTCTGATGGCCGCGCTGACAGGAAACAAAGGCCGGGGCCAAAGGCGGCGACCCAGGGACTTGGTCCTCTTCCTTGTTTTTTATTTCACTTAGCTTATCTCTTTTACTTCTCCACACAACTGGCTCACCTATAACCCCGGTACCCTCCTCGCGCAATAAAAGGAGAACCAGGGGCCTCGAGACCAGGAGGCAACAGAACCCACATAGTCATCTCATGAACATCAGTGCACACCCAAGAGACTTGGGACCGGCTCCCTCTTTCGCCTGTTTGTAACCCCTACTACAGACCTTGCGTGAGTAACATGAGCAGCTCCTCATACTGGACGTAGGGCTATTCCTGCCCGAACCAATGTAACCCTGTGTCCTCTCACGCCACCATTCGAAGCCTTACGCGCATAAAAGAAATTTACTAGCCGTAGTCTTAATTCGCTAATCTCGACAACGACAGTTGGCGCGCCAGGTAGGGGACCTTTGCGCGTACATCGCCGGCTTCAGATGGCCAGCCACGATGCCAGCTTTGCTCCCGGCTCCCTCATCTACTTTGGGAGCTTGGATTTCCTTGCCACAGGGGAGGGAATCGAGCTGATCCCTCTCCTTGTCCTGCCCACTCGCCCCGTCGTCCCCGGCTCCGCCGCCGGGTATAGTGGTGAGCAGCTGGGCGCGCGCCACGGGGCCCCCTTCGGAGGAGTGGCCCTTCGAGCTGCGCAATGCTGTGGTGACCCACAGTTGCCTCCTGGCATGGGCCATGACCATGCCACCCACGAGCAATGAGCTCGTGGGCGTGGCGAGGACAGCCTCCGACGCCGGCTTCAACAATGGGAGCCACCACCCCTTGCGCGAGTGCTTCATGGCCGACGCGCACTCCGAGGGGTCCAACGACGACGGCGCTGAAGGGAGGCAGCGCACTCCCCCACCGTGCGTCGCAGCTACGACTGGGGCCCTTGCTAGGGTCCCGGTGCGGCCACGACAGCCGGAGGCGCACGCGGTGCCCCACCAGGAGGTCGAGCGCCCCCGCAACGAAGGAGGGGCACGACAACGGGCGCGTGACGTCCAGTGATGCATCTGCGTGGACGAAGATCACCCTCAGCTCTTTGCCCATGCCAGCCAGAACATCACCGCAGCAGTGGCCTTGCTCTGACGACTCCCCGAGCCGGCGATGCCCGAGGAGCGTCAGGCGCACCAAGAGGTGCGTAACCTGCTTGAGTGCGCCGCCATCCAGCAGGCGGAGAGCTCCGTGTCCCAGCGACGTAGGCACAACGCCAGCAGGGCAGCGCCCACTACGCCTCCTTAAAGGCATGGGGAGTCTGTCCACCAGCCTCCCCCCGAGGGAACCAAGCCGCGCTCGCTCGACGGACACCGCCGCCCATAGGAGGTGGAGCCCAGTCCATCCATCGGCACGTTGGTCCCGTCCGCGACGCTCGTGACACTTTGGACGCGCGGAGGCGCTCCCCGTGCGGACAGAGAGGATGGAGTGGACCGCGGCTATCACGTCCACCGTGGTGGCCGCTACGACAGCGAAGAAGATCGCAGCCTGAGCCCCGACCCAGCAAGGCCTAGGGCCTTCTCCGCACGCATCCTGAATGCGCCATTCCCTGCACGCTTTAGGCAGCCCACGAATGTGGCCAAGTACTTCGGGGAGATGAACCTCGAGCTGTGGCTCAGCGACTACCGGCTTGCATGTCAGGCCGGTGGGGCGGATGATGACCTATTCATCATTCACAATCTCCCACTGTTTCTAGCTGACTCGGCGCGAGCCTGGCTGGAACACATCCCCTCGAGTCAGATCTGTAACTGGAACAACCTGAAGGAGATCTTTGTGGGGAACTTCTAGGGCACGTACATGCGCCCTGGAAACTCCTGGGACCTTCAGAGCTGCCACCAAGGGTCGGATGAATCTCTCAGGGACTACATCCGGCGTTTCTCCAGGAAGCGCACCGAGCTCTCCAACATCGCGGACGCTGATGTCATTGGAGCTTTCCTAGTCCACGAGCTGGGACGCAGGGGCCTGCGGACCATGAAAGAGCTCCTCAACATCGCCACTAGCTTCGCCTCGGGCGAAGAGGCCGTCGGGGCGATCTTTGATCGTTCCAAAGGCAAGGTGAAGCAAGAGGAGGATGCCGTCGAAGTCACCTCCAACCGCCAGCAAAAGAAGAAGAACAAGCAGTGGCGCGAGGCTCCCCTCGTGGCTGTTGCTGAGCGTAAGCGGGGATAGCCGCCCCCTGAGGGCACCCCCGGCTTGTTCGACAAGCTGCTCGAGGGACCGTGCCTAAACCACGAGTTCCCCGCAAAATACGCCTACAAGGACTGCAACCTCATGAAGAGGTATGTTGTAGGCAACCCAGTGAAGGGCGACCGGAGACGGAAGCCCGAGGAGGAGAAGAAGGATGGCGAGGAGAAGGAAGACGGCTTCCCCAACGTGGATGGCTGCTTCATGATCTTCGACGGGCCGGCGGCTTACGACTCCAATCATCGCCGGAAGCTGGAACGCCGCGAGGTCTACACAGCCGAACCTGCTACCCCGACTTTCCTCGACTGGTCGAAATCCGCCATCACCTTCGACCGGTCCAACCACCTGGGGCGTGTCCTGCAGCCAGGATGCTACCCGCTCGTCGTCGACCCCATCGTCGGCACAAAGCGCCTCACCAAGGTGCTCATGGACGGGGGCAGCGACCTCAACATCCTCTACGCCGAGGCTCTCGATGCCATGGGGATCGACCGCTCCTGCCTCCAGCCAAGCGAGGCGCCGTTCCACGGCATTGTGCCAGGGAAGCAGGCGATGCCTCTCGGGTAGATTGATCTACTCGTAACTTTTGGGACTCCTTCCAACTACAGGAATGAGACCCTCACCTTCGAGGTGGTGGGTTTTTGTGGAACCTACCACACTATCTTGGCGTGACCATGCTACGCAAAATTCATGGCCATCCCCAACTACACCTACCTCAAGCTCAAGCTGCCGGGGCCCAATGGGGTTATCACCGTTGGCACGTCTTTCCAGAAGGTGTACGAGTGCGATGTAGAGTGCTGTGAGTACGCCGCAGCCATCACCTATGTGGAGGACCCCGCGGTCCAGCTTGCGGAGAGCGCCGAGGACCCACCCAAGTCCAAGCAGTCTGCCACCTCCTTCGAAGCCACCAAAGGCGTCAAGAAGGTCCCCCTCGACCCCAGCAGTTCTGATAGCAGGACCATACGAATAGGCGCTACCCTATCTCCCAAATAGGAAAGCGCGCTCGTCAACTTCCTCCGCGTGAACAGCGACGTTTTCACGTGGAAACCCTCGGACATGCCCGGCATCCCGAGGGAAGTCGCCGAGCACTCCTTGAACATCAAGGCCGGCTCCAAACTGGTGAAGCAAGGCTTGTGTCGCTTCGACGAGGAGAGGCGCAAGGCCATCGGCGAGGAGCTCCAGAAGCTTTTGGTGGCCGGATTCATCAAGGAAGTGTACCACCCCGAGTGGCTAGCTAATCCTGCTCTTGTACAAAAAAAGAATGGGAAATGGAGGATGTGTGTTGATTATACTGGTCTCAACAAGGCGTGTCCAAAGGATCCGTTTCCTTTGCCACGTATAGATCAGATAGTCGACTCAACCGCCGGGTGCAAAACCCTTAGCTTCCTTGACGCGTATTCCGGCTACCATCAAATCACGATGAAAGAGTCCGACCAGCCTTCGGCCCCTACTGCTACGTTAAGATGTCGTTCGGCCTCAAAAACGTGGGGGCTACGTTCTAGCGATGTATGCTTAAGTGTTTCGGGAACCTCATCAGGTGGACCGTTGAGGCTTACGTAGATGACATCGTAGTCAAATCCAGAAAGGGCGACATACTCATCCCCAACCTCGAACTAGCCTTCAAAAGGCTGAGAGACAAGCGCATCAAACTTAACCCTGAAAAGTGCGTTTTTGGGGTTCCGAGGGGCATGCTACTAGGCTTCATCATCTCCGTGCACGGCATCGAAGCCAATCCGGAGAAAATAGTGGCCATCAATAACATGGGGCTGATCTGAAATGTAAAGGGAGTTCAGTGTGTCACGGGATGCCTGGCGGCCCTGAGCCGCTTCATCTTGCGCCTCGGCGAACGGGGGCTCCCTCTCTACCGACTCCTGAAGAAGACCGACCACTTTGTTGTGGACTGCCGAGGCCCAAGAGGCTCTTGACCGGCTCAAGAACCTCCTGATGAAGGCCTCAATCTTGGTCCCGCCGACCGACGGGGAGCCACTCCTGCTGTACATCACGGGGACCACCCAGGTGGTTAGCGCGGCTCTGGTGGTGGAGTGAGAAGAGGAGGGACACGCCCTCAAGGTGCAGTGCCCGGTATACTTCGTTAGCGAGGTATTGTCCGAGTCCAAGGCCCGCTACCCGCAGATCCAGAAGCTCATCTACGCCATCCTCATCATGAAGAGGAAATTGCGCCACTACTTCACCTCCCACCCAGTGACAGTCGTCTTGTCGTTCCCTCTCGGCGAGGTGATCCAGAATCAGGATGCCATAGGGCGGATCGTGAAGTGGGTGCTCGAGCTTATGGACCAGGGCATCACCTACGCCCCCTGGACAGCCATCAAGTCCCAGGTACTCACCGATTTTGTCGTAGAGTGGACAGAGATCCAGACGCCATCAGCGCCGGAGAAGTAAGAGTACTGGACGATGTACTTTGATGAGTCATTGATGAAGGCTCGCGCCGGAGTGGGTCTGGTCTTCATCTCTTCTCTCGGTGTGCACATGAGGTACATGATCCGCCTCCACTTTCCTGCGTCTAACAATGTCACTGAGTACGAGGCTCTCCTCAACGGGCTTCGCATCGCCATTGAGCTGGGCATCCGGCGGCTGGACATCTGAGGTGACTCTCAGCTAGTTGTCGAACAAGTCATGAAGGAGTGGAGCTGCCATGACCCAAGATGGAGGCATACTGCAACGAAGTCCGCAAGCTTGAAGACAAGTTCGACGGACTAGAGCTCAACCAGGTCGCAAGATGTTTCAATGAGGCAGCTGACGAACTGGCGAAGGTGGCATCCGGCCAAAAGCCCGTCCCCGATGGCGTCTTCGTCAGCGACCAATATAGGCCCTTGATCCATTACGTGGAGCCAGGAAGGGTCGGCGATGCGCCACCTGCCCCGGACTCTAGCGCCGACTCGGGAGAGGTCGGCAATGCGCCACCTATCCCGGAATTGGGCGCCGACCCTGGAAAGGTCAGCAATGCGCCACCTATCCATAGAGAAGCGATCCCAGAGCCCCCGCTCGTGCCGGAGGAACTCGGACTTCCCTGGCTGCATTCCTGGAGGGCCTGCAAAACAGTTTATGCTCAGGAACGGAGAAACGAGAGGAAAATAACCGCTAGGGAGAACACCGCACCTGACCACCGGGGACGACAACGCCGTCCAACTCCCCTATCTCGGAAGACAGGGCAGCGCGGACATTTGCAAGCCCGCCCTGCACCGCCTGCTACTTACCCCACTCCTCAGCATCATCCACTATGAAGAGGGGCCTCTGCGGGTCCTCACGGGACCTCCAGCGTAGGGTAGGCCCACCCCACACCTTGGGGATGGGATTAACCGGGACTAGAGATGGCAATGGGGCCCCGATCCCCGATCCCCGATGGGGATTTCATCCATTAGGGGACGCAAATGAGATGTTTTTAGTCCCCATGGGGAGCTTAATGGGCATATTTCCATCCCCGTCGGGTGAACCGGGGGGCAGAACGTTCTCCTTGGCCCCGTCCCCGTTCCCCGCCGAAGACCCGAGTATACCGGCCCAAGCCCACGAAAAAGTTTTCGTTCGGCCCGTCGACCAGCCACCAGCCCCAAAACACCCCCAAACCCTAGCGACTCGCGACTCCCAGTCCAGTCCGGCCTCCGCCCGTCCACCGCCGCTTCTCCCAGAGACCCAGACTCGCACAGTCACTCCGGTTCACCCGGTTGTCCCGGTCGCCGCTTGCCCGCTTGCCCGCTTCCCCTCCGGCTGCCGCCGCACCCCCTAGCCGCTAGCCCGCCAGCTCGCCTCCCCTCCCCTCGCGAGCTCGCCTTCTGATCTTCTCCCGGCGGGCGGCCGGAGGCGGTCAACCCCCATCGTATCGTCGCTCGCAAGTCGATTCACCATGGATTGCCGGTGAATCCTTCTTCCTTTTTCCGTTTCTCCCATCGTTAACCCTTCCGATTGGAGTGTGCCCGTTTCTCTACTGACCCAGCCGTCCCCCCTCAAGGGACGACGACGCCTCCGACCGACCGCCACCGGATCCCACCGAGAGAAGCAAGGGTGTGGTCGCTGGCACTAGATTTGAGGACCCTGTGAAGGCTGCCGCCGTCAGATCGAAGGACGCAGTGGAGGCTGCCGCCGTTGGATCGAAGGACGCAGTGGAGGCCGCCGCTGCCGGAGCGAAGGATGCAGTGAAGGCCGCCGCTGCCACCGGAGTGAAGGACCCAGTTGTTGCTCCACATCCACCCCTGAAGAAGAACAGAACCACCAAATCCACCATTGTTGCAGATGACCCCAAGCGGCTTCCCCGACCACCTGTGGCCAAAGCTGCTGACCCAAAGCACCGCCGCTTGCAGGGAGGTCCAACAAATAAGGCTGGGTGCAATATTATTCAATCACTAGGGTTAGTACACAAACTTGCATTTGATTTATTTTGTTGTTCTTTTGCTGCTGTAAAATCCTAGTTACTTAGTCTGTTACTTAGTTATTCTCATTTCACTAGATAAGCTAAGTGTCATATATAGTTTCATTGGTTTAATTAGTTAGTTGTATAGGTAATATTGTAGTATGCTTAGTGTGTGATTGCTGCTGATCAGGGGGATGAATAAAATAGTTGAGTTAGTTTCAAACTTTCAAGATGTCGTACCAATTCTCTGGAAAGGTTGTTGAACCTACTTGATTTGTTCCTCATTGTTGAAAAGTTGTTGTTTGTTTGCCACTTGTGCATCAGATTTATCATAGCAAACCTGTATTTTATTTTAATTTCTCAACAAATTGAACTAATTGTCTGGTCGCAGTATTGAGTCCTAAACAAAGTTGCTTAATTTGCCCACGGACTGAATGTACATGGCCTGTCATCTGCTTGCTCCGAAGCTCAAAAAAAAAACCCTGCTGCCTTAGTTTCATGCTTTTTTTTTAGGATCCCTCTGATCTGATGACTGATGCCCAAGACAGATAGAGGTTTCACTCCTTTAGGTTGGATCAATGTTCGCCATGGATAAAAGAAAGGAAATGCAGGAGGGTACAATACAGGCACATTGATCATTGTCCCATTGATGCATCATATCCACTGCAATATATGATTCATCCAATAAAAAAAACCCAGGACTTGTATAATTTATAAAGAGAGAATTATACACAGACAGAGGCGAGCTCCAAGTACACCAACTGGTTAGATAGGGATTAGATTATACAGCAACTAGCTTGAAACCATTTCAGTTTGTTGTTGCTGCTGCTACTGCTTCTTTTGATTCTTTTCCATTTTTTTGGTGTTTCCATGCATGATTGTTAAATAATATGATGGTAGGCTGCAGAAGCAAAAGAAGATGTCAGAAGGTAGTAGCAGCCAAGCTCCAGTTTCTCTTGGCTCACAGCCAGAAACTGATTCACATCCTGAATCTTTCAATGAATCTGAAGCAAATCAATCCGAAGCAATTGAAATAGATGATGATGAAGAAGAGGAGGTTGAAGAGGAAGAAGAAGATGGTGTCGAGGTGGGTTCAAAGAGGAAGCTGACCTCAGTTGTTTGGAAGGAATTCAAGAGAGTGAGATGGAATGGCAAAATAAAGGCGAAGTGCATGTATTGCTCCAGCAAGCTTGGAGGTGAAACAAGGAGTGGAACTAAGCATCTTCATGATCACTTAAAGAGTTGTACACTTAGAAAGATTCATCTGTCTGGAAACAAGACATTGTCACAAGCGTCATTGAGGTTCACTGCCACAGATTCAGGGAAAGTTCCAGTGGAGAACTACACCTTTGATCAAGATATAGCAAGAAAGGAACTTGGTGCTATGATGGTGCTGCATGAATACCCTCTTTCCATGGTTGATCATGCAGGCTTTCGGAGATTTGTACATGCACTTCAACCACTCTTCAAGATTGGGACCAGAAACACACTAAGGTATATAGTTGCAAGTTATTTTTTATGTAGCTTAAGTTCTGTTAATGCATATCTAAAGGTGTTATATTTTTTTTTCAGGAAGCACATCATTGATCAATATGAGCTAGAGAGGAAGAAGGCCATTCAGTACATGGCTGGAATCAACTCTAGAGTGGCCATCACTAGTGACATGTGGACCTCTGACAACCAAAAGAGAGGTTACATGGCTATCACAGCACACTTTATCGATGAATCTTGGACTCTTAGAAATATTATCATGAGGTGAGCATTCTGGATCTAGATCACAGCCTATAGTTTAACTTGTTTGCATTTCATTGATTCACTCATAATGCTGGTACAGGTTTATTTATGTGCCAGCTCCTCACACTCATGATGTCATTGGCGATGAACTCTATGACTCCCTTGTTGATTGGAATCTTGATGAGAAGGTATCCACTATCACCCTTGATAATTGCAGTACAAATGATAGTGCAATTCCTTATCTGGTCAGGAAAATTGGAAAAAATAAGCTGTTGGGTGAAGGGAAATTCTTACACATGCGTTGTTGTGCTCATATCTTGAATCTGATTGTTAAGGATGGATTAGAAATGTTAAAAGATGCAATTGAAAACTTTCGTGATAGTGTAGCTTATTGGACAGCAACACCAAAAAGGGTTGAGAAGTTTGAGGAGATAGCAAAGTATGTTCATGTTAAGATTGATAAGAAGATAGGCCTTGATTGCAAAACACGATGGAATTCAACTTATACAATGCTTAGTACTGCACTACCCTACAAGGCTGTTTTCATTAGAGCAAGTCGTGTGGATAGGCAATACACTTGCTGCCCTACTGAGCAAGAATGGGAATTTGCTGGTTATGTTGTAGAAAGGCTTAAACTGTTTAGTGACATATCAACACTATTTTCTGGAACTGATTATGTCACAGCAAACATGTTCTTCTACAAAATTTGTGAGATTAGAAGTAACATTAAGGAGTGGTCAGTTTGTGGTAATTTTTTTATTGAAGAAATGTCAATTAATATGGAAGCAAAGTTTAAGAAATATTGGACTGATATTCAAGGCATGATGGGCATTGCTACTCTTCTTGATCCTTGATTCAAACACATTATGCTGCTTCAATGTTTTGAGGTGTTACTTGGAAGACATGGGGTGGATTGTGAGGATGAGGTTACTAAAGTGAAGGAATCACTGAGTGATTTGATGCTTGAGTACCATTTGGAAGAGGATGAACCTAGAGTTATCAAGGCATCAGCACCTGCAGTAGGGAATTCAGGCTTCTTGTCTTCCTTTAGTGCCCGTGTTGCAAGTACAAAGCCAGCCGCCATAAGATTCAGATCTGAGTTGGATCGCTACTTGGAGGATGAGATGGTGGACATACTTACAAAGGACTTTGATATTTTAGATTGGTGGAAAGTGGCAGGAACACGCTATCCTACTTTGAGATTGATAGCAAGAGATATATTTGCAATTCCTATAACCACAGTTGCTTCAGAATCAGCATTTAGCACTAGTGGGCGAGTTCTTAGTGAGCATCGCAGCAGGCTCACTTCTCAAATGCTGGAGGCTCTAATGTGCTCACAAGATTGGATTAGAAACAAGTATAAAGGTAAATTTCTTGGGCAATTTACAATTCTTCATGTTTTTGTCCAGTTATTCAATGTTTTTTTCCTCATGTAGTTCATACTTGATAGCTTCTAATTGAAAAATATTCTTGCAATCCTATGTAGGCCTTGTTACTGATGAAGGACAACCTGCTAGTTTTTGGTCCGTTCTTCAAGAAGTTCAAGAAGGCCTTCAGGTGATTGATATCCAGTACAGCAACATTCATGTATTTATTGTGTCTTCTCTTTTCAGTTTTCAGTCAGTAACTTGTGTCCATGTATATCTATGTAGGATCTTGCAATTTAACTCCAGTAGGAGGCTAGGAGCACAGCAGTCAGCAGATTCCTCCCTGACCATATGTTCAGATCCTTGAAACCAACTGTCAAGATGGCGTGCTGTCCAAGTAGAATGTGATCACACTGTTCGACCAGCATTAACAATTTAACACTAACTATTTATGTAAGCTTTGGTTGTAACGAATGATGTGTGATAACACTACTACTATCTTGCTTTTGCTGCTACTGCCATGAACTTGATACTAAGTTGAATTGTTGTTGGTCAGTGGATAATAAGCTACTGTTATCTGTAGAATGTGGTCAGTTGTTAAATGTGGTCAGTTAAATGTGGTTGCTACTGCTGTTAAATGTTAAATGAATTGTTAAATGAATTGTTGTTGCTACTGCTGTTAAATGTGGTCAGTTGGTCAGCTGTTGTCTGCTGATAGCCTGATACTAAGTTATTGTTGCCTTGTTGGTCAGCTACTCAACTGGTCATTTGTTATCTATAGAATTTGCTATATGCTACTGGTTTGCTGATGCCTGAATGCCTGATAGACTCATTTGCTGTGCGCCTGTGCCTGTATGCTACTGGTTTGCGGGGAATTATCGGGGTCGGGAGCCCCGTCGGGTGAGAAATCCCCAGTCGGGGACGGGGACGGGGAAAATCCTCCCCCGCGAACGTGGATGGGGATGGGGGACGGGGAAGTTCTGCTCCATCGGGGAGCAGATCGTTCGGCTCATCCCAGGCGGGGATAGCCCCGTTGCCATCCCTGACCGGGACAAGGGTGGAAGCCAGTCTGGCCGACCCCGACGCCACCATCCCCGACGTCGCCGCCGGGGCAGGCGCCACCGCCCTTGACGCCGCCGGCCCTGTCGACGACCCCGGCACATGCGCCGCTGTCTCTGTCGACGTCGCCGCGGCCGCTGTCTCTGTCAACGTCGCCGCGGCCGTCGTCGCCGCCGACGCGCGTCTCGCTCTCTCCGCTACCACCGTTGTCTCCATAAATGGCAGCGCCGGGGCAGGCGCCACCACCCTTGATGCCGTCGGCCCTATCGACGACCCCGGCACATGCGCCGCTGTCTCTGTCGACATTGCCGCGGCCGTCGTCGCCGCCGACGCGCGTCCCGCTCTCTCCGCTACCGCCGTTGTCTCCATCACGGCCGCCAGAGCGGGCGTACCCGTCTCTGCCGCTGCCGCCGTCTTCATCGCGGCCGCTGGGGCAGGTGTTCCCGCCGCCGCTGTCCCCGTCATGGCCGTGGGACCGGGCGTTCCCGCCACTGCCGCCGCCGTCGTCTTCATTGCCGCCACTTGGCAACTGCCCCTATCTCTGCTGCCGCCATCTCCGCCATCATCGTCGGAGCCCCCTCCGCGACCGACGCTCCCCCCGTGGGCTCCTCCTCCGCCTCGTCATCAAGGTCTATCACCTCGCCGGCCGGAGGAACCCCAGGGGCAACACCTTATCCCGGAGGGTCGGCTACGGAGGCAGAAGGCGGAGCAGGGGTTGGACCCTACCCCGTGCCTGACTGCGGCACCCCTCCTCCGGTCGCCGCCGTAGAGGCCGCCTCTGCGGTAGGCCCCGTGG
Source organism: Setaria italica (assembly GCF_000263155.2). Lineage (NCBI taxonomy): Eukaryota > Viridiplantae > Streptophyta > Magnoliopsida > Poales > Poaceae > Setaria > Setaria italica. The sequence continues at coordinate 21,166,795 of NC_028450.1, read as the reverse complement.
TCTCTCCAACGACACCACCGCTCGCCATCGGCGGGGTCACGGCTCGCCCCGCGGAGGTGGACGACACCCGTAGCGCCTTCTTCGGTGCTAGCGGTGGGACAAAGTCCCGAGGGGTGGCGCTGTGAAACAACAAGAACCTCATCAGAAACGGCTCGATGCCGGGAAAGGAATAAGGTGCGTGAGGAATTTCCACTTACACCCCCTCAGCATGAGGACGATGAGCACGCTTCGCTTCCGAGCTCGATGCCGGCCCCGAGGCATCCGGCAGCGGCTACTTGCTACTACTCCTCTGCTCGCGCGACGCAGGCAGAGGGTCGAGGGCTCCGTCGACTCCCAAGGTGCACCCCACGCTGACCCCTGGGGCGCGGCCCCAGAGCCCTGGAGGGTCAGGTCCTGGGTAGGCGGTCCACTCGACTTGTCCTCCATAGCTGAAGGGGGTGCTACTCCCGGATGACGAGCGCGCCCGGCCGGGGGGCCAGAATATACTCCTCCTCCTCATCATCATCTTCCTCCTCATCCTCATCATCGTCGTCATCATCATCCGACACGACCGTGCCCCGCCGCCGCTGTTGGAGCTCCTTGGTGGCCTTCTTCTTCTTTCTCGCCGTCTCTTTTTCCTTACGCCTCTTCTGCTTCTCAGCAAGGAGGCAGTTCTGCTACCGTCGCTCTGTGTCCTCTGGCACCGGCGGGCGTGAGTCCATGACCTGGGTCATGTGGCCCTGCAGACACGAGAATTCCACGTCAGAACGACGAACCAAGAAATGCAGGAGAGAAGAACGAGAGCGCGAAGTCCTCACTAGCTCGACGAAATTCTCGTCCGAGCGCATCGGAGGGTGACTGGGCACCAGGTAAACGGCGTCCTTGTCATCCAGCGCCTCACGAACTTGCTGCTGGATCTCGGTGTCGGCAAGCGCGTCCGTTGCGAGGATGGTGCCCTCGGTCGATGTGCCGGGGACCATGTTGTTGAGCGAGCGAGCCCGGAGCATCAGCGGTGCCACCCGCCGAGCGTGGTACACCCGATGACTCCAGCCCCAGTCAGGCCTTTTTTCTTCAGGAGCTCGATGGCCTGTAGCAGACTGACGATCCGCTTCTTCTCCTTCTCAACTGAACCGTATGACCATAGCTCCGGCGCCACTTTAATGAGGTGGCCAGTGAACTCCGGCAAAGGAGAATCAGGGTAGTTCTTCACATAGAACCACTACTGATGCCACCCCTTGTGGGATACCACGGTCTTCATCGCCATATATTCCTTGGCGCAGTTTTGGCGGAGGTGGATGGAGGCTCACCCTATCGGCACCAAGGTTGTCTGCTGCTGGTTCCCCTTCTTCTCGGTCCTCTGGCACTGGACTTGGATATGTTCTTATCCAAGACAACCGAGTCATTGCCTATGCCTCACGGGCGTTACGACCTCATGAGCTGAACTACCCGACCCATGATCTTGAGTTAGCAGCAGTGATTCACACCCTAAAAATATGGAGACATACTGATGGGCACTCATTGCAACATCTACACCGATCACAAAAGCCTCAAGTATATTTTTATCCAAGCCAACCTCAACATGTGCCAAAGAAGATGGTTAGAGATGATCAAAGATTACGATTTGGAAGTGCATTATCACCCCGGCAAAGCCAACGTAGTAGCAGATGCTCTTAGCCCCAAGAACCATTGCAATTGCTTGTCGGCAACCAACTTCACAGAAACTCTATGTCATGAGATGGGGAAACTTAGTTTGGAGATCATTTCCCATGGCATCCTCGGTCATGTCTCTCTTGAATCTGCCTTGGAAGAACAAATTGGGTTGGCATAGTTAGAAGATGAGGAATTAAGGCTAATTAAGAGAAAGATTGCACAGAAGGATGAAGGGTACAAGCATTTTTGACACGATGAAAATGGTAGAGTGTACTATGAGAACCAACTTGTTATCCCATCCAACCCTGATCTTAAGAAGCAAATCCTAGATGAGGCCCATCTCTCAAAATTCTCAATTCATCCTGGCAGTAATAAGATGTATCATGACCTCCGTCAAACTTTTTGGTGGAGTGGAATGAAACCCGAAATTGCACGCTATGTCTCGGAGTGTGACACGTGTCAATGTGTCAAGGCAAGCCATTTGAAGGTAGCAGGTACCTTGCAACTGCTACCTATTCCATCATGGAAATGGGAAGACATTAGCATGGATTTCATTGTTGGATTGCCCCCTACATCTCAGCGGCATGATTCCATTTGGGTTATAGTGGACCACCTCACAAAGTCTACACATTTTCTTCCTGTTCACACCACCTACACGACCAAGACATATGCAGAGTTGTATCTCAACTACATTGTTTCCCTGCACGGTGTACCAAGGACAATCATATATGATCGAGGTGTGTAGTTTGTAGCACGTTTTTGGGAACAGTTACAAGCTTCACTTGGTACCAAACTAATCCGTAGATCAACCTATCACTCTCAAACAGATGGCCAGACAGAGAGAGTGAATCAAATCTTAGAAGATATGCTATGAACTTGTGTCATCCATTATGACAAGAATTGGGATAAGTGTTTATCGTTGGCAGAGTTCTCTTACAACAACAGCTACTAGGCTAGTTTGAGGATGGCACCGTTTGAAGCCTTATATGGTCGGAGGTGTCGGACACCATTGAATTGGTCACAAGTGGGAGAAAGACAAACCAATGGTCCTGATCTAGTAATCGAAGCCGAAAAACAAGTTAAGATGATTCAAGCCAATCTCAAGGCAGCCCAATCTCGACAGAAAAGCTACTCTGACAAGAGGAGGAGACCCCTGCAGTTTGACATTGGTGATCACGTATACCTTCGAGTCTCCCCAACCAAAGGAGTGCAACGGTTTGGAGTAAAGGGGAAATTGGCTATTTGTTACATTGGCCCTTACGAGATTGTGAAAATCTGCGGACCCGTTGCTTACCGGATCCAACTACCCGAACAGCTCTCAGCCATTCACGACGTCTTCCATGTCTCCCAACTGAAGAAATGTGTCCAAGTCCTGACTGAGATCTTGGAACAAGAGCAACTTAAAATTGAACCCAACCTGACCTATGTCGAATATCCTACCAAAGTCCTCGACCATAAGGAGAGATACACCCGACGACAAGTTGTGAAAATGTACAAGATTCTGTGGACTAACCACACGGAAGATGAAGCAACTTGGGAAACAGAGGAATATCTGAATAAGCACTTCAGAGGTTTTCTTTTCAGCCACGGAGGTAAGGCCTGCAAACCCCCACTAGTTGTCCTTGCACCCGAATCTCGGGACGAGATTCTTTTTAAGGGGGGGTAGGCTATAACGACCTCGATTTAAATCAGCCGAGCTTAATCTTAAGACAAGTTCCCTGATCTGGTCAACTCAAACTCCTTTAGCCATTATGGCTAAGTCTGGAAAATCAGTCTAATTTCACGCCTTAGGGTGGACTTATCCTTGGTAGGTTGAGCTGAACGTCCAGAAATTCCTTATGGGAGTTGGAGAACGAAGTCCCTGCTACAACCTTGTTCAGTGGGATACTGGCTGGAAGATGGGCCCGGCAAGGAATCTCGCGGATCCATCGGACAGAGAGCACCAGAGAGCGCGTGCGCCGTGCCTCAGAACCCCGCCGCCGCGTGGCGCAACCTCACCGACGAGCACCGCCTCGCCCAATCACTGGCCGCGACAAGATGGATCAGCACGCCTCCTTCCCAATCGCGCGTAGAAGCACCCTGCGGACTTTTTCGCCCTGTCTCGTCTTGCCCGAGATCTCGCTGGCCCAGCAAGGCGTCCTGCCGCCGCTGCGACCGAAGATTGGCCGCTGCCGCGCCAGTCCGCCTCGCCTCCCGCACACATCTCCTCACCAGGATCCCCGACCGCGCCCCAATGCCTTCCGGCTTTTCCGTCGTACCTCAGTCGCGCTACCAACGCCCACACCCCATGATGATGCCGCCATCGCCAACCACCGCGCAGATAGTGCCAACTCCTCTTCCCCCGACTCGCCAGTAGCGTGCCACGGCAAAGCCGCTAGTTCCGCGATTGCTAGAGTTGCTGCTTGCCCTGTCACCTCGCCGGCAACGTCCTCACCTGCAGTGCCTCTCTCTCCCTCCTATTCGCCGATACAAAGCCGCCGCAGCCAATCCGGCGCTTGACACAACCAGACACACACTCGCCCTCACCAATCCTTCCGTCCGGCAAAACAGCACCTGCGTAGCACTATCTTCAGTGCCCAATACCGTAAGACCCTGTCCCTGGAGCTCCGCTTCGCCGGCCAATGGAGACGTTGACCAATCGCCACCACGGCAGAGCACTCCATCCTCTTCGATCTTATCCTTGCGCTGCTCGAACTCCTTCTCTTCCGCGCAGCTATAAAAGGGGTACCAAAGCCTCTACCGAAGTTCCCTTCGCCATCATTGCCTTTGCCACACCTTCCTCTATTTCATGCTCAAGCGCTGCCGCATAAGCTCTTTGAGGGACTCCCCCTCTCCGCTCAACACCCACCTTTCCAACCCCACCGGCCGCTCGTTTCCTTCAAGCTGTGCTAGAGAGTGCTTGTTGCCCTCAAGAAGCGCCCCTGCCACCCGAAACTTAGCGTCGTTCATCATTCCGCCTGAGCTCGCTTCTTCCCGACCCCAAGTTTTCGTCGGAAGGACCAAAGGTGAGCTGATGACCCCTTCCAACTCACCCGACCCCTGTCCGTTTTGCCCGACCCCTACCTGTTTCGCCCGACCCTTGTCCGCCTCGCCCGAGGGCTCGGCTGTATCTTTTCTTTTGATCATGGGTATCTGTGTAAATTTTGGGAACATCCCTGTGTTAAGTCTGAGGACCCTATTACAGTTATTCCTTAGGTCTAAGGGTCAGATCGTAAGTTTTTCCTAATCCGACTCTTTATTCTTGTTCTCAATCAATAGAAGCTTGGGAAATTCATCTTAAATCAAGCAGAAATAAGAAAAACGTGAAATTACTTGGGTTGGAATCCTCTTTCTGATTAGAATCCAATAAAATGGGTTTCGCACTTTTCCTGTAGTTTTGCTACAGTTTCTGGGCTAAATCTTGCAAGTGTTGTTGAAATAACAGTCTAAGTGTTTGACCCCTGCATTGCATTTCCTGTAGAGCTAAACCTCGCCGACGGCACGTACGAGCTGCACCCGGTGCCAGAAGACGAAGTTGTAGCCGAGCTGCTGCCTGCGGGAACTGAAGCCGAGAGCACTGAAGATCAGTTCACTTCCACCCCGCTCGAAGGCAAGCCCTGGAGCATAACCTAGTCTTTCTAAACTTGTGCATGCCTTCATTTGTATGTATGTGCATTTACGTTACAGGAATTGTTTGAAATCATAGATGCATGACTTAGTTCCCTTGATCTGAACACTAGTATGATAGGCCGAGTAGTTGCAGTGCTTAATAGGACTCGGTAAAAGTTGAGTGATTCCCTGTCACTCGCGAGTTATAGGAATTGCTTGTTCTCCTTTGTCATTACTATAAGGACGGTGGATGGGGCAGGGCCTTGTGAACTATTTTTGGTGGTCGGTGGATTGCCCCGTCTATCTACATGAAATTGTTAAGGTCGGAAAGTGTTGGTGTTCGTGATCAAGTGTTTGAAAGTACTAATCTCATACCTAGTATGGGATGGGGAAGCCTAGTACCTAATTGAACCAGGACGTGAGCGGTTCGATCCACTGTCTCTGGAACAGAGTTTTCCCTTGCGGCCGCATGTGGTGACAAGTGTGGTCACAGAACGGCAGAGGCCGGGTCTGTGAAGCCTTGTACCAAGAGAAGTGGGCCCGACACGGGTCAGGGGATTGATGGGGACGGCCGACAAGGGAAGCGACCCTCTGTGGTGCACAGATGTCGTGAGATTAGGTTCGCCATGCATGGTTAAGAAATTCGAATCGATTTGTCTGCCTCTCACAGATTGAGACTACTTGATCGCTATGCTACACTGAGTAAAGATGGAACACGATGATGATGTAAACCTTGATGCTTGTTCCTTAAATTGTTTGGAACTATGTTTGTTTTGCATAAGTTGTTAATGTAGATTGGTTAACGAACTTAGAACCTGAGCTAAAATATTGAAAGTAAGGACCTACTGTTGTCGCTTTTGGCAAAACAAACCCCTCAGCCAAAGAGCCTTGCATGTCTACAAGTTGGTGGAGTAGTATCCCACCGGTCGGTTAAGTCTTGTTGAGCTTAGTTGCTCAGCCTTGTTTGTGGCACATCTTTTAGGTGATGTTGAAGCTCCCAAGTCTGCCGTTTGTGGCACTTGGCCTCCCTAGCTTCCTCCTGGATGGATGGTCGAGTGGGATCCCTCCTCGGACGGCGAGGATAGGGATCAATGATGTCCTGACCGGCCTCATCAGTGACATCTGACCCAGCGCTAGCTTCCATGGTTTATCTTTTCCGCTGCTTAAGAACTATGTAAACTCTAATTTTCGAAACAACATTGTAATAAATTATTGAACTTGTTAGATTTTGCATGATCTGTTGTATTCTCTGAAACCACTCACCTTCGTGTGAGCTCTGCTAATCCGGTCCTGTAAAGTGGTTCTATCTGATGAAATCCGACGAACTGCCGAGTTAACTTGGTTAAAGCATAAGACCGCATGTCAGGCGACTTATTGTGCTTTAATTAAGTTAATCCGAGTGGTTCCGCCATAGCCATCCTCCTGGTGATGAGTCCTCCAAGAACTAGAACATGCTATTGCACCTAATAACTAGTAATGAAGATTACATAGTTGCTTGGATCATCACAGATTGGTACACAGACCATTAAATACATTAACGTGACAACACATATGGCTCCAGCCGTGTTGCCGTACGCGTTACATGTAGGTCATGAATAAGTTACACACATGCACCACATACACAAGGGGCCATACTGATCACAAAATCGTAACATCCTGCAAAACAGAGTTAGGCGTTCTGACGTTCCAAACTTCAGAGGCCCGAAACTGCATCTTCCAAGCCGAATTTGGGAAATCTAATCCTGCGAAACAAAGTTAGGTGTAACTTTTTCTGTAGATTAATTTTCATATAAAATTCGCCTCGATCCGAGATCGTACCGAAAAGTTACGGCTGTTTTACGGAAGCACATGCATACAACAAAAATTCGACCTGGTAGTAGATTCAATCTACTACTGCGCATCACATTCACCTGGCGTATGAACCTAGGTTTCAATCTGATCAATCACATTGATCTTCGCTCACTGCAACTGGCATTACGTGTATCACTTAACTCCGATGGCGGAAATTCGACCGGTAGGAGTATGTCGTTACACGACCATTGCAGCAAGAACACGAAATCATGTCATAGATCAATATGAAAACTTGCATACCTCCATATGCACACATCCCGAATCCATAACAAAATAGCTATAGCTCTGATACCACTGTTGAGCTACAAGGTAGGCTACGCTAGCGCAAAATAAAATTTTTCTACCGCGTAAAATAGGAAAACTGCCATATATGGATCATGGGATTACCACTCGATGCACTGGTGCGGAAGACGTAGAATTGCATCGGGGTAGCTGTTGACGCTAGATTTTGACACGTATGGAATCGGCGCCAAGGAAAGAAAAGATTGGCCGATGCGGCAGATTGAAAGGTCACAACTAGGAATCGGCCGATTGATGTTGCAGTTGGGAATCGGCCGATTGACGCTGCAGTGTTTTGGCGGACGGAGTTGATGGAGATCGGCCGATTGGAAGGCTGGAGCGATTGGGCCAATATGGGCTTAAGGAAGATCAGAGAAAGAAGATAGAGAAAGATGGGCCCGTGGAAGTACGATAACCAACTCTGATACGAGTTGTGTTTGTAAATATTCGTTTTCGTTTAAAATTAGAGATAGATCCTAGTTGGTTAGGAAATTGGTTGTAACAGGCTATGAATAGCCATCTTTAGAGATTTGTAAACAACACATCAATCAATACAACAATCTACTATTTCCTCGTACTTTACTTTCAAGTCGGCGACTTCGCCAATACTTTTCTTCTTTCACGAGTTCGTACGGGTTGGCAGGACTGCATCGACACGATCTCCGACCAATTCTATAAGTTCCCTTTATCGAGTAACATCTAAGTTTTAACTTCGGGCGCATTGCTCTTATTTTATTTAGATTTATTCACCAGTTATCGATATTTACTAGAATTATAGGTTTTATCTGTTGTTCTAGTTTTATCACCAGTTATCCAGCTTGGGATTTGAACTGTCGGCCCTGTAATTATTATTTTCATTCATCATTATCATATAGCCGATTAGATCTATTTCAAGTGTTGCTTTTGTAGCTTTTTCTAGCTCACTCTAGTTGTTTCCCTCGAAATCGCTACGTGATTGTCGGCTGTATCATAGCCGATTATCTTTATATAGCAAATCGGCTGATTCGCTGATACGCTTTTCGAGATCGGAACCTTAGCCGATCGGAACCCCTGGAATTTGACACGTTTTCTTCCTTACCAATCAACAGGTCAGATTGGCTAGCACGCCGTGCGAACCGCACCAGGGCAATCACCCGAATAGGAGCTAAGCAGATTCTCCCGGGTCGTGTGTCCGACGCTAAGGGTCAATCGGCTGACTTTTAACGCCAACACACTTTTGGCACGCCCAGTGGGACCACCTCAACATCCACCATGTCAAAAGCTACCGAGATCTCCGAAGACAACGTCATCGAGGTGACGGAAGCAGATCTCAAGGATGACCAGAAAGAACAGTTGGCAAAGCAAATGGAACAATACAGGAAAACATGCTTGCAATCTTTCAGTCGTACCAGGAGCGGGGAGACCATCAAGAAAGTTCCCTTTCCAACCCCCCGCCAGATCACCATCGCTGAGGATTCAGCCAAGATGTCCGACATGATCCAACAGTCTGTCTACCAGGCCTTCATCGATCAATCCCCAGTGATGGCCAACATGGTGTACAATACCGTCATTAGCTCCCTCGCCAACGGCGTATCTCAAGGGTATCAGGGGCCGGCGTACGTCCCACCCATCGCAGCCCCAGTCAGGAGCTTGCCGGGCACATCTCAATTGGCTCCTCAGCCGATGCCGACATAGCATGGAGGACACAATACTTCACCGCCTTCAATGCATCCAGGATACAACGGTGCGCCATGCTTTCAATCACAAGCACCGCCACAGCCTGCTCAAATTTCCTCCGTGCAATCATTGCCATCAAACTCAGTGCCTTGGGGGGCACCGTCAATAGCGGCCGTTCTGGATCAATTGGCCGGCTATGGAGGCTCTCCGATCCAGGCACCATTCTAGTCGGCCACCCGGCCGACGGTTCCACAGTATCAACCGGCCACGTTAGAAATCGGCAGGGGGCAGACGCTGCTGAGGCACTCCGAGGTGCGGTGCCGATGATACTGTATGATGAGATGGCCGGTTCATTGCGCCATCAAATGTCAACCGCTCAGCCGGCCACGTTGCCGCATAATCCACCACACGCTTTGATTCATCACCCGGTCATCCCACCACCGATCCACCAACATGTGCCATTTCCCAAGCCAATAATTCATCAGCAGCAAGTAGACTGGACGGCGATGATAGCGGAGGTGATTCAAGATCAATTCGGGTTGAAGCCAAAGGTACAAACTTACACGTACAAAACGCCATACCCGCCTGCGTGCGATCTACTGCCGTTTCCCCATCGGTACAAAGTTCCCGACTTCACTAAGTTTTCGGGGCTGGATGACACCTCAACAATGGAACATGTAAACAGATTCATCATCCAATGCGGGGAGGCAGCTACACAGGATGCACTGCAGGTGCGTCTATTCTTATCGTCCCTGTCCAGGTCAGCTTTCCAGTGGTTCACTACGCTACCGTCAAATTCCATTGTCACCTGGGCTGACCTGGAAAAACAGTTCCACAAATACTTCTACGCGGGAGTCCATGAGATGAAGCTCTCAGATTGGACCAGCCTCAGGCAGAGGAGCGACGAGCCCGTGACCAATTATGTGAAAAGGTTCAGGGAAGTCAGAAACAAATGCTACACCCTGGTCCTGACCGATGCGCAGCTGGCCGACATCACCTTCCAAGCCTTCCTAGGAGGAGTCTGAGTCAGATCGTCCACCGATTGTCCAGTCAAGAAGTACGCCCTTTTGATCAGCGAAGAAATTTTCAGAAGAAGGTGGCATACTTAGAGGGATCTGAATCTGAGGAGGAAGTGGAAATCGGCCTAGCAGAGTAGGTTAAAGGAAAAAAATCGATATCGTGTCCTTTCGGGAAAAAGGAACCGGAGGCGTTCGGTTTTGATATATCAAAGGCCGACAAAATTTATTACCTACTTCTCCAAGAGGGGCAGATCGAACTCTCACCTTATCATACAATCCCATTGGTCGAGCAGCTAAAAAAGATGAAGTGTTGCAAATGGCACAATGTCACATCCCACGACACAAACGAGTGCAAAATCATCCACCAGCAGATACAATCGGCCATCGAGCTAGGCAGGCTCAAGTTTGAGGTCCCGACAAAGCCAGCAAAGCCAATGAAGATTGATCAGCATCCTTTCCCCACTAACATGGTTGATACGGGAAGAAACGTGCTTCAAACCAAGGTGCTGACATCGGAATCGGCTAAAAAGAGCGGCGTTGTGGACCCCAGGAATCAAGCTACGGTCGAAGATGTCAAGGGGAAGAGACGGGTTAATGATGAGGGTGAAGGATCAAAAAGACCGCGTAGACCTATTACCTCCCAATTCTTGCTCAACAAATATCAGCGGCAGCAGGAAAGTTCGAGATATCGCAAAGAAATAATGCGGCGACACGAAAATCATTGGCGATGCCCGTTCTTCATCCATTGCTGGGAAAATAACCTCAGGTTGCCATTGGCTGATAATTGCCCGGAGTGCAGCGGTCCATATCACGGTAATCGCCCGTTCAAGAGGTCCCGCTCTAGGGACAGAGGAATCGGAGCCAATCAGCAGAAACTGGCGCGAGCAAGAGGATCGGCGCCTTTCAGTGCGTGATCAGCTGGGGGGCAGAGTTGACCGGTATGATCAGCCAAGGAGCAGACGTGAATAGTATGATTAGCCAGGGAGCAGATCTAACCAGTACGACCGACCAGGGGGCAGAGTCAGCACACACGATCGGTTAGAGGAGATGGCCGATGCCAGGATGTTAGATGAAAACCCCCTATGATGGGAACTGGATTGGGAGCACGCCAGACCACCGGCCAAACCAATGAACCCCAGGTGGTGCCCTGATGGATTGACCAAATCCCAAAAATGAAGGATTCAACGCCTGCGCTAATGGGAACAACAGGAAGAAGAGCAGAGGCAGATGGTGGATAAGAAAGACGACAGGTCTCGAGTCTGGCGCCCCAAAAGAAATAACAATGAGGAAGATGACAACCAAGAATGGGCAGCTGATGTCAGCATGGTGTTCATCTTGTTGATGGAGTTCATGGCTCCCGCCGATCGGTGCGACACGACGAAGATGGAGGAACAAATGGCACAATTGGCTTTGGAGCCAATGACAGCCACTTTTGAGAAACCCGAAGACAAAAAACGGCAACACCTCAAGGCACTGTTCCTCAAAGGACATGTCAACGGTCGACCTGTCACCAGGCTACTAGTAGATGGAGGCGCTGTAGTCAACATCATGCCGTACGCCATGTTTTGGAAGCTGGGGAAAAGCGACGAAGATCTAACCAAGATGGACATGATGCTCAACGACTTCGAGGGCAACGTGTCTCCCACGCGCGGTGCACTCTGCGTCGACCTCACCATCGGCAGTAAGACCCTTCCCACTACTTTGTTTATTATTAATGGCAAAGGGTTCTACAATATGTTGCTCGGTCGTGATTGGATACACGCGAATTGTTGCGTCCCGTCTAAAATGCACCAATGCCTCGTACAATGCGTCAGCGACAACATCGAGATAGTCACTGCCGATTTCACCTACAGTGTTGTTGCGGCCGATACGTAGCAGTGGAGCTGCGAACACATCAAGTGCATATCCGGAAGAACTTGGGACACCGATTTCTTGAAAGTGTCCGATTTTGGCCTACAGCCGATCCGAGCAGTTGGCTCTGAAGATTTAGATTAGATGGATCAGTTCGTCCGAGAAGATGGGAAGTTGGGGCACGGGTTTACGTCAGCCGATTCATTAGACATGATAGATTTAGGTGATGGCACCAAACCAAGGCCGACGTACATTAGTGCTAACCTGGATCCCGAATATAGGTGTAAATTGACAAATTTATTAAAAGAATTCAAAGATTGTTTTGCTTGGGAATACCATGAGATGCCTGGTCTAGACCGGTCCATTGTTGAACACCGGTTGCCTATAAAGCTAGGATATCGGCCATATCAACAGCCCGCACAATGATGCAATCCCAAAATTCTTCCTGATATAAAGGCCGAGATTACAAGATTGATCGAAGCGAAATTTATTCGGCAGTGCCGTTATGCTGAGTGGATCTCTAATATTGTACCTGAATACAAGAAAAATGGAAAGCTGCGCGTGTGCATTGACTTCAGGAACCTTAATTAGGCTACCCCGATGGATGGGTATCCAATGCCGACAGCTGATGTTTTGATAGATGCCGCCGCAGGACATAAAGTCATCAGTTTTATTAATGGTCGAAGAAGATATTTCAAAAACGGCTTTCAGGTGCCCAGGCCACCTTGATTTATTCGAGTGGGTAGTAATGACCTTTGGATTAAAGAACGCTGGTGCTACATATCAATGGGCTATGAATTACATCTTCCACAAGCTCATTGGCGTCCTGGTGGAAATCTACATCGACAATGTCATAGTCAAATCAAAAGGGCATCAAGAGCATCTGGCCGATCTGCGAGAAGTATTGGAGTGCACAAGGAAGCATGGGTTGAAAAGGAACCCGAACAAGTGTGCATTCGGCGTATCGGCCGGGCAATTTCTGGGATTCATGATTCACGAGTGCGGGATAGAAGTCAACCGAAAAATCATAGCGGCCATCAATAAGGTTGTGGCCCCACAGAACAAAACTGAGTTGCAATCCCTAATCGGCAAACTTAACTTTATCAGAAGATTCATATCTAATTTGTCTAGGCGTATTCAAGCCTTCACGCCATTATTGAAGTTAAAGCCCGACCAGGAATTTGTGTGGGGAGAGGAACAGCAGAAAGCACTGGAAGACATCAAGCAATATCTGATCTCGCCACTTGTATTGGTTCCATCACAAGCTGACAAGCCGTTCAGACTATACTTATCGGCCGATGAACTGGCTATCGGATCGGCGCTGGTACAGGAGTTCGATGGAAAGGAGCGGGTAATATATTATATTAGCAGAAGACTTCTGGACGCCGAGACAAGATATTCTCCGGTAGAACGGCTATGCCTATGTCTTTATTTCTCATGCACCAAGCTCAGGCACTACCTGTTGTCGGCAGAGTGCATAGTCGTATGCAAGGATGACGTGGTAAAGTACATGCTATCATTGCCAATTTTGAAAGGACGAATTGAAAGTGGATCTTGGGTCTGTCAGAGTTTGACCTAAGGTACGAATCGGCCAAAGCTGTCAAGGGTCAAGTCATGGCCGATTTCGTGGCCCAGCACTGCGGATCGGAAATCACTGTCGTTGAGCCGGTTCCATGGACTCTATACTTTGATGGTTCATCATGTGGGGCTGGATCAGGAACCGGCATCGTTCTCATATCACCTTGGGGGGCAAGTTATGATTTCTCTCTGCCGATAGAAGCATCCACGACCAATAATCAGGCGGAATACCAAGCCGTCCTAAAAGGCATTCAATTATTGAGAGAGATCAAAGCCGACTCTGTGGAGATTTTTTGGGATTCCATGCTCATCGTAGACCAGTTAATGGGAAGATCTGAATGTAAAGATGATGTCCTGAGGATCTACTATGAAGATTGCCTCCAACTCTTAAAGGAATTCAAGTTCGCGGTTATTGAGCATATTCCCAGAAGTTATAATGAAGAGGCTAATAGGCTTGCCCAACACGCGTCCGGGTATCGGCCGATTCAAGGCACCATGACTCTAGAACTCACGGCCGACGATTGGCGAAAGGAGATCGCCGACTACCTAAACGATCCGTCCAAAAAAGTGGATCGGCGAGTGCGTTTTCAAGCGACAAAATATGTATTACTCGAAGATGACTTATTTTACTGAACGATTGATGGGGTTCTGCTCAAATGCCTGGGGACGGAAGAGGCAAAGATCCTGATGAGAGAAATCCATGAATTGGCTCATAAAATGAAGTGGATGATTAGGAATAACGGATATTATTAGCCGACGATACTCGAAGACTGCTTCAAATAATATAAAGGGTGTCAGGATTGTCAGAAGTTTTGCAATGTACAACGTGCGCCAGCGTCAGCTATGAATCCGATAATCAAGCCATGGCCGTTCAGGGGTTGGGGAATAGACCTCATCGGACAGATTTATCCTCCATCAAGCAAGGGACACAAGTTCTTATTAGTAGCCACTGATTACTTTACCAAATGGGTGGAGGCGATCCCATTAAAGGCCGTGACATCAGCCGCTATGGTCGATTTCATAAGAGACCACATTGTTTATCATTTTGGTATCCCTCAAACCATCACAACTGACCAAGGGATGATGTTCACTTCAGGAGAGTTCGAGGAGTTCACTGCCGATATGGGAATCAAGTTGCTGAATTCTTCTCCATATTATGCTCAAGCTAACGGCCAGGCTGAATCATCCAATAAGGGGATAATTAAGTTGATCAAAAGGAAGATTGAGGAACAACCTAAAAAGTGGCAGTTGTGTTTGATCGAGGCTTTATGGGCTTATAGGATGGCCTGCCACAGGGCCACTAAAATATCTCCTTATCAATTGGTGTACGGTCACGAGGCAGTGTTGCCTTGGGAATTAAGGATAGGGTCAAGACGCACATCGCTTCAAGATCAGTTGACGGCCGATGACTATTCCCTCCTCATGAAAGGAGAGCTCGACGATTTGGTAGATCAATGATTGAGGGCCCTGATCAGCATTGAGGAGAATAAAAAGAGGGTGGCCAGGTGGTACGACAAGAAGGTCAAAATCAAGCAATTCTCCCAAGGAGATTTGGTACGGAAGTTGGTACTGCCGATAGGGTCCAAGGATCCCAAGTTCGGTAAATGGTCGCCCACCTGGGAATGGCCGTTACAAAATCGGCCAATGCGCCCCGGGAAACGCATATATACTGGAAACGATCGAAGGAGAGGAGTTCACAAGGGACAAACGAAAGATATCTGAAGAGGTACTACCCTAGTATATGGGTCAATGCATAACTAATGGCGGAGTGTTTCGAGATGGCGTGGCCAACTCCTATTAGATCTGATAGCCGATGCAAAATAACATCGCCTTAAGAATAAAACATTCGTCTGGCTGATTTATTATTCGGTACAAACAACAGAGTACATGGCCGACACGGTACAAGTCGCCCTTAGAACAAAAAGTACCAAGACATCTATTAACCACGCTTTTTCTTAAGCTCCCTCTCTACCCGACCTAACTCTATCAAGAGGCGGATGCTCCTTTCCTCCAAATCCTTCATCACAGCTTCAGCCTCAACTTGGTGAGGAAGAGGGTAACTCCGATCAAGCGGTGGTTGAGACGTTCCTGCTGCAGCGTCTTCAAGGGTGACTGGGCGAGGGAGTGGATGACTCCTTTCGATTGGCGGCTGCCTGGAGCAGTTGGCGTCGATGTGATCCCATATCCTCTAGACTTCAGCAGGGACGTGATCCCTGAGTTCTTCGTGATGGGCTCTAATCAAATCTTTGTCCTCCTGCGACAATAGTTCATCGGAGTGCATGATCTTGATTGCCCGTTCCAGTTCGGGACTAAGGCGTCTCGGCTGAAAAAATTGATGGATAACCACTTGACATCAGAATGATCAAAATGTCAGACCAGGGAATGGAGGGCGAAGGAAGATCTCGTACCTGGTTGATGGAGAAGGAGGAAAAGGAGGAAGACGAAGAAGATATTTTGGTGAATAGTCTGATGGTATGAACTACTACAAGAGAAGAGCACGAGCGAGGCGAATGCCCTTGGAAACAATACGGGGTCTCGTACTTATAGAAAGAAAAGGGGCAAGAGTTTGGTAAGACATGTCCCATCAGAGTAAAAGGGGTAATAAATGAAAGGCCGCCACGAAGGACGGATCAGGATTGGATCCGCACGTCAACGGTCAAAAGACATTAATGTTTTTACAAAACGGCCAGTACTTTTACAGTTCATCCAAGGAGGGCATTAATAGCCGCAATCTTTCGCTGCCTAACCTGATCAGCTGAGTCTAAAGTTTGCTGGTCATCGTTGGCCGATCCAGGGACTTCTGGCATATGGCGATGGAGCTTGATTGCTTCATGGGCCAGGCTCTGCCTCTCTTGCTTTAGCTCGGCGATAACAGAAGGGAGGTCTTGGAGTTTTTTCTCTTCGATGGCTATGTCCTTAGTCACCTGCTCTATCTCCTTGGCGAGCTCTACCCTTTGGCGCTTGAGGCGTTCTATAGCACCAACAATACCCGGGCAGTAACTTTCAAGGAAGTTGATTCGATGATGTACCTCTTAGGCTCGGTGCTTGTAAGAATCTTCCTCCTCACGAACTTTAGCTAGCTTGGCGCGATTGGCCATATGGCGCAAAGCCCTGAACACTGGGATCCGCATTGATTCAATGTATGCGGCGAGCGCCAGGGCTTCTTCCACTTCTTCTGGGACTCGACCTCTGATTTCACTGAGTAGTTGCCGAATCGGTGAGGCGTCCTCCACTAATCGGCCGATATCATCTTGAAGGAGGGTTCGTATGCTCTCGAGTTTGGCACGGACATCATCGGGGATCAAGCTCAGTATGACTTGATGTGAAGCGACCTCCTCATCATCAGAAAGCGTGACCACGAAAGAGAAGAGACTGTTATTGGGAGTAACTTGTTCCTGCGAGAGGATAAAATAATAAGCATCAGTTAGCTGACGGTAATAGGGAAATTGGCCGATTTGGGTGATGAGTCTCTTACCTCTTTGAAGCAGATTTCTTCTGCTTGCGCCAATAGGAGTGCTGCCCTTGGTTCGGGAACTGGTGCGACCAGCTCATCAGAGGAGGAGGATTCGACGATTATTGGTGCCCTGCTCGGACCGGCCTCCTAGAAAGGTACGAGGAGCAAATTCTTATGAGTATAATACAAATGGTTAGACCTGATGACATGTGGTGATTGTCGTACCTCCGTGGATTCCCTGGCCGATGGCTGTTCAAAAGGTACAATTGACGTACCAAGGGTAGCCTGCATCAGAATCAGTCAAGCTTTTGATAGAAAGGGATTCTTTACCTCGGAGGGAGGAATTACCCGCACTCCAATTTCTGCTTGGGCTGTGGCCGATTGCTGCGGAGGTTGCCCTGGGGTGATTTGTGCAGCCTGATAGAAAGAAGTTAATATCGGAAGAATACTCAGAAAGGCATAAGTACGAGGTTACCTGGACAGCTTCTAATAGCAATGATGCAGTGGCCGCTCCAGCTTCTATAGCAGCTTGGGGGTCAACTTCTTCGATGACCGGAAGAATCGGCGCAGCCAAAGATTCAGCCGATGCCGCCGCTGATTGATCGGCCGATTCTGTGCGGGCATGCACTCGGCGGCTCATCTTCTTTAAAGTTTTCTTTGGTGTCTGTTTCAATCGGCCGGTGGTGATGTCATCAATGGTTGGGGCATGATGGCCGATGAGTGGGAATTCCATATATGGGTAGCGGTTCTCTATTGGCCTGCCACTCTGACTGCGCGTTGGAGGAAGTCGACTCTCGAACTATAAAAGAAAGTAAGAATTAGCGATAAAATTTGTGGCATAAGAAGGAAAATGACATCGAAATCGGCTGAGAGAAAAGCAGTACCGCTGCATTCGGGTCGATGTTCTCAGGATCCAAATCATTGCAAGATGTCGCGGGAGACGCACAAAATAGATGCTGCTTCCATTCTGCCCACCATAATTTGAATGGTTGGACAGCAAAAGGAGCTACTATCCAGTTGTTCAAATCGATGTTGCTGGAATCGAGCACTCGGTCGCACAGCCGACTGTACTCAAGACCCTTGGTGAGCTCGTCTCGGAATTTCACGCGACCGGCGAAGTAGACTCGAATCGGCAGCTAACCTAGGCTGAACTACCGTGCCGCAACTGATGGATTGTAAAACTCGTAAGTAGGGGCATCCTTCCCCGAGAAAAAGTTCACCGGTAAGATCCCTGGTTTGATCAAGATGTCCGTGAGATCATTATCAAAGTAGCTCTGTCCTATGATACGGGTACCTGCTGGAGGTTTCTTCACTGAAGCCGTTGTAAAAACATCTGAAATATTCAGCTACTTTGGTGGCAGTGAGTTGGCAACCAGGGAAGACTAATGCTACTTCGCCGAAAGAAGTGCATCGGCGCTGTACGGTGGGGTTTTCTTCTGACTCAATGTTGGGGAATGTCATGTGCTCCACCCGATGATGTGAGATCTTGCTCATATACAAATTGAGCCAGAGATTGATAAACCACCAGGGGCCACCTGGGTTTCCAATCGGCTCTCCCTTTGATACTTTGACGCCAATTTGGTGCAGCATGTGATAGGCCGATCCTAGTAGATGCTTCCCGAGGGGGACGGAGGCTCCTCTTGACAGTGCTTCAGCTAGAGCTTGTGTATTGGAAGACGGACCGACTGCTCCACCGCAGAAAAGATGTTTCTCCAGCAACATCATCAAGAAGGCCGCATATTCTCTCTCTGAAACGGTCCTGGTCTTCATGTTGTTTTTGATGTACCCCTTCCACCCGCCGATTCCTTTTGTGTCCAGTCGATGGGTCGGCTTGACCAGATAACGAAAGGGGGTATTGGAGGAAGAAATGTCAAGGCCGCTCAACATCACAACATCGGCTAGAGTGGGGGTCATGGGCCCATGGCCGAAAAGGAATGCGTTGAGGGCGTCGGACCAGAAGTAGGAGGCTGCCATCACCAAGGGCTCATTTCTCTCCATCTGAGACAGAGAAAGATTGATGCACTAGCTGATTTTTCGCTCATCCCATTGAACTCTCTTGGAGTTAGCTATCCTTTTGGTACCACTCTTTCCAACCGGGGGTTTCATTCGGCCAAGATCTAAAGGTGCCCGACCACTGGTCCGAGTCCATTGGTGATTGTTTAAATGGAATTCTGTGACTCTCTAAATTTATCAGATCGGTTGGGTCTGGATTCCCCATAGGACCTAGACAGATGAGGCCAGGAGCTTCGGAAAGGCGAATGGTGATTTGGTGTCAGACCGCCTAAAAAAGGTAAAAAGGGAAGAACTAAGAATGGATCTAAAAAAATGCGTGGACGGTAAAAGTAAAAAGAAAAAGTTCCGGATGAGTACCTCCGGGATGAAAGTCATCATCACCGACGGGGCTGCTGGTGGAGTTGCCACCACTGATGAAGCCGCCGGTAGAGCTTCCGTCGCTGATGGAGCTGCTGCCGGCACCGTTGGAGCTGCCGACGGAGTCTCCATTGCTGGTGGGGTTGCTGATGGTGCCGCCATTGGGAAGATGAAGTAAAATGCGGATGAAAGGGGGATCACCGGAGGATGCGGTTGGAAGCCAAAAGGGCGCCGGAAGAAGATGGGAACTGATGCATCGAAAAGGAAGTTACTGGCTTCTGAAGAAGAAGTGTGGGGTATGCCAGTATTTAAAGGCGATCCGAGAGGGGTAAAGGCGGGATTTTTACCGCGCCGTCTACACGAATTTCGGGGGAGCAGTTGTCTCAGGCGCCCATTTCGAAAAGATTGCAATCATCAGGTAAAAGACCGTGAAATACAAGGAGATTTGTGCCGTGTTTGTTTCAGAGGAGAAGTTAAAAAAGAATTTCGGAAGTAAAAGTCACGTTTTACTCCGAAACTGGGGGGCATGTGTTGACGCCAGATTTTGACACGTATGGCATCGGCGCCAAGGGAATAAAGGATTGGCCGATGCGGCAGATTGAAAGATCACGACTAGGAATCGGCCGATTGGTGTTGCAGTTGGGAATCGACTGATTGACGCTACAGTGTTTTGGCGGATGGAGTTGATGGAGATCGGCCGATTGGAAGGCTGGAGCGATTGGGCCAATATAGGCTTAAGGAAGATCAGAGAAAGAATATAGAGAAAGATTGGCCCGTGGGAGTACGATAACCAACTCCGATACGAGTTGTGTTTGTAAATATTCGTTTTCGTTTAAAATTAGAGATAGATCCTAGTCGGTTAGGAAAGTGGTTGTAACAAGCTATAAATAGCCATCTTTAGGGATTTGTAAATAACACATCAATCAATACAACAATCTACTATTTCCTCGTACTTTACTTTCAAGTCGGCGACTTCGCCAATACTTTTCTTCTTTCACGAGTTCGTACGGGTTGACAGGGTTGCATCGACACGATCTCCGGCCGATTCTGTAAGTTCTGTTTATCGAGTAACATCTAAGCTTTAACTTCGGGCGCATCGCTGTCATTTTGTTTAGATTTATTCACCAGTTATCGATATTTACTAGAATTATAGGTTTTATCTGTTGCTCTAGTTTTATCACCAATTATCCAGCTTGGGATTTGAACTATCGGCCCTGTTATTATTATTTTCATTCATCATTATCATATAGCCGATTAGATCTATTTCAAGGGTTGCTTTTGTAGCTTTGTCTAGCTTACTCTAGTAGTTTCCCTCGAAATTGCTACGTGATTGTCGGCTGTATCATAGCCGATTATCTTTATATAGCAAATCGGCCGATTCACTGATACGCTTTTCGAGATCGGAACCTTAGCCGATCGGAACCCTTGGAATTTGACACATTTTCTTCTTTGCCAATCAACAGGTCAGATTGGCTGGCACGCCACGTGAACCGCACAATGGCAATCACCCGAACAGGAGCTAAGCAGATTCTCCCGGATCGTGTGTCCAACACTGAGGGTCAATCGCCTGACTTTTAGCGCCAACAGTAGCGAAGTCGATCAGCATAGTCTAACACGTAGTTGATCACGTTGACGTCGAGCAGCACGTCAGCAGCTCGTCCGCATGCAGCAAGGTCGTCCTCATGCCGCAGCTCATCGTCGGCTCGTCGTGGCTCATCGGCAGCTCGTCGTGACTCATCGAAGTGCTACAGGTGCAACACCTCCTAGGTATCCACACGTGCAGGGAGGAAGCGTCGCAAGCCGGACTGCTAGGTCCGCGAGTTGCAACAGGGCGAGGGCATGGGAGGAACGGCAGATGTGTTTTTGCCAAAGGTATGTAACCCTAAGGCGCCCCACCCCTCTATTTATAGAGGTTCCTGACGGGTCTATGGGTTCGAGGCCCATTAGTACTTCTAAACCTGATCCAACTTGGATCATATCCGAATTGGGCTTCCAGCCCCTTAAGTGTGTGACCCTATGGGTTCGAATACGTATAGACATGGCCCGAGTACTCCTACTCGGCCCAATAGTCGGTAGCGGCCTCTAGCAAGACGTGCCAACTCCTATACGCACACGAAGATCATATCAGACGAACTATCACAACATTATGTACGTGCTATTCCCTTTACCTCATGATATCTGGTCTAGCTTCAACCTGACTGCTCTTTCTCGATCTTGTGATTTGGAATCCCTTTGTAGGTTAACTCTTAACCGTACGTAGCATGGCCATGCATTTTCGGATCCGATCACTCGAGGGGCCCAGAGATATCACTCTCAATCAGAGAGGGGCAAATCCCATCTTGATTGACCATGTCTCACAGCATGCTTCTTGACAAACCCGAAAGATACCTTTTTAACTACCCTGTCACGATGTAGCGTTTGATAGCCCATAAGTAAGTCGATCCACATCTTGAGTACATGCGACAATCTCAGGTCTAAGGACAAAGCGTACATGTTGTGTAAAGAGAGAACTACTTCTCGTGTTGGGTCAGTCCTAGCACATGTCTCCACATGTGCCTACATTATTAGTTTGACATCTCCATGTCCATAACTTGTGAAACATAGTCATCAACTAATACATGTACTAGTCTAATATTCATGTGTGTCCACACATGAACTCCGACTAAGGATAACTTTTAGAATAACCATACAAGTAAAGAGTTCCACATACAATTCACATAATTGCAGATCAATTCAAGTAGCCTTTAAAGGATATTCAATGAACACAATATAAATCATCGATACAATCAGATATCATCAGCTCTATGATTGCCTCTAGGACATACCTCCAACATAGAAGGAGTACCATCATCTTCTAGGGCGAGTGGTTACATGAGTACAATTTTCAAATTGAAAAAGATGGAACAAGATCTATTCGATCGAGGTAACGTACCAGCGACTATTGACTGGCCCGATCGATCAAAGAATTGGTATTACGCTTATGGAGGAAACCTGAGCCAAGAGGATGAGACACTTATGTTCAACGAAGCAATACATCAGAAGGCCCTCAGGCTTATCCAAAACATTGAAGATGCTAAAGCAGGAAAGTTGAAGGTTGATAGAGAGAATGATGAGCTCACTTTGGCGCTCAAGAATCCTGAACGCCCAGGATATTGCTGAGGCTTCGGGGTTGTTCTCGGGAAGTTTGCTTTTCGTAGGGACATCGACATGTATAGAAGCCAGAAAAGAAGAAAGGAACAACAAGAGGAGAGCTAGCGGTGCATGTTAGAAACTAATGTGCATTCACAAGAAGTAAGAATGCAGGAAGAAATTAATTGGTGAATGTCCCTAGTAGTTACTGAGATGGCCCAATCTGGAGCACTGTTGGATCCCAACGTCATCGTCAGTCCTTCTCAATGCCAAATTAGTTATGCTTCCACAGGGGTCCCCGATGAGAACATGCCAAGATTACTCGTAGTTGCGCATGACAACCAACGGTACCCTATGGATGACATCACTCAACGCACCTGATGTGAGCTATATAGACCATTTGGCAACATCACTATTAAGGTATACATATATATAATTTATGCAATTATCTCAATGGAGCCATGCCTCGGGAGTTTAATAACTTCTTTATTTGTCCTATATGTACAGGTGGCATATGGAAGTGCTTTACCAATCCTACTAGGGCAGACAAACCATGGCATGGAGATTTCACCTGGCTACTCCAGCGTTGGCCTAAAGCAAATTTGTGATAGTCAATATGAAGGCCTAGAGCTCGATCTCCCGGGAGGTGATGGGGAAAGTACACTAGGGGATGCACTTCACGGTATCATTGTATGGTGCAAACGCTACATCCTCATCCCCGGCAAGGAGGCATCATTGCTCCCCATAGATCCCCCGCAGCCACCATCTCCTCAGAACTCAAGACCGTCATCTCCAGCACATCCACCTCCAGGACCATCGTCACCACCGGGACCGTCGCATCCTGCTCGATCACCATCTCCATCTCATCGAATCCTGGTGGTGCAAGCGACGACGACAAAACACCCTCCCCGATCACATCACAGACTAAGCTTGGTGGCGAGCAGAACATGCAGCACCTTCTCAAGAAGTCGCCATCACCGCCTTCCAAGCCATGGCAGCCAAAGGCGAAAGAACCTATTAAGAAAACAAAGAAGTCCGAACCCATTCAGAAGCTACCAGGCGATATGACTGTTGAGGGAGTGAGGGAGTTCTTCCAAGCATGCGCTGAACAAAGAAAACCAAAGGAGATGGATCCTAAGCCAGTAGATCTAATGAAATTAAAAAATTTTATTGGCATGAAAAAAGAAGTAAAGAAGATTTTACTATCGAACTATGAGCATTCGTTAGTTAAGTCTTATCAGAAGAAAAATGAGGAGAGTCATCTTCCAGTTGTACTGTCCCCCATCTCAGGGAGCAAGTAGATAAAGACGCTCAAGTTATAGCAGCAATGCCCTTAGAATAACAAATCCAAGTCATTACCTTTATGGAAGATACAGGTCTATCGCTTGCTGAAGTTCTAGCGCAAGCTGAACCGCTAGCTTCAGAAAAGATTGTACCTAAATGGCCCTTTGATGTAGGCAAGCCTCTACTAAGACCTGAATTGGTACGGAAGCTCTCTATGAAGATGTATGAATTCCATCAATGGTACATGGAGCAGTCAGCCAAGGAAAGGCTCATGTTCGCTCTTCGTGTTAAACCAATTGATTTTTTCGGTGAAAGTGAGAAACTCCTGTGGTTGCAATTCAAGGATATATATGAAGTGTGCCATCAGGATGCCCTTGACATCTCTCTCATCAGCACCTGGGTTCTGTAACTGTCTGGTTATCAAGATGTAAATTTTGGCTCAGATCATTATTTTGTGTGTGTGTGTTGCCCTAATAACTTTGTCTTCCATTTTATGTAGGATGCTAATTTAGAGGTGCCACAGAGAATCGTACTTCAAAGTTAGCTTCATGGATCCATTGCTCGTTAACCAACAACCGATACGGGATCAACCAAAACCTACATTGGACGCAATATACAATTTCTTGGAGCAACAAAATTACAAGCAATACATACTACTGCCATACAACTTTAAGTAAGTGTGGGTACCGTCTATTTTCATTTTTCTTTTCCTTACCTAATTAATGTTAGTTAGTTCTAATATGAACATTTATGTACGCAGTTTCCACTAGATTCTCCTCATAATTATGATTGATAAAATCAACGTTATTGTGTTTGATTCATTGAGGAAACCACCGGCAGAGTACAAAGACATTCAAGACATGCTAAACTTGTAATAATTCCGGACCTTTATCTCTATGCAAAAGTTTATTTTCTAAATTTTCACTTAACATTGTATCATTCATTATTTTAATTCACAGCGCATGTAAACGATTCTGTAAGACTCATCGTGGTGAATTCAAAGAAAAACTTACATTCAATACAACATTCCCAGTACGTATTTCATAACTTATTTTTTCCCACTAAAGTGCTTGAGACAGGAATAAGGCAATAATTTATGTGGATACTACATCTGTGAGCAGTTGAACAATTTTTTGCATGACAAGGTGATATCGTCGGAAAATATAGTTGTACTTAAAATAAAAATATTAATAATTAATTATTTTCTAGCTCCTTATATTTAATTTTTCGTGTAACATTCACATATTTCCAAATTACAGATGTTGCGGATTAAAAAAGAACTCTCGGAGAAGGAGAGGATTTTGGCAATCCAAGATCTCATAGGATTTCTAGTGGACGAGGTGATAAATCCCGCGGGAGAATTTTACTACGACGAACATGCAATAACCGAACCGAGCAACACCACGACGAGAGGATCCTAAGAATGAAGAGAGCAAATTATTGTATATATAGTAATTGTATAAATACTAATTTAATGTGTATAATATACTAATAATTGTATATATGTATATATTGTATCATGAAATATATATACGACTTGCATACAATACGAGCGTATATGTGTGAGTAGTGTATGCCAAGGATGTATACGTGTGTGTGTGTGTCTATATATATATATATATATATATATATATATGTGTGTGTGTGTGTGTGTGAGAAGCAACAATTAGCATTAATATGGAAAAAAAATTAAAAAAAAGATCTTTAGTACTAAAGGGGGTACGTGCATGCGCCACATACCCCTTTAGTGTCGGTTGGTAAAACTAGCACGTGCCCCTTTAGTCTCGGTTGATTTTACCAACCGGGACTCAAGGGGTCTTTAGTCGCGGGTTGTCCCGAATAGATAGTCCCAGTTAGATTTTCAGGATCTATATGACCCTACCAGTGACGCGTCATAGTAGGGTGGTAATGGATCATGGTCCTCATACCTCCTTCATAATCCAACTCAAGTTCTATCTATTTTTAGTTCAAAATCATATAATATTATGGACCGACCATTATTAAGCCCGATCCTTAAATTTGCTAGGCTAAATTAGAGGACCCTTTACCACCCCTAGTCACTCCACCAAAAGTATATTAGAAATGGGCATTCAGAGAAGTTCCCACTATTTAGTATCCTAAGAGCGTCTTCAACAACATAGTCAGCTAGAAGCTAGCTGACATTGATTGTTGAAGACGACCTATGAGGGATCTAGGTGACTACATGTCTACGTGGATAGTAAAGTATTCCCGGAAGAAATTGACTCGTGGCCTATGCCCACCACTAAAAATCACACTAAAATAACATAGACCCGGCGAACATATAATGAACACAATTCTGCACTCGGTCTCCACTGCCGAAGATTCACGTTCCTCGTGCACCTGTTAATTATGGGGAGGCCCCACACCTGCTTCCCTTCCCCAGAGAAGACCCACTGGACACCACAGCTTAACCCGCGTGGGCCCCACCAGCTTCAGCTAATCAGGAAGGTGAGAACTGTTTCCTTTTCCTTCCCGGCCCTACTCACAGGAGCACACCGCGCGCCGATCTCTTCTCCCCCTCCTCTCCTCTCCTCTCCTCTCCCTCTCTGCTGCACTGGCCGGCACTGCTAGTACATATGTGATGCGAAGCTGCCTTCTCCATCCCACAGCAAATTCCACAGACGGAATCACGAGCAGCCATGTCCGGCGTGTGGGTGTTCAAGGACGGCCTTGTCCGCCGCGTGGAACACCCAGGCCAGGAGGACGAAGGGTCGTTGTCGGGCGGCGGCGGGCGGCGCAAGGTGCTGGTGCACGTCCCCAGCGGCGAGGTGGTGACGTCGTACGAGGTGCTGGAGCGGCGGCTGCGGGAGCTCGGGTGGGAGCGCTACGTGAACGACCCGTGCCTGCTCCTCTTCCACCAGCGCTCCACCGTGCACCTCATCTCCGTGCCCCGGGACTTCGCCAGGTTCAGGCTCGTGCACATGTACGACATCGTCGTCAAGACCCGCAACGTCTTCGAGGTGCGCGACGCTGCCTAATAATTAGCTCTCTCCACTCCAGGCCGGCTGGTCGGGCTGTGGCAGCGCACAGATAAGCTCATCATCGCCGGCTTTTATTATCTATATACATATATATACGATGTGTGTAGCTCTAACCTCCCGATCTGGTGAAATAATGGGGTATATGTCCGTACACGCGGTATATATATATATATATATATATATATGCTATATATATATATATGCTTTGAATTCTTTGCAGATATACAGGCGAATAGAATACAGAACGAAAGAGGATCGACGCAGTTGAGTATATATATATATATAGGCATGTTTACTGGCACACGGCCGGGCTATTAGACAGGCAAACTATTGGTTTGTATATTTTTCTATTTTACGGCTTGCCAAATTGAAGTTCGATCTGTGTATTGTAAGAATTGAATGAAAAGTATAGTATTGACCTGATTTTTCTTTCTTACAAATTCATGATCTGCGATAGATTGTGCTAGTAACTGATGAGAAGCAAGAGCTAGAGTTAACTTTGTGGGAACTCAAGGCGAAGAGTGAGGTAAGTGAACCAGGTTAGATATCCCCTGCTTCTCTTTTTAGAAATATATGGTTTGATCTCACAAACTTCAAGTACTCATTTATATGGTATAGCTGTATAAGTATGTGCTTGGATGAAATAGTTTTCAAGCATTCACCAAAAGAAACTTTTTTATGTTTTTGTAATAAGGTAGTATATGTGATTTTTCCTACTTTACAGTTTCAATTTCTCCGAAAGACAAATTTTCCATTTCACAAAGCACCCTTGCGATTACATATACGCAGCATAACCTTTTACATCTTCTGAGGCTTAGTCATTTGAGTCTCTATGTTGTTGTGCTGTGTTCTCTGTGCAAGAACTTTGATCATGCTATCAAATCAGTTATGGCATGTTTGGTAAAGTTTGTTATAATTTCATCCTTCTTTCCTACACTCTTATACACACAATGCCTTATTTCAAAACATGGTCCAAAACTAATTAGCAGTTACTCAAACAGTAAAATATGTAACAGTAGTGTGGCTGCACAAACTGGGGGCCAAGTTGTAATTACATAACTACTCTAAAATATCAAATTAACTATAACAGAGCTTTCTGTATCTCTCATCATTGAACCATGTTGTATTTCTTATATATAGTGGAAAAATATGTTAATTAATGGCTATGAAGAGGTTTGTTTGGGCCATATCGATGATGCTAATAAGGCAAATATCTCCCTAGCAAAAAGAAAGACAAATCTTAACTTGGTCATAGCATGTGTATGTATGTTTCCTTTGATCTGTTTCTACTAAAGTTTAAACATTTAACGCACTGTGTCCTTCACATGGGATAAAATGCTATGGTGACGTTTCATTAAAGTTAATTTCAAATCTGTAGGTTAATTACCGTGACTCAGGAAGCAAGCTTTTCCTAACGAACTAGCTAACTTTTGTTCCATGAGACATGATCAGTAGAACATCAGAAAGTTTATCCGTAACCCTAGAAAGCAGATTCTGACAAAGTTTTGCCTTTGTTGCAACAAGTTGGCAAGCATCTATCCCTTGTTTAAAGTAGAAACTGCCTAGGAGCGGATAACATCCCAAACAGAGGGAAGAGGCAAACCGTTGCAATTGGGGGCCCCAAACTGGAAACAAAGGAGGCAAAAGTACTTTTCATTTCTTTTTCATGGGATTGAAAAGATATATATAATTCTTAAAATCTTAAGATACTGGAGACGTCAATAAAATAT
The DNA here is from genome assembly GCF_000263155.2 of Setaria italica. NCBI lineage: Eukaryota > Viridiplantae > Streptophyta > Magnoliopsida > Poales > Poaceae > Setaria > Setaria italica. The sequence goes on along the minus strand of NC_028450.1, from coordinate 21,138,375 downwards.
CATGGAATTCAAAGAAATATATCCTCATTATGTAATCACACCAAAGTGATTATGCATGGAACACAATAGTAGAATAATTCATTTTAATAACTAATTATAGATGATATGATTGTGATGCCAAAATTTTTATTTGTAATATAAATAATGATTGTTACCCTTAGGGTAAATGGATCTTGTAGACGAAGTTTCATCTAATGTCCTGAGCATGAAAAATTATATTTCTTGTGTAATTTATCTGTGATTTTGAGGTTTCACTGCGTAAGTCCTGAGCTATATATGAAGCTTCTTTTCCATTTATATGTGAGTGTGAAAGCTTTATTTTCCTGTTAGAGATCGAAATTGGCACTATAGGAGGTTGCTGTCTGAATCTGGGCAAACTGGTCTACAAACCGGTCAGATCGGTTCTAGAAACATTATCAAATCTCTGATTGGACTTCAACAGTCTACAAACCGGTCAGACTGGTTTTAGAAACATTGTCAAATCTCTGATTGGACTTCAACATTATATAGATCTCATCGAGACGATCAAAATGCATATGTGAACGTCCAATTTGGAGTCCGGATGAGAGAGTTATGGCTCTGGTAAGATTCAGTCTTGTGCAGACCGGTCATACCGGTTTGGATGGGCAATCTGACCGAGTTATGAATTGTACTTTGATATGGGATTTGTATAACCTTTGACTCCTACTGGGGCAAGCTATAAATATAAAGGGCCACGGCCGATTGAGAACAACCCAATCGAATCAAACATAATGCATTTACTTTTTATCTCCTAAACCCTAAATCTCTTCCAACCTCCCTTGATGTTCGTCTACTGATCTCCACGACCATAGATGGTGTCCTAAGGCTTCCTAGTCGACCAAGCGCATGTCGGCAACGTCCACACCTGACGGGGTCCCTCCGGAGTAAGAGCTTCGACGGCCTTTGCTAGTTTGCTCATAAACTAGTCGTTCTTTGCCACGTAAGTGCGTTGGTTATCCCTTTACTGGTTCGCTCGTAAACCTAGCCGTCCTCAATCACGTAAGTGCGGTAGTTATCCCCTTGAACGATCGACTCGACCTAACCCTAGGAAACCGGTCTAACCGGATTGCTGGACCGGTCTTATCGGTCTGGGCAGGATACTGTTGTTTTGGTCTGTTCGTGACCCGCATGCTCTAGTGCTTTCATGTGCTGGCCCTAAATTTGCGCCAACATTTCCATTATCACAGGAACTGTTTGCCGGGGTTCTTATTTTAAGGCCACTACACTTTGTGCATTCATTTCTGGAGCAAACACACACACAACAAGTACACTAGTTAGAATCAGTTTATGGGGCTCACAGACTCGTCAACATGAAATTCACGTCAACTTGTCCTGCACCGACCCAGGAGTAGTCCTGGCAAGATTACATACCTTTTCAGTTTTCACTGATGATGTGAATCGATGGTAACTTCTGCCACATGGTTAATTTTATCTTGAGGACATAAACGCGGAATTAGACTATAGTATTCCTAATTGTGAAAGTCTCTGTCAGGATTAACTGATATTTTTTTCTCCAACAAAGCAATGCAACAGTATGCTTGCTTTAGAACCAACTGATATTCTTGTCCAGGAAATCGACTATATTTCATGCAAACATTTCTTAAATATGTGTAGATACCGGGCATATCTCACCTTTCCGTTTCCATTTTCAGCTGCCATTTTGTCATCTACCGTCGCAAATTTGCGATTTTAAACCATCATTAGAACACCTCATCAGGTCCCTTGCTCCTAAGAGGAAGAGCTAGTTGTGTGATTTTGCGGCACATGTGGGTCTATCTTCCTCGCAGAAGCTTTCTCGATTTCTGTTTCTGTATGCTAAGCTTCTGGCATTGTTGTTCATTTATTGTCTATCCCTGACCAAATTAACCTTGTTGAGATTTGAGAGAGTATGCATAGAGGTGGACGATATTGATTTTCTTCTTTTTGGAAGATTAACCCTCAAATGGGATCCTTTTGTCATAGTGATAGTCTGATAGGAGACATGAAGATCGATTGGGGATCGAGGACACAGTAGGATAGGACGTCGGCGCGCCGAGAGGTGGTGGTCACGGTCTCACAGACGACTGACAGACCAACACCAACTAGCTAGCCACGCGTAGCCAGCAGTCACCAGCTAGCCCAAATAATGTGACTTTTACCACTGGCGCTCATAATTTGCTGTAAAACATGCATGTGTACACTTTGAAAAGAAGAGGAAAATCTTATTAAATTCAATATTTTTTTACATCTGGTGATACAAATTTCTTGAATCTCATTACTGCTGGACTCTACGTTACTGGCATACAAAACGACCAAAAAGAAGGAAGAAACGACTAGCCATGATTTTAATGACTATCAATCCGTAAACTATACTGCTATCCATATTCTCAGTAAAAAAAACTTAAGGCCTGTTTGGGAAGGGGGTGTTAAAGTTTAACAGGGTGTTAAATTTTAACATCCTCAAATGAGGTGTTAAACTTTAACACATGTAGGGTGTTTGGATGGGTTGTTAAAGTTTAACACCTTTGTTGGAAAAGGACTACATTACCCCTCAATAATGTTCTTAAATGCTGTCTAATAAGTGGAGAGAGGAGGAGAGAGAGGGGGCAACTAGGGAATAAGTGGTGAGGGGGACCACTTTTAACACCTTTAGCAAATTTTAACACCCCCTCTATGTGTTTATGAAAAGAGAGGTGTTAAATTTTAACACTGCTCTTTTAACACAAGTGTTTGGTAGCTATTTTGTTAAAAATGTGTTAAATGGGGGTTGTTAAACTTTAACACCCCCTTCCCAAACAGGCCCTTATTATAGTCACATGTGCCAAGTGCAAAAAAAACTTATTATAGTCACATGTGCCAAGTGCTACAATAATGTCATTGTAACCGACTCCTATAAAGCTTTGTTCTATAGTATAGTCCATCAGCCAATGAATAATTAAGAAAATAACATGAGAAAGGTTAAGTTTTCTTCTTTCAAAGAAAAACACATCTTGAATTTTAACGCGTAGGTACCATTGAACATGCATCTGTCCTCTTATCAAAATGTTTGTGTTTTCGAAGATACAGGTATATCTCAGTATCTTTTATTTGTTATCCGTTGTGTTTACGTGTCCTCTAGCATTTTCAAATATTTATAATGTTTATTGCCCGCCGTTTGAAGACTCTTAAGATAATGGAAATTTATCTGTTAGATGTATAGTACTGATGATCGACTTCTAGTACCGGTCGCATTTCTTCGGTACCAAATGTCATGCCATTTAGTACCGGTCAAAATACCCAGTACTAAATGCACCATTTAGTATAAATGTCTTTGCATCCAAAAAATAAAAGAAAAAATTAACGAACCTATCACAAGTCACATAAATTTCGTACGTAATATGCGTATGCACGGTCTGTGGGATTCGAGCTCACGACCTCAAGCCTCGTGCAAATCTTCCTTACCATCTCACCTACACAACACATGCAATGAAGTTAAATATGCTTTTCTTTTGAAGTATCTCGTGGAGTACCATTTAGTATCGCGCAATGCCCATCCGGTACTAAATGGTACTCCATCGGATACTGTTGTTATTACCCGGTAAATAGTCCAGGAGTATTATTACCGGATCATAACACCAACTAATACTAAAAGGTGACATTTAGTACCGCGTGGTATTTTTACTTGGTCGTGGATCGAAAATTTAAACCCGTAATAATTCCACGCTTTAGCACGGGACAAAAATACTTGTGTTTACTTGTAGTGTCTATACATCACCGGTCCTTTATTTTAAGGCCTGTTTGGATACACACTCATAATCTTTAGGACTTCACTTTTAGTCCACTTTTAGGACTTGTGCATCCAAACATATGTCATAAAAGTTCATTCATAATGTTTAGGAATGATATTTTCATTAGGAGGATCAAACCATCATAATGGGTCATTTTTCTCCTAAAAGTGGTCCCCAACCCATCCTTTACCCCTGTTGCCCCTCCCCTTCTCTCTCCACGGCGCTAGAAACAGAGCATGGGTGGAGTAATTAGGGGTACAAAAGTTATTTCCCCTCTAACATCCTAAAGATTATGATTCCATCCAAACAGCCCACTCATAAATTTTATGACTACCAATTTGTAGCTCCTAAATTTTACGAGTATCCTAAAATTTACGAGCGTGTATCCAAACAGGCCGTTAGTAGCCACAACTCCTAGAAGCCGATTCATTGCAGCTTTACTGGGAGATGGGAACTCCTGCTCCTACTACGATGCCCTACAGTAGTTTCACAGGTAAAGGCAAGATGCCTGCCTGATCAGATTTGTTACTGGTGATGCACATGGCAGACACAGACACGTCATCACGTGGACCCAGTCCTAGTGCGATACCTTACTGGTAATCAACTCTTTGTTTAGGCACCAATGCACTACAAAATTTCAATGATTTTTTGAGTGCTTTCGCGGGTGTCGGATGGACATTGTTCTTCTTTATAAATTTTCAAATCTCCAAGGCCTTTTTATTCTATAGTAACAATACAATCATCCTTATATATCAACTATTTTTCATGTATGTTGCTTATGTACACAATAGGTTTTACCTTAAACTATTGATACACAGCCTTCCTTGAAAACATTCTTTGTGTTCATTTTCAGTGTTTAAACCAAAGGAAATTAATTACTGGACTTCACATGGTGCAGTGATTCGATAATTCGAGTGCATACCTTATTATACTTACACATTGGTCGAAACAAATCACAAGAATTTATATTTTCCCTACAGTTTTTAGCAAGTGGTCTACAGTATTAATAATATTTTTTTTCTGAATGGCTCACATTGTTTGTAGTATAATTTTCTATCTTTCCCTACAGTTTTTGCAATTGCCAACAAAGTAATCCCCCACAAATTCATTACTGTTGGGAAAAATGCTAGGTTTTGTAGTGAATTAAGACTTGCTTCATCTAAAATTTAGCCACTTTGTTTAGCTATATAAGCAAAATCTTCATGTATGTTTTTACTATACGTGATGTACCAGGTAGTAAAAAATAAATATTACCACAGCTAGCTGTACATATCTGATATGTTTGCCGGTACCATACCCAAGAGTCCTGAAACTGATCTGCACAACTGTGGTGCATTGCAGTGCGACTGGGCTTTCTCGTGGCTTGGGACCGCTGCCAAGGCTCGTGGCCTCATGGGGCTTTGGCTACGCCCAATAATCCTATCACGCTTATCCCTCTCGCTGACTGTTGTCTGCTTGTTAACTAGACATACTACGCCTGTTGTTGCTGACGCGCTGTCGTCGGTGTGGTTGTCGTCGACTCGTCGGGCGACCACTGCTTAATGGTATCGTCAGCTGAGACGTGATTGGCACGAGGTAGACATGTGACACTGGCATTGTACAGCCGAAAATTCATCAACAAAACAATAAGATAAATAGGTATTTTGGCCCATAAACATTACAACAAGAGTCAAGTTTATTTCTCAACTTTAAGAGTAGTTAATTTAGTCCTTCAACTTTCGTTTTCGGTCAAATTCATCCTTAACTAGTGTGGTGTTCTATGTTAGCATGAGACTAATATGAAAACTCCCTTTACCCTTAGATCATGTAGGTCAAATATGTATATGCTCATACTCCCGTGATACATGCACACAACAGTATATTTTTTAACAAACACAAAATATGATTTCTAAAAAAATGTATGTAGTCATACTCTTTAAAGTCATGCATGTGCTCATACGAATTTGATATGCAAAATGTATATACTCATATTCTTTGGTATATATACAATTTAATGCATGTACGCATACTTTAAAGTTGGTACGTGCTTATATAATCATGGTACAATATACATGCTACATGTATGTATTTATAATGCTCATAGTTATTTTGGATCATACTGTTATTGTATGGCGTAAATTGAGGAGGGGAATATGGAGCCATGGGAAATTATGACTTTTTGTTTTACCGACATGCTAATATAGAGCTCCATAGGACGTGTTTGATCCAAAACAAAAGTTGAGGGATTAGATTAGCTGTTCTGGAAGTTGAGGAACAAACTTATTAACTCTCAATACAAAGTTCAGGGACCAAACAATAATTAAGCATGGCCAAGGCCAACCTGCTAAAAATTATCGAAAAGAAAAAACAACTGGTGGGCGCATGAACTTGTCAGTTCCATCCAATATATGACCGAATTGCTTATGAAAGGAAAAATGCATGACAGAATTGATTGGTGTTATTATATATACGAGATAGCTTTTACAGACAATAGGCACACCATCTTGCCCTCTACGATGCGCACTTTAAAATATCGATTGAACGGGTCTGCTGATTTCTGCAGCAAGAATAACTCGTGTTATTCTTCGGAATCAAATATTGTAACGATCAGTAATTAAGATGCATTGGTTGCTACCATGGTTATGCGGGTGGATAACATCATAAGAGACAGTGGGCATCGCCCGGCCCCTCAACGACGGACACTGCGTGGAAAATAATTCACCGGGTTGATCTGATCGAGGGCAACCTCCGTACTCCCTCCATACTGGTATTAGGAGTCGTTCTGGCGTTTGGATGGAAACGAGTAAAAGAAGTCGTTCTGGCGTGGTTAGGCAAAATTTGACGCTGCTGCCCCTCCGCTTGGGCTCCAGCGCCGCTATTAACGCGCCGTTCGCCTCCCACGACTCGCTGCCACGTTAATCGCTATTAATAGCGCCGCATGCCGCTCGCGTCATCCACTCGCCTGCTTGCCTCTTGCCTCGTCTACTCGCTGCTCGCGCTCGCTGCCAGACGCGCGTACGCTCGCCGCTCGCCCAAGTCATGGAGTCCAAGCCGGCGTCTGAGGAGATCGTCGCGCCGGAGGAGATCGTGCCGGCGTCTGAGGAGATCGTCGCGCCGGAGTCCGAGGAGATCGCCGCGCCGGAGTCGGAGGAGATCGTGCCTGAGTCGGAGGAGATCGTCGCGCCAGAGTCCGAGGAGATCATCACGCCGGAGTCGGAGGAGATCGTGCCTGAGTCGGAGGTAGATACCATCCCCTCGCCGGAGTTGCAGGAGCTCGCGCCAGACTCGGCGATGGTGCCGGATTCTTTGCCGTCGGGCGCTTTTATTTGCCGCCGCTATCAAGTCGTTCATGAAAACCGCGAAGCATGGGATCGTGTGCACAGTGGGCGCTATCCATGCTCTCGCTGTGGTCTCAAGCACACAGACTACATGATCTTCGCCGTTATTCATGGCTTCTACGAATTCGAGTGTGAGTTTTTCATTCCAGATGTCGACAATATCGTGTTCGATGGCGATCAAATCGTGCTGCCTCCAGACGTGCTCAAGACGGTCAAAGAGGAGGCTAAGGAGAGGCGCGAGCGTAAGCTCGCTGCCAAGAAGGCTATGGAGGACGCCAAAGCAGCGGTAAGATCATTAACATTGAATTCTAATTAACTGATAATTAACAAGATTTGTCTCCATTACTAAAACTAACAACCATCAATCTACTTGTTTCATGCAGCAAGAGTAGCCTCGGCTTCATCCAGTAAAGATGGATCACAAGGGATACAAGATGGCAGCCGACCTTGTCTTTCCAATGTTCCTTTTTTCATGTGAGGTATCTTGAAGTTGTTGCAACCTTTCTTCTTCATAGCTTCCACGAAAACACCTTGTAGTGTTAGAAACATTCGGTTTGCAAGGCGTGGTGAGTACTCCATGAATGCCTACATAACAAGTGTGAACAATTGTTGTGGAAGTTTAATTCGGTTTGCAAATTGTTGTGGAAGAAAACATCGAAACATGTGTGAACAATTGTTGAGCAAATTACCTCTTGCACGGCTGGAAGTAGAGCCTCCATTGTTTTTGCATTCTTCTCATATTGAATTGATTGTATAGCTAGAAAAAAACCCAAGTCGAGAATGTTGAAATCTGGAGAGTTTGGTGGCTGACATATTAGGCGAATATCAAATCCTCCTAGCTTAGCGGGCTCACAAAATTGTGGGTCATCCAATTTTAAGTGAGAAGGTGCATTGTCCTGTTGAATGAATATTGGTCTACCCACATCTTCTCTTGGCCACTTAGCTCTAATGGCAGGCAACACTTTGTTGATCATAAAACCTCTAATCACTTCTCTAGTGATCGAAGTTATGGGCTTCATAACCAAGTCTCCATGGACACGGCCTGTCCTCTCATTACCTCTTTGAGCCACTTCATACTGAACAAGTGGAAAACAACCAATCCTACCATCAAAAATACAATTCCCATCCCTAAACCTTGGCCGAGCGCAAACACACAAGAACATGAGCCTAGGGATGTAGTTCTTATTCTTACAAGTCCGATGGGGTTCATCTTCTTCGGGTAGCAAATAATATCTTTCAGATTTTTGATGTAGGTAGAACCATTTCTCATCAATGAACACAAAGTCATACAACTCCTTAAACCTTGGATCATCAAGCAACTCCTTATTAACCATGTCAACACACCATTGTAACCTAGACTTCTTGTTAGCTTGAGTGAGATATGGTTTGATGCTACTAGAGTGGCACCTAATCAATCCTATTTCAAATACCTTTGAACCCTCCATTTGCTCATGTTTAGTTTGACGCACACATCCTCTATGGTCATTCTTTCCTTTAGAGGAATGTTTCGCAATGCTTCCAAATCAAAAGGTATTGCTTTACATCCAACTCTACCCTTCTTTAGACTACAAACCACAACTGGAACACCGCTTCTAAGTTGTGTTTTACCTCGGTTCCAAACACGCTGAGCTGTCCGTATATGAATGTCAAATTAAGCAGCAACAAATGTAGTGTCTTCCTTGTGTAGTGTACCATCGTTGCTTCTAGCTAACAAAGCTTGGTAAACTCGTTTTCAGAGAGCTTCAGTGATCATTTCCTTCCTTTGGTGGGGTAATCCTCCATGAACTGCTTCCACCTTGGGGTTCTGGACAGCATGTTCTATTACAAGAAAAAAGAATCACGTTCATAGCTCTAATTATAGGGAAAAACCTTATTCACGGCATGTTTATACTACTTATTCACGGCATGTTCTAATTATAGGGAAAAAACAAACACTTTCATGCATGATCTAGTAGAAGAATGTGATTGTGACAAAAAAAATTACCAGCAAGATTTTGTACAAAGTCCAAATCAACTGCACCAAACTCATCTACTGGTAAGTTTAAATCCAGTACTGTAAAAAAAACAATAATGAGAACCGAAATAATATGAACAAGCAACGAACGGATAGATCGAAGCGATGCATTTACCGTCATCTTGTTGCTCTTGGAGATCAAACACGCCGCCGTCAGCATCATTAGCGCCGTCGTATTTTGGCTCGTCGAAATCAAGCACGTCGTTGGGGTTGGGGCCATCATCTTCCTATGCCGGAAAGTTGAGATCACCTCACGTTAATGCTGTGAATATAAAAAAAGGAAAGAAAAAATGAGTAAGAATGAGCACGTTACCATTGTTGTTGTGGTCCTCCAGTATAGGCTCGTTGAGATTGAAGGGATGATTGTTGTCGTCATCTTCCTCCATACAAACATTCAAATCGAAGCCATGGAGGACATGAGCCATCGCGCCGTACAGATTGCTGTGGAAGGAGCAGGTAGAAAGCTAGAGAAGAAGCTAAGCCATGGCTAGATGAACAAGCAAGTGAAGAACAGTCAAGGCAAGGCAGTAGTACTGCACGCACTCGAGTCTTAATACCGCATGCACTCCAACCGTCGGACCTGCTGAGCTGTGAGTGCCAAACGAATGAAATTAACGTGCCGAACCAAAAAAATGAGTGAACGAAAAAAAAAGCGCCCAGGCGAAACAAATGAACGAAAATAAGGCGCCATCAGATAAATTTGAGCCAGCACACAGCGCCATGCAAAATCCACGTCAAAAAAAATAGTGTGTCACTAGGGGTTCGAACACTTGACCACCAGCCTCAGGAATGGGAGTGCTCACCACTTGGTCTATGAAGAATTGTTGTATAAGGGACACCCGCAGTGCTATTTAATAAGGGCAAAGAAGGAAAACTTTCCCTTAACTAATTACTCTTGGTAAGTGCAATCATGTCTTAAACGACTTCTAATACCAGTATGGAGGGAGTATGTTTTTAGATTAAATGGGCCGGTGGCATGTTAATTCAATTAAATCCTAAGGCTCTTTCATACGGTGGTTTTGTAGTTTTTTAATCACGAGTTAATGACTAGTAACTGCGTGGTATTTAGTGACTAGTAACTTATGTGCATTAAAAGACTAACAACAAATGACTAGTAACGGTTGCGTGTTGATAGCTGAAACTTACCATTTGATGGCAGCCAAATAATGGCAATGAATCTGGACACCCAAAAGGTTTCCGATGCCTATAAGAGAGGCAGTCCTTCTTAGTCTTCCGCGCACAATACACCATCCAACGAGCTCTCTCTACTTCTACGCTGTTTTTGCTATTCCTGTTCCGGTGCTCTGTGTGCACAGACCACACCAGGAGAGCAGGCCTCCGAAGCTGTGCCCTTGCCTGAGACTCTGCACCCAAGGAGTAGAAGGGCGATCAAGTTTTTGGGAAGCGCATTTGCGCGACTGCTCGCTATGCACAGGAGGCGCAACTGCATGATGAACATATGAACGACATCGACTTTGATCAACTACATCGAATAGGCTTGAAATGTCGAGTAACATGACATCTGGTGCCACCGGCATTGGCCCCGCTGCAGGGTACTTTGGCCCTGTTTGGTATGGCTCCACTCCTGAACTCCAGCAACTCCACCAAAAAATCCAGCCAAACACCCCAGCTCCAAAACTTCATGGAGCTGCCAACTCCATGGAGCTGTAATGCAAATGGAGGTGGAGTTTTGGAGCACCTCTTTTGCTGCTCCAGAACTGTCTCTTTTCAACCTCCTCGTGGAGTTGATGGGTAATTACCCACCAATGTCACTGGTTACAGAAAAAACGTTTCAATTCTATTCTCCGAGACTCCCTTGCGCCTCCTATTTTCTCCGTCCCGCGCCTCCCATCTCCGTCACAATTGTTCTCGCGTGAGACTGGCCACCTCTAGGGTTTGGAGCGCCGCTAGCCACCGCCGCCAGCAGGCTGAGCCCCACCGCCGGTCTCCAAGCCCCGCCCGGTCGCGTAGCTCCGCCTCCCGCAATGAGCCGCACGAGGCCCGCTGCCGGCCGCCGCCTGCCGCACAAGCTCCGCCGCCGGTCGTAGCCCCCGCCGCCAGCCGCAGAGGCCCGCCAACAGCCGTCCGGAGATCCATCGCGGCCGCCATTCACAAGGTATGGTGCCTGCTTTGTTTTTGCAATTACATGCTCTGGAATTTTAGTTGCTATCGGCCGCCGTTTCAGTAGCGCACACCATGTAAGTTAAATGCTACCAGATTTCTAGTCGATCTGATCAGATAAAATGACGAATAACAAACAATGTCTCAAAGACTATGCCATCACAAATACCCTCTTTGTTTTTAAATTCTAGTGCTCATCAAAATTCTAATGCTTCAATCTGAAATAGTTGATGTCCACTAAACAATCTAGACATCAGAGATGCTATTACTACCAATGGTAGGGTTATCCACTATTGAGAGAATTCTATTGCTGATTTGGAATTAGCCTGTTGGTGGTTCAGTATATTCCAGTAGAAATTGCTTAGCATAATGAGAACCTCATATATGAAATTTGTATACATTGGGTAACAGAAATTAGGTAACTTGCCTTCTAATATTAAATTTGTGAGTTCGATAGATGTCTAAAATTGATTGGAACTCAGAGAACACTCGAGTGTTGTGTATGTTGTTTGCCGAACAAGTTGAAAAAGGAAATCGGCCAAACACACACTTAAATGCACTTGGTTATGCTGAGGTTGAGAAAGAGTTTAAAGAAAGGACTGGAATTGTGGCTACCAAGGTTCAGATCAAGAACAAATGGGACAACTTGAAGGAAGATTTCAAGGCATGGAAGAAACTAATGCTAAGGCAAACAAGGACTGGTTGGGATCCTATAAAAAAGACTATTGCTATGGATGATGAATGGTGGGAAAAAACTAGAGATGTAAGTTGGTTCAAAAATTTTGCTATATTTGTTTTACATATGTCAAATCTGTTGGTAATACTTATAATAATATGTGTTGTTTTGCTTATTTCAGGACATTCCGGGTTGTGGAAAGTTCAAAAAGAAGGGCCTTGAGAATGAAGATGAATTAGCTAAGTGTTTTCCTAACATCACTAATATTGGTATTGATCATTGGTCTTCTCATGTTGTGAATGTTGAAGCAACCCAAAATGTTGATGAGACACAAGATGAGGCAACCAATTTTGAGCCGCAAGATGATGATTTCATTCCTGCAACACAGGAGGAGGATATTGGTATTTCTCCTCCATCTGCGAGAGGCAAGAGATTGGCTAGGCCTGTTGAAAGTAGTGGCAAGAAGGTGAAGTCTCAAAATGCACTTCTAATTCAAGAAGCAGTAACAAGTATGGCAAGTTCAGCCAATGAATATGTTTTGAAGAGACATGGAAAATACTCTATTGATGAAGTGACGGAGGTTGTGATTGCTTGTGGGGCTGGCTATGATAGCAATGAACATTACATTGCGTCTGAACTGTTTGTGAAAAAGGAGCAAAGGGAGATGTTCATGACCTTGTCTACTAATGAGATTAGGTTCAATTGGCTTAGGAGGAAGTACAATGATAAATATGAAAAGTAGAAATGGTAGTGAGAGTGATGTTATCCTACATTTTATTTTTATCACATGTATGCTACATTTTATTTTCTTGTAGTTCATTTATGTATGGCAAGTGTATATTACATTTCATTTATGTTAATGTTCATAGATGTCTTCAAGTGAGTCTGATGATTCTAGTGATGGGGATTTTTTTTTAAAATGGTTGAGAGCAGTGCTAAACTAGCACAAAGTTGTCATGACTTGTATATGGACAAGGCACCGCTGAGGTTCATGTTTTCACAACAAAGTGGAATAGGGCTGATGGAGATGGTAAACACTCCAGGGGAGTCTCATCGAATGCTTCGGATGAATAAGGTTATTTTTCATGATCTTCATGATGTGTTGGTTGAGAGGTACGGATTAAAACCATCGAAACACATGAATACATATGAAATGTTGGCCATTTTCTTATTCACATGTGGTGGGTGTGAGTCAAATAGAAGAAGACAAAATAAGTTCAAACACTCAGGTGAAACCATTAGTAGAAAATTTCATGAAGTTCTAGATTGTGTGGTTGCTATGGCACAAGATTTCTTGAGACCAATAGATCCTAATTTTTGCAATGTGCACAAGAGGATTAGGAATGACAAGAGAGAATATCCACATTTTAAGGATTGCATTGATGCACATGGAACCCATATTCTTGTATCTTTATCACCTGAAGAACAAGTGAGATATATTGGTAAGACTGGAATTGCAACTCAAAATGCGCTTGCCGTTTGTGATTTTGATATGCGCTTCACGTATGTGGCTGCAGGTCAACCGGGTTCGTTGCTTGACACTAGTGTATTGTACCATGCATTGGAAGTAGATGTAGATGTCTTCCCACATCCTCCTCAAGGTAAATATTTTTGCTTATGTTCTTTTTCATATTTGTATGCATAAACTTATCTTGTTTTACTTATGTGCAGGCAAGTACTATGTTATATATGCGGGCTATCCTAATCATCCGGGGTACCTTGCTCCATACAAGGGTGAAAGATACCACTTACCCGAGTGGCATCGAGGTATGGAACCAAATACTCCAAAAGAGAAGTTCAACCGTATACACTCATGTGTTCGTAATGTTATTGAGCGCTCATTTGGAATATTAAAAATGAAATGGCAAATCCTTTACAAGATGCCCAGTTATTCAATGGTCACAAAAAAGAAGATTGTTGCCGCTACCATGGTCCTACACAATTTCATATGTGAACATGCTAGTGTTGATGTGGACTTTGCTAATTTTGATAGAGATCCTACCTACATGCCTACTATTCCGGATAGGTACAACAAGTATTCTGTGTCTCAACATGCCTCCGATGCATCAACTTCGGAATCAAGCTTTGTGACTATGGACACCTTTCGTGATAGTATGGCTACATCCATCGTCCTAGTATGGAATTAGTGCAATGATTATTGTAACGACCTTATTTTGGAACTATGAACTTATTTCGTAATTTCGGTTCTAGGCAAATGACATGTAATTTTTTATTATTTTGGACTTCACTACATGTACTTTCATTTCATATTTGCCAGAAGTAGTTCATGTCAAACTAGGGGTAAGAATGGTAATCTACCCTCAAACTCCTCTTTTCTGGAGCTGGGGACACCCTCCCAACCAAACACCCTCATCAGACAGCTCCAACTCTACCCAGAGCTGGCTCCACCTGGAGTTCTGGAGTGAAGTAGCTCCACTTGGAGTTCTGGAGTCATGCCAAACAGGGCCTTTCTCATGACTTTTTGGTTCATTATTTGTTTTCTGTTATTTCCATCGCATACTTTATGTTCATTGTTATAGACACAAATGTTCATGCTCCTATTTATGCTATCGTTTATGTCATATTTTATTTTATATTTCAGATTAAAATAAACTATAAAATGCCTATAATTCCAACATATGTAACACGTGATGAGTCAGGTTCCACTAGGCCAAAAAAGATTTGTGCTGGCTCATGAAATTTTCAGTACTGGCGCGCAATATTGGTAGGGGTGGGCAGAATACCTGAGGCCTAAACCTGAAAAACCCGAGCCCGAACCTGAAAAACCTTGAGCTCGAAAAACTCAAAGGCTACCTCAGGTTTTCGATCCAGAAACCCGAAATTATTACGGGTAAATCGGGTTTGGAACCCTGATACCTGAAAACCGTGAACAATACAAACTTCCAGGTAGGCCCAACACAGCAGCCCAAGTGTCCAACCACTCAAACATTTCATTTCAGCCTAGCACCCTAGCGGCCTAGCCCACCAGGCACCAACCACTGCACCCCACGTCCCCACTACACGTCTACACTACCCCAAAAGCTAGAACCCCAGCCGCAATTGTTCCTCCCAAGTCCCAACACCTCCCCCTATCCTCCTCCACTCCAGGGGCCACCGGACCGGCGGTGACTCTGGAGGAGGCTGTGGTGGCGGCGGCGGCAAGGTGGCCCCACGGTGGGCGCCCATGAGGGAGGGGCTCTGGACGCAGATCCAGCGGCGCAGTGGCGGGAGACGGACCCAGGCTGCGGAGGAGTGGCGGCGGCTCCGACCTGTGTCTTGGGACTGGGCAGAGGTAGCGGGCGCGATGGCTGCCGGGGCGCGCCATGGACGGAGACGCGACTGGGGTGGCCTATGGATGGGTGGCTGAGGTGGTGGTGGAATGGTCCTCCAGCTCCAGGCGCCGCCTAGGTTTGTTTCTTCAATTTGTGGGGGATTTGTTGGAATCAATTGATGGATTGTTCTTCCTTCCATGTAATCTCTATATGCGAATGAATTTAGTTTGAGTTTTCAAATTCGTTCCCCTTGAGGAATGAGGATTTTTTTTCTTTGCTGTGCAATGGTCGGGCAATTCGGGAGTACCCGAACCTGAACCCAAATTGTCGGGTACCCGAAATGTCGGGTTCTTGTTTTTTGGAGCAAATCTCGGGTATTGATTTTGAAAACCTGAATTTTGGAAAACCCGAACAACCCGACCTGAACTTTTCGGATAACCCGAATGCCCACCCCTAAATATTGGCACCCACCAGCAAAAAAAAGGGTCTGGGCCCATTCCGTCAATATCCGCGGGCACAAATGCTTTTCAATTTATATGGATGGGAAGGAAAAAAATCAACTAGTTAAAAACTTTGTTTTACATATCATGATATACTTTTAACATATATTAGACTACCTATATGTTGTTCCGTAGGCGTTGCAAAAAATTATATGTGATTTACTATTTTCTAAGGTTTAAATGATTATAAGGATGTTTATTGGAATTAATAAGTATTTGAACTAAAATTTTCACAAGTAACATAAAAAAATTCAAAAAGGTCCATGAAAGATTCACAAAGTCCGTGTTTTTTTAACTCAAACCATGAAAGTCCATGCAAGATTCACGGAGTTTTTAAGTACATTTATCAGTTCTATTAAAATTTTAAGTGAAAATAAATTCTAATACTATTAAAACATGGTCAAAAATATATAAATTGGTATGGAATGCTTTTATGAGTTCACTTGACATAAAAGTTTCAATATGTTATAAAAAAATTGGACTATATATTGTTCACAAAGGTATACTTCACCTACAACAAGTGAGGCTTTAAGCTTGAGAACTAACTTAGCAAAAAAAGTATCATATATATCCCAATATAATTTTTACATCCATGAGACTATATATATACTTGTTCACAAAAGTTTCAAAAAGTTTTCAGTTGTTGCATTAAAAAATTAAAAAAGAAAATAAAAATATAGGTAGATTTATACTGGCGGACGATGGTGTCACCCGCCAACACAAAGATCAAAAACATTTCGTGACGCAGAGTGGGCAACAAAAAAAATGGCGGGCATCAGACCCCTACATCTCCCTTATCTCCTCTTATTTCTCTAGGAGCAGGCACCAGCAGGGCGGGCATCAACCCCATACTTCTTCCTTATCTCCTCTTATCTCTACAGGAGAAGGCACCAGCGGGAGCAGCGGCCGTGCTGATGGGTCGAGGGCACTAGGGGTGGCGCGCCCGAGCAGAGGCATCGCGACCGGTGGACGTGGGTGCCGGTGAGAGCGGCAGCCGATGGGGCAGGCCCGTGAGCGTGGGGACCGGCACGCCCGATTGGATGCAACGGTGGCCGACGTGCGTGGAGACCAGCGTGTGCGGGCGGTGTCAGGTGCTCTTTCCCTTATCTGTTCCTTTCTCTCATCCTCTCCCTCTCTCTACCTTATCTGTTCCTTTCCTCTTCGGTGGGAGGGCGAGCTTGAGCGGCGCCCAAGGGTGGGTGCCGAGGGCGAGCTCCGGTGGCGGACGCCAAGGCCGAGCTCCGACGGTGCGCCCAAGGGCAGGCGTCGAGGGTGAGGTCCAGCAGGCGAGTGCCGAGGGCATGCTCCGACGGCGTGCGCAAGGGCGAGCGTTGAGGGTGAGCTTCGGCAGGTGCGCAAGGGCGGTGTGGGACTGACGCGACCGGCCGGCGTGAGGTCAGTCGGCCAGCGGGGCTTGACGCGGGCGGACGGGTGGCCGGCGGGCGCATGGGCTGGCGAGAGGACAGTCAACCGGCGAGCACAAGGGTCACTGCGGCTGGTCGGCTGGAACAGCCTCCAGGAATCACATGGACTGGCGGCTGGCGAGGGAAGGGACCGTCAGGGGCAGCCCCAACCAAGCTGCAGCTGGCGCGGGCGACGACAGAGAAGGAGTGTGGAGTCGCGGGACGGTGGTGCGGCCGCGGTTGCGGCAGCAAGAGCGGCTATGGCCAGCTTTTTTTTATTATCCTAAAAATATCTTTGCTGGTGGGCTATCTAAGCACCCGCTAGTGTAAATTGGAACTGGCGGGTGGATACTCGCCAACACAAAGATCATTTGTAACGACAGGGAGTTGCTGGTGGGTGCGGAACCTGTCAGGAAAAACCGATTTTGACCAGTAGCGAAAATGTTTTCACGCGTAGTGTTCTGTAGCCGCCGGTAATGGCTCGTGTTATTCTGTCTCGGAAACCGAACATTCTAGCGGTTGGCAAGATGCATATGCATTGCCCGTTACCATCAACCTTTATCGCACGCACTGCCGTAGGAAATATAACTACATGTCACCCGTCAGAGTCCTACGGAACCAGATCAGGATACCGCGCAGCCTTTCCACCAAAAACCCCAGCCGGACGCGTGTGTTGGCCGGCGAACTGAGCGCGCAGCGCATCCGAGCGGAGCCGTCGCGGCCGCGCACGGGGGGCCGAGAGGGACGCGCGCGCGGGCACACGACTGGCGCAGCCGTTCCTTTCCAGCTTCACGTGAAGCGCCCAGCGACTGGTGAGGTGTGGATGGCCTCGCGTGCAGCGTGCACAGGGCCCTACCCCCTCAGGGCCCTACCCCCTCCCTACTAGCTAGTCTACCTAAGTGGGGCCGCCGCCGGCGTATATACCAAGATGTGGGATAGATCCGGCCGGCGAAGGCGACCCCTGTCGGCCGGCTGGCTGCCGCTGGTCCTCCCTGCCTGCGCGTCCTCCTTTGTAGCTGCGCGCCTGCGCTGTGCTCTACAGCTGGGCTCCTCCACTTCAACTGGGCCTGGCCCTTGAGCCATGGTTGACTGACTCCTTGCAGCGGTGCAGGTCAACAGTGATGAGCAATGCATGTGCCGCGATACCAGTAGATTGAACTGAAGAATTAAATAAACCGAATTCCAACTTTTATATATATATATGTATGTATATGTATGTATGTATAGCGGCTATACACCTCTTTCCTTTCCACTAGAAACTTTGGTGCGGCGTTACCACGCTTCACTTGATTGAGCTAGAGTACGGAAAAAACTATCTGACTAGCCGCGCAAGCGCATTAGTGCGCGACCGATCCAGCCTACTAGTGTTCAGTGGGAGGGAGGTAGGTTGTAGTGAATCGTGTTCTTTTTTTCATCTCTAAAAAATATGATAATTTTTAAATGGAGTGTCTATTTTATTTTCCGTTTGTACCACTATGTTTCTTATGATGATATGATGTCCATGTCCATATTTTTTAAATATTTTTTATTTATTGACAACTTATATTAAATATGTAGTAGCTATTTATGTATTAGGTGTGTAGCGACTTTTGCATAAACCTCTCAACAAATTATGAACATAAATTGCTGGAAAAGTAAGTTGGACTATCATATTGTTTACGTGCGTCAAGTATCTAAATAAGTCGTCACATTATCTATAAAGTTACTACCAGCATATTACATAAGTGTCTACGCATAAGTTATTACACTATCCTTACATGCATTATTTGTCTCTACATAAATTTTTACTAGACAAGTAGACATACGGTATAGATTAGATGTTGCTACATAATCTCCATATAAGCTAATTACAAATTATGTATAAAAGTTATCTCATAATCCATACATAAGTTATCATACAAACTGTACATAAGTTACTAAAATACAATCAATATAAGTTGCCAGTGATATAAAAATACTTCAAAACATATCAAATATCAAATATAGATCTTATTTTGTAAATCTCATTATAACGAACACAATGGTGCAAACGGAATGGAAAACAATTCTTGCATGCGAGAGTTATATGCGATTAAACAAAACGAATCAAAATCTTATTGAAGCCATGATGTAGATGGAAAGCAACGGATACTATTTTCTTTGATAAATCTTCCAACCGTGAGAGCCTCTAGTTGCTTACTAGAGTGGGATGAAAGCGGTCGGGAACGGTCGGGAAAATACTCTAACCATTCCCGCTACTATATTTTTTATGCGGGAACGGGAACGGGAAGGCCGGTCGGGAAAGCGAAACGGGAACGGAAACGGGAAGGCCGGTCGGGAAAGCGAAATCGGAAATACGGGATGTCGGAAACGATACATTTCGATCGGGAAAAAGTCAATAACGATCGGGAATCGGTAATCCAAATCGGGAATGTCGACGCACATAACCACTTCAACCATTCAACTTAACACTAAGGTTACAACCATGTATAATACATAGGCAAATTGCACCGTTGGTAAGTATATAACACTAACACTAGTGACTTGTTATGTTTGTGTTGCACATATTCATGCATGAGTAAGCGACCTATGATATTTTACGTGGCATATGCTAATAAAACAACAGCAGTGAGTTAACTTTTTAATTGTCATGAAATACTTCAAAAAACTAAATGAGAGACTTGTAAAGAAAAAAGGAAAGCGCACATGCATACTTCAGCTTATCTACGAGGAACGAGTTCAACGAAAAAGCAGAAGTGGCTGGTTGCGTCCACATCCAATAGGTATTCTTGCAGCATCAAATCATTTAGCATATGTTGTAGACACAACAAAAAAAATTTAAAAAAAGGAAAATGCACATGCATACGCATGGCCTTAGCGGCGTGTGCAGTGCTCAGCTCGCTTTACCTTGGTAATGGCCCATTATGGCCCAGCGCGCACAGCAGCAGCAAGCACCACTACACCAGTACACCAGGCGCACACTGAAGTTTAAAACCACCTCGCGGAGCCAGCTAGGGAGGGGGCGAGCCGGCGCTTTTATTAATTGGACTCCCGGCCTCCGGAGAGCCCCAGGCTTTCATCGAGAGCTCCTTGGTCTCTAACCTGAATTGATGAGATGAGGTAATAATACAAAATAAAATTTAATATACGGGAAAAGCGGGAATTTTCCTGTTAAAAAATAAGATCCGTGAATTCGGTCGGGAAACAAGCCCAACCGATTCCGGTCCCGGATCCCGCCAAATTTTCCTGTTTTTTGCTGGATTTATTCGCTGGATTTATTCGGTTACCGATAATCTGATATCTGGTCGGGAAACAAGCCCAACCGATTCCGGTCCCGGATCCCGCCAAATTTTCCTGTTTTTTGCCGGATTTATTCGGTTACCGATAATTTGATATCTGGTTGGGATAATACGGCATTCGGTGCCGGTCGGGACGGGAATTTCCCATCCCGTTTTCATCCCGAAGTACGTGTCAGAAGATGATAGAGGTCGCGCAATAGTTTTTCGGTGTGACAGGTCGCGATAGAGGTCGCGCAATAGTTTTTCGGTGTGACAGGTCGCGCCTTAACGTAGTCCCTAGTGTTGTATAAGTGTATTGATTGTGTTGTATAAGTGTATTGATTCTGAAGTTGCTTAAGTGATCGACTTTTATGATTAGAGAAGAAAACAATACGTTGAGAAAGGATCGCATGGTTGTATAGAGAGACACTAGATAAAAAATAAATTAATCGCTGATTACAATTTTAGACATTATTTTTTTCCACTTTAGCCATCCCAGGCTCAGTTCTAACATCATAATTAACAATTGAATCATGGTTAATTAATATGAACATATGATCACCATGTAAAGGATTTATTTTTTTCTTAAGGAATGGGTGATCAAATTACTCACAGGAATCCCCAGATGTTCTTCAATTTTCAACACCGCAGCAGCTCCTTATAGTACAGGTTCGATGTGCACACCGTTTTCTCATGCCACTTTCCAAAAGTGAGGTTTGATCCGGGTGTGTCACATGCCAAAGACTCGAAGAGGTATCAAGGCTTCCTGTTATCGTTAGCGTTGCTACTCATCAGCATTCAGTAACTTGAAGATATATTAGACAAACAGAGAAACGATCACCCCTAATCATTTGGCAAAAGAAATTATCCACAGCTGCCTGAATTGCTCAATAGGATGCAATTCAGGAAAGGTGGGAGTGGGACACGTTGACCTGCAGGCACTCGAGACCATTCAGCTCGCCCCTGGCATCCGCTGGCATCACCGTTGATTTTGCGGCCGGTGCCCCATGGGCCATGGCACTGGCCTTCTCTGTCATAGATGCTGAAGGAGAACCAGCACGGAGCAGAGATGAGCAGAGATGGGCATGTGTACATGCGAGCCGGTTCATGGTGGTGCTGCGCCGCGTTTTGTCGAGCGAGCCACAGTCGCGGGAGGTGAGGCAAAAGGACACCAGCTCGGGCTTGCCCCGCGCCACCGCCGCAACTTGGGCATCTACACGCGCGGCTGCCGCTACCTGCCTTCACTGGCGGAGCCAAGGCCCGGCCACCCTGGGTCGTTGCCCAGGCTCTTGCGCATTAGGCCCAAAGGTCAGCGCTGAGGCCTGAGGCCCAAACGCATAAGAGTCCATGGGTAGAGCCCCTGTCGCTACTTGCCTACTTCCGCTAATCCCAGTCGCTCCAACTCCTAGTGACTGAGGCACCGAGCCATCGCACGTCCACCCATCAAGCGCCGCCGCACGGAGGATCCGAGGAGACGCCATTACTCCATGGCAGGGAGGCCGAAGCGAAGCGATGACCTCAACCCCAATTGGTTCCCAGGTCCGCCCTAACTCCAATCTGTCTCTCTGCCCCTCTGGTCCTCAATCAATCAGTCTCCAATCGATTTAAGCCTTCGCATAGCAGCGAGCCAGCGGTGCCAGGGGAGCGGGCGGGAGAGGAGGACGCGCACGGAGCCGAAGAACGGGACGCGGGTGGATGGGGTGGTGACGCGCCGACACCGTCGGGGTCGTAGACGAGGCTCATCCGGTCCTCAAAGCAGGGGACCTAGCTGGCATCAAATTGGAGGTAGTGGAGCTCATCCGCGCCGCTTTCGATTTCTAGAGGATTGGTAATTAATTTGAATAATTTTAGTTATCTAATATACTAATATGCATAGGTTAATTTCAGTTATCTAATTTGTGCAGGTTACATTTTTTTATTTAGGGATGAGGTGTTTTTTGGTTGACAAAAGGACCTCTCATGCTTATGCTGGACTTGAAAGAAATCCAAACATAGAAGAGCCACACATGGACAATTTCACCAGTGAGTTTAATCCTAATTAAATTGTATGTGATCCAGCTCTTAGAAAACAAATATATGAGTATGCCCCTGAAATTCAAGACCAAGCTAGGAGAGCATACATATTGAAAGGTCCATCACAACCAACAAATATATTGAAAGTTCTAGGTTCAAGGAGCTTCTCAGTGGGTTGGTATAAGAAATATAATTGGTTAGAATATAGTGAATCGAAAGATGTTGGTTATTGATTTTATTGCTTCCTTTTCAAGCATCCGGAGAGGGCACAACATTTTGGTTATGATGTATTTAACAAAATTGGCTGAAGATACTTGAAACATGCATACAAAGCATTACCTGAACATGTTGGTGGTGTAGGTAGTGCTCACAACAAGTGCGTTCAAAAATATGATGACTTTAAAAATCAAAGACAAGAGTGTGCAGAGAGTATTAAACAGAGCTAGTAAAGAATCGCAAGAATTATATCAAACTTGTTTAACTTCTACTTTACGATGTTCAAGATATCTCTTAAAGCAAGGTCTAGCTTTTCGTGGGCATGATGAATCTTCTTCCTCTTTGAACAAAGGCAATCTTCTAGAGTTGATAGATTTTCTAAAAGACAACAACGAAGAAGTCAGGAATGCCTATGATCGAGGTGGCTTAAATTCTAAGATGACTTCTCCTGATATCCAAAAGGATTTTGAAAGGTGTTGTGCAGAAGAAATAACTGAAGCAATTATGGAAGAGATTGGTAACAGGCCATTCTCTGTTCTCATTGATGAATCACGTGATATATCAGTAAAAGAGAAAATGGCTGTTATTTTAAGGTTAGCAACTAGTATATTGTGTCGGTTCTATTATAGTTGTATAATCTGTACAATATTCAGTTTTATTAGTATTTTGTTTAATTGTTGCACTGCTGCAGGTATGTGAATTATAAAGGGTATGTTGTTGAAAGATTTCTTGCTCTTGTACATGTCAAGGAGACTACAGCTGATGCATTAAAGGAAGCATTGCTTGCGGTTCTTGACAGGAACAAATTATCAGTTTCTCGGATACGAGGGCAAGGATCTGATGGGGCTTCGAATATGAGAGGTGAATTTAATGGACTGCAAAAAAAAGATTCTAGATGAAAACCCGTATGCATTCTATGTCCACTGTTTTGCCCATCAGTTACAGCTAGTTGTTGTTTCTATTGCGAATTGTTGCTCTTCTGTCAATGATTTCTTTGAGTATATATCTTTGATTGTGACCACAACAAGTACATCTTGCAAGAGAAGGGACACACTAATTGACAACTAGCGTCAAAATATTCTGAGGTCTATTGAAAATGGCGAGGTACCTACAAGAAGAGGCTTGAATCAGGAAACTGTCCTTGCTAGGCCTGGGGATACTAGATGGGGTTCACTCATGTTACTTTGGTTCGCTTGTCTCAAATGTGGGACTCAGTGATAAAGGTCCTTCAAATAGTTAATGAAGATGCACGAGTGCCAAATCAAGCAGCTGGTTTGATACAAAAAATGGAATGCTTTGAATTTGTTTTTATTATGGTGCTTATGTTAAAGTTGCTTGGCATCACAAATGAGCTCTCACACGCCTTGCAAACAAAAGGTTTCAATATTGTTAATGCTCTTGAGGTTAGTTCTTATCCAGCTGTTCCCTTTCTTTCTTACAATATTGCTTTTCTCACAATATTACTGTTCCGTTTGATGTTAATCTGATTGCAATATATACTTCAATTGTAGCTTATCCATGACGTAAAAGCTCAATTTAACACCATGAGAGAAAGTGACTGGGATAACTTATTTGATGAGGCAGGACAATTTTGTGATGTGAATGGTATTCCTATTCCAAATATGGCCGAGGAAATACCAGTGAGGGGTCGTTCAAGGAGGGATGGATTTACCATTACTAATCTTCATCATTATCGTGTTGGGATTTTCTATGTTGTTCTTAATAAAATATGTGCTGAGATGAATCATCGGTTTAGTGAAGTCACGACGGAGCTATTGATGTGCTTTTCTTGTCTTGATCCAAAGAACTCTTTCTCTAGTTTTGATGTCAACAAGCTGGCTCGGCTTGCTGAACTTTATGATGAGGATTTCTCAAATCATGATCGTGGAGTCATAAGGGGACAATTGGAGACCTATATTCTTCATGTAAGTAGGCATGCTGCCTTTGCTAATTACAAAGATATTGCAAGTTTGTCCCAAAAAATGGTTGAAATTAAAAAATATTTTCTTTTTTCATTGGTCTACAAGCTCATTGAATTGGTATTGTTGGTGCCGGTGTCAACAACAACTGTTGAAAGGGCTTTCTCAGCTATGAAGACTATCAAGTCTAAATCTCACAATAAGATTGCTGATGATTGGTTCAACAACTTGATGGTGTGCTATATTGAGCGAGAACTATTCAATTCACTTGATGAAGCTACTATTCTTCGGCGGTTTCAAAACTTGAAGAGTCGCAAGATGCAGCTGCCTTGTAACTGTGCTCATGTGCAGCCGTAGTTACCAAATAGCTACCAAATAGCATTTAGGTTTATCTTTTGTGTTTCATTATCTAAGTCTTGAAATTGTGTATAAAAAATCATTTTAATATTTTAATTTGAGTCTATCATGGTTTCCTAATATTATATGTATGTTATATAATATACTCATGTGCATTGCTTTTCATTATTAGCTCGGCTTATTGCCTCGCCCAGGCTCTCTAAAATTCCTAGCTCCGCCACTGCCTGCCTTGTCGACTGTCTAGCGAGGAACCATCCCAATGCCGTGGCTAGTAAGGCGGTGAACAAAAGCGCGGCCGCAGCCAAGAGGAGCAGCGGCGGCACGCTCGCGTCCATGGTCGTGTCCATTAGACTCCTGGGTGGCTGGGTGGCAGCGAGAGGCGTGGAGCAACGAGAGAGGTCGTGTGAGCAGGAACGGAGGCAACAGGATCAGCTCAGCACGGGAGATTGCAAGTGATGATGTGGGATTGCGTGGGACGGCGTGATGGCTCTAGAGGGACGGGTGTTCTCCCGAACGATCTGGAGATCCCTAGCGACTGAGGCACTGAGCTCGTGCTGCAACTGCCCTATTCAACTCGTGCTGCTTCGCCGTTGACGTGGCAAAATGAGCGCCCGATTATGGTTCGATTCCCTGACCAAGATTTGTCTTCTAGAGATCGCACTACTAGCTTATATATGCTAACCCTGTTTGGATACCCCTTCTAAAGTTTAGCACCTATCACATCGGATGTTTGAATCTAATTAGGAGTATTAAATATAGACTAATTACAAAACTAATTGCACAGATGGAGTCTAATTCGCGAGACAAATCTATTAAACCTAGTTAATCCATGATTTGACAATGTGGTGCTACAGTAACCATTTGCTAATGATGGATTAAATAGGTTAATAGATTTGTCTCATGAATTAGCACAAGGTTCTGTAATTAGTTTTATAATTAGCTCATATTTAGTCTTTCTAATTAGCATCCGAACATCCGATGTGACACTACTAAAGTTTAGCACCTAGTATCCAAACACCCCTAAGATTCCCATGCATAGTGCCTACATTTTCCTAGCTCCTTTTCGTCTTGCAAAAGAAAAGGAATAACGACATCTTATTACGATGTTACAGCTCTGCACTTCCACACAACGCAAAGACATGTCTTCGATCCGTGGGTTACCATCCAACCAAATATTCGTGCCTAAGTTTGGCGTTAGTTGTTTCTGAGCATCTCCAACAGCATGTGTAAAACTCATGATCTAAAAACAATTTTAGGTATAGGATAGAGAAAAGTTTAGATACTTCAGAGTTGCCTTCTCCAACAGCATATCTAAAACTGGTGACCTATAATACTTTCAAGCACTCTACAAACTTGACTTATCTCCTTCCTAACCTCCCTCCTCGCGCGTTACTGCTCTTTTCTTCCCCTCATCACCGCCGCCACCTCCTGCCTTGCCCCTGCGCCACTCTTCTTCTTCTCCATCACCCCGGTGCCACTTCTCTCCCACGCTAGCCCGCCACCGCTCTCCCATACTTTCCCAGCTGCTCTCTGCCCACCTGGCGGTACGTGCTCGCCCGCTACTGGTCCAGCAGAGCTCGCCCGCGCGACGTTGCTGCTGGGCCAACAGAGGTTGTCCGTGCGGCGGTGCTCGCCCACCCGTTCCATAGCTGGGCCGGTAGCACTGACCCGTGTGCCGGCATTACAGGGTGGGCAGAGCTCACCCCTCAAGCTCCTCTAGCAGCCAAATAGACAAGCTGCCACCCCCTCTAGCCCCCTCCATGAGGAAATCGAGGAGCATTGCCCTCATCCGTGTAGGATCTGGCTGAGGCGGCGTGATTGCGGGCCTGATGTTGATCTTTAGACCCGACAACCTACCGAGGGGGTACCCGAGGTAGTATTTTATGCGTTGGGCTCGTCGAGATCAGGAACTCGAAGGTGAACTCGAACACACGATTTAGATAGGTTCAGGCCGCTTAGATCGTGTAATACCCTATGTCCTGTGTGTTGGTTGTATTGTATTGATTGAACTTGTTTGGAGGGGTCCCTGCCTCGCTTTATATTGCTGGGAGCAGGGTTACATGTCGGTTGTTTACAAAAATACCAGTCGGAATCGATAAGTGAGTCCTACTCTAATTGCTACGAGTAGTTTCCTAATCCTCGACTAGTTCTTATCCACCATGTAGACCACGCCATCCTGCACCGTAGTCGTAGGGATACGAGGTAGGCTACACTAGCGCAAATCAAAATTTTCTACCACGTAAACCAGGAAAACTGTCGTTTAAGGATCACGGGATTACCACTCGACGCACTGGTGAGGAAGATGTAGATTCGCGTCGATGCAGCGCAGTCGATCAGCGTAGTCATACGTAGTCGATCATGTCGACGTCCAGCAGCTCCTCAGCAGCTCGTCCACGTGCAGCAAGATCGCCTCTGTGCCGAGGCTCGTCGTCGGCTCGTCGTGGCTCGTTGGTGACTCGTCGTGGCTCGTCGGCGGCTCATCATAGCTCGTCGGTGGCTCGTCCAAGTGCTGTAGGCGCAACATCTCCAAGGTATCCACACGTGCAGGGAGGAAGCGTCGCAAGCCGGACTGCTAGATCCGTGAGTTGCAACAGGCGAGGGCGTGGGAGGCGCGGCAGATGTGTTTCGCCAAAAAGGTGTAAACCCTAGGGCGCCCCCACCCCTCTATTTATAGAGGTTCCTAACAGGCCCCTGGGTCCAAGGTCCATTAGTACTTCTAACCCTAATCCAACTCGGATCACATCCGAATTGGGCTTCCAGCCCCTTAAGTGTGCGACCCTATGGGTTCGGATACGTATAGACATGGCCCGAGTACTCCTACTCGGCCCAATAGTCAGTAGCGGCCTCTAGCAAGACGTGCCAACTCCTATATGCACACCAAGATCATATCAGACGAACCATCACAACATTATATACATGCTATTGTTGGGATACGAGGTAGGCTACACTAGCGCAAATCAAAATTTTCTACCGCGTATAACCAGGAAGAACTGCCGTATAAGGATCACGGGATTACCACTCGACGCACTACTGGTGCGGAAGATGTAGATATGCGTCGGTGCAGTGAAGACGATCACGTAGTCGTACGTAGTCGATCAACGTAGTCGTACGTAGTCGATCACGTCCAGCAGCTCCTCAGCAGCTCGTCCACGTGCACAGCAAGATCGCCTCCGGTGCCGCGGCTCGTCGTCGGCTCGTCGTGGCTCGTCGGCGGCTCGTCGATGGCTCGTCCAAGTGCTGCAGGCGCAACACCTCCAAGGTATCCACACGTGCAGGGAGGAAGCGTCGCAAGCCGGACTGCTAGATCCGCGAGTTGCAACAGGCGAGGGCGTGGGAGGCGCGGCAAGTGTGTTCAGCCAAAAGGTGTAAAACCCTAGGGCGCCCCCACCCCTCTATTTATAGGGGTTCCTGATGGGCCTCTGGATCCGAGGCCCATTAGTACTCCTAAACCTAATCCAACTCGGATCAGATCTGAATTGGGCTTCCAGCCCCTTAAGTGTGTGACCCTATGGGTTCGGATACGTATAGACATGGCCCGAGTACTCCTACTCGGCCCAATAGTCGGTAGCGGCCTCTAGCAAGACGTGCCAACTCCTATACGCATACGAAGATCATATCAGACGAACCATCACAACATAATATACATGCTATTCCCTTTGCCTCACGATATTTGGTCTAGCTTCAAGCCGACCGCTCTTTCTCGATCCTGTGATTCGGAATCCCTTTGTAGGTTAACTCTTAACCGTACGTAGCATGGCCATGCATTTTCTGATCCGATCACTCGAGGGGCCCAGAGATATCACTCTCAATCAGAGAGGGGCAAATCCCATCCTTATTGACTATGTCTCATAGCATGCTTCTTGACAAACCCGAAAGCTACCTTTATAACTACCCTGTTACGGCGTAGCGTTTGATAGCCCCTAAGTAGGTCGATCCACATCTAGAATACATGCGACAATCTCAGGTCTAAGGACAAAGCGTATATGTTGTTTAAAGAGAGAACTACTTCTCGTGTTGGGTCAGTCCTAACACATGTCTCCACATGTGTCCACATTATTAGTTCAACATCTCCATGTCCATGACTTGTGAAACATAGTCATCAACTAATACATGTGCTAGTCTAATATTCATGTGTGTCCTCACATGAACTCCGACTAGGGACAACTTTAGAATAACCATACAAGTAAAGAGTTTCACATACAATTCACATAATTGCAAATCAATTCAAGTAGCCTTTAATGGATATTCAATGAACACAATATACAAATCATGGATACAAATGGAATATCATCATCTCTATGATTGCCTCTAGGGCATACCTCCAACAGTCTCCATGTCTGACATGTCTCGGTGTAAAGCCCCGTATCTAGAATTGTTCAAACCTTTTGATGGGCCTGATGTAGCACTGGCTCGATCTTTCGCAAGGTAGTGATTAATTCGATTTGGTCGAGACTCACCATAGTCAATCCGGCTTCAAATTAGACACAATTCAAACCGTGTAACCGCTACACCTCTGCTCTGTTGGTTATCAACCAAGCACAACTTGATTGTCCTTGCCGAGAAGGCTTTCCCTGCAAGCGAATCGAAGAACACAAGCAAGAGGACGGTAAAACACACAATCTAAAATTGCAAGTGTGGATGAAGCAAAGATAAATATGGGGTTCGAGGTCTCGATTCGAATGGACTAATCGTCATAGGCGAGGAGAACAAGAAGAGGGGCCCTAGAACACTATAAACGGATTTGTCAGCACAGTTACAATGAATCAATCTCAGTTTCTCGATGGAAAACTAGAACTAAACAAAACCTAAACCCTAATGTGGCGATGGCTACTGAATTTATGAGGGTTAGGTCATGGAGACCCCCTTGGATGCACCCCTATGGGCTCCAACATGATACACGGGCCAACGGTCCAAAAGACGGTGGCGCAACACCCTGACAGATTCTGGATGTCCAATTGTTTCGACAATTCCCATTGACTCCAATTGAATTTTAAGGTGGGACCAGTGCCATTGGGAGCTCCATGAAATTATGTTTCCATCCATACAAAGAACGTCCAAAATGGACACCGTATGCGACCTGGACGTTGTTGTTAGTACGTGTTGCTCCTGAACTCCGAGACAGGCTCGAACTTGAGTTGCTTTGGGCCTCCACCTTGGGGACTCGAACCAAATTAGCCTCGGGCCTCCTTCTTGAGTTGGAAACCCTTGCTGGCCTCCAACCCTCTATACCATTTGGCAAACATGGTCGTATGCATGGGTGTCATGTTCTCATCCTCCTCCTCTTCTTGACGAAAAGTCGTCCTCGGCGTCGATTGTGCTTGAAACTGATCCTGCACAACATAAAGGAGAACGGGGTTGCGAAGACAAAGGGAATGAATACAATTGTGGTGGAACCACCCTAAGTTAACTTAGCTAAAGCACGATTAAGTCACCTAACACGCGATCCTGTGCTTTAATCAAGTTAACTTAGCAGTCCGTCAGATTTCATCCGATAAACCACTAATCAGGACCGAGATAGTAGAGCTCACATGATGGTGAGTGGTTCCAGAGAATACTATCATCCAACTTAAACAAGTACATTAATTTCTCACAACACTGGTTCGAAAATCAAAGTTTTACAGGGTTCTTAAGCAGCGGAAAAGATAAACCAGTGAAAACTAGCGCCGAGGTCGGATGCCACTGATGAGACCGATCCTGACATCACTGATCCCTACCCTCACCGTCCGAGGAGGGACCCCACTCGACCGTCCACCCAGGAGGAAGCTGGGGAGGCCAAGTGCCAATAGCAGCGAACTCAGAAGCTTTAACATCACCTGAAAGATGTGCCACAAGCAAGGCTGAGCAACTATGCTCAACAAGTCTTAACCGATCGGTGGGAAACTACTCCACCAACTCCTAGACATGCTAGGCTCTTTGGTTGAGGGGTTTATTTTGCCAAAAATGCCTACAGTAGGTCCTTACTTTCAAAAGTTTAGCTTCTAGTTCTAAGTTCATTGCTGATAGTGTCTCCATATTTTTAAGGCATGAATCACTGCTGCCAACTTTAGATCATGTGTTGGATAGTTCAGTTCATGAGGCCGTAACGCGCATGAGGCATAGGCAATGACTCGATTGTCTTGCATAAGAACACATCCAAGTCCAGTGCCAGAGGCGTCACAATACACGTCAAACGGCTTAGAAGAGTCGGGCTGCGCTAAAACTGGGGCAGAAGTCAACAGTTGTTTCGAGGTGTGGAAAGCCTCTTCACATTTGTCGCTCCACACAAACTTAACTCCTTTCTTTAGCAGTTCAGTCATTGGCTTAGCTATCTTCGAGAAGTCGGGGATGAACCGACGATAGTAGCCTGCTAAACCGAGAAAACTCCTAATTTGATGAACTGAGGTGGGTGGCTTCCAGTAAGATATCAATTCATGATATACATGAAGTAAGCCGGTGCATTGGTAAGCCCAAACGACATGACTAGGTACTCATAGAGTCCATATCTTGTGGAGAACGCGGTCTTGGGAATATCACATGGTCGGATCTTGATCTGGTGATAACCGTAGCGAAGGTCAATCTTGGAAAACACTCTAGCTCCAGCTAACTGGTCAAATAGGACATCAATGCGGGGGAGAGGATACTTATGCTTGATAGTCACCGCATTGAGGGGCCGATAGTCCACACACATTCGTACACTCTCATCCTTCTTCTTCACGAACAAGGCGGGGCAACCGCAAGGTGATGTACTGGGGCGAATGAAACCTTCCTCCAACAACTCATGTAATTGGGTTTTTAACTCAGCCAGCTCTACTGGGGGCATTCTATAAGGCCTCTTGGAAATGGGGGCTGTGCCGGGGATCAACTCTATAGAAAACTCTACATCCTTGTCGGGCGGCAAGTCATCCAGAAACACATCAGGGTACTTACACACCACGGGAATGTTCTTCAATCGAGCTTCAGTTACAGGATAGGCACAAGAAGGTTTGCACTCGCAGTGGGGTAAGTGTATGATTGAACTACCATAGGTGGGTGAATTTATATGGACGACTCTGGCAGGGATGTCCAGTGTCACTCGGTGCCGAGTCATCCAATCCATACCCAAGATAATATCTATCCCCTCTAGACCAAGGATAATGAGATTTTCCTTAAAGAGGGTTTTGCCTAGCTGAATAGGCACATTGACATTCATCGTATCCGATGTTATTCTCCCACCTAGGGTAGATATCATAAAAGACCCTTTTGTTGGGCACTCTTTTAACCCATATTTGTCACTAGTCTTTCTTCCAATAAAACTATGGGATGCACCAGAGTCAAACAAAATCAAAACTGAGTAACTGTGGATAAGGAAGGTACCGGTCATCACTGGTGCACCTTCGGAGAGTTCTACTGCATTGGTGAAGTTCAGCTGACCCTGACGGAACTGTACTTTGGGCTTCTTCCCCTTGTTAATCATCGCATTGTTCTGACTTGGGCGCTGATTCTGGTTGCGGGGGCAGTCTTTGGCAAAGTGTCCCATAAGACCACAAGTGTAACAGCGGTTTCCGTTGGCAAGGCGGGGCGGTGGTGGTAGAGTCGGCCGCGGTGCCTGTTGTTGAAATCTCGGGAAACGAAGTGCTGCCGATGGTGGGGATCGGGCAACCCATCTTCCTGATTGCTGTGGTCGGCTTGGCGCTTGTGGGGGAGCCATTCTGTATCTCTGTGCAGGTGGGCTGGGCATCGGCATTGGAGCCTTCCTCTTTCTTTCGGCTGCAAGAGCCTTCATGCAATCTTTTTGTGAGATGGCCAAGTTGACCAGCTCATTGTATGTGTTCACTTTTATTGGGTTCAACCTCTCTCTGAGCTCCAGGCTCAATCCTATGCGGAATCTGTCCCGCTTCTTCTCATCTGTGTCCGCATGGTAGCCGGCATAGCGGCACAGATCGTTGAAAGCCTGCGCATAGTGCAGGACATCGCGACTTCCCTGGGTAAGGGCTAGGAACTCGTTGATCTTGTGCTCCTGAAGACCTTTAGGGATGTGATGGCCCCTAAATGCTATCTTGATCTCTTCCCAGCTGACGACGTGGTCGACCGGCTACATGGCGTGGTAGTGGTCCCACCATAGGAGGGCAGAACCACGTAGTTGCTCCGCGGCAAATCGAGCCTTGTTCTTATCCGGGCAATGGGCAGTGAGAAGGGAGAACTTGGACTCAATGGCACAAATCCAGGCGTCGGCGTCGAGCAGATCCTGTGTCTTGTGGAACAGAGGAGGCTGTGTCCCTAGAAAGTCCTCGTAGCGAGCAACATGAGCTTGCTGGGGAGCCCATCCTCCCTGGGGCTGCTGTTGTTGCCCCTGGGCGATATGTCTCAGCAGCTCAGTTTGAGTAGCCAAGATTGCCTCTAGTATGGGCGGATGCGGAGGCGGTGGAGGTACCTGCCTCTGCTCACTGCCACTGGGAACAGAGCTAGAACGGGTGCGGTGCGCCATCTGCAAGAGTCAGCTTTCCATTAGTCACATAATCCCAAAAGCTTTCCAATCATGAGGGAACTTATGTGCTGAATCCTTAAATGCTACTCTTGCCGATAGTACAACAACAATGTCTTTTATCGAGTAGGTGCATATCTCTTTTTGCCATCTTAGCCTGCCCTTAGCTCGTTTCTACACCCAGCTACTTTCATTTTACTCTTGCTAACTGAACGGAAGGATATTGTGATCTACGTTCGATAGGGCCCACAAGATCCGTGTTCTCGTCGGCTAGTCCGCGCACGCCTTCGGGCGAGGTGAAGCTCTGCCCCGTGGGTCCCGATATGTCCGACTCTTAGTGCCCAGGTCGGGCGAGGCGGAGACCTGCCGCGAGGGGTCGGGTGAGTCAGACCCTGCGACCCAGGGTCGGGCCAAGTCGGCGGAGATCATTGATGCCGGGGCAGCCGATTTGCGGCAAATCCAAGGAGCTAAAACTTTACGAGCGGCTATAGCACAAATTCTCACACAACCCTGACATTCAAAGCACGTCCCAAAAGTGGGCCGGAAGGGACAAAAGAGCGGGGTGGAAAAACAGGAACTGATTTAACCAAGACCACTTCATTACTGGTTTCTTAACACAGGAGAAGTACTCAACTCAAGGCTAACCTATTACATCACCATTCAAAATATAGGTTGCTGAGGAGTACACCAAAAGACCAACTTACTTCAGCCTCAATCTAAAAGTCATCTAAGTTGCCAATGAAGGAAACACTGTGTGTCAGAGAAGGGGCGTCACCAACTTCAATGTCCATGCTCGAGACTCCCTCTACCTCCTCGGGGTCTTCCTCCTCCTCCTCCTTCTGAGCCATAGGCTCATCCAGCTGCATTTCTAGGGTGTGGATAGCATCGAGCTCAGCATGGTGCTCGCCTAAGTGCACATTAGCGACACCGAGCTCCATCTCAACGTCCAATTTTTCTTCAACCATATCCTGCTCCATGTTAGTCGACCTTTCCTCTAGTTCGGTAATCCAGGTCTGCATATCGGAAACCTGTATGCCCTTCTGGATAAGTTGGTACGACTGTTCCACCAAATCTCTCTTGGCGGTGTTGATGTTCCTGGGTGCCTACAGCTATCCTTGCCAAGACAGCCATAGCTCTCCCCTGAAGCTCAATCAGTCGGTACAAAGCAGTCATGCACCGTGTCGTGGTGGAAACGGTGACCAGCGGATGTGAGGCTGCCAATACCTCCATGTTATTTACCTGGTCAAGCCAAGCTACGTCCATCCGGTCCCTGGCGGGGAACAAGCCAATCGGGTCCAAAAGGACCTCGAATGGGTGTAGCGGGCAAAACTGAGTGAGGGCCTGCCAGGCGGCGGACTCCCAAGTATCCTCAAGAGTAAGACCATAGGTCGAAACCTCGAGCTGGGGCCACTCAAGCTGTGTTGGGGGTGGAGGTACAACCACCTGCACGTTGCACCGCTGTACTCCGTGCTCTTGGTACTCACATCCCGCGTAAAGAGGCAGCGACTGGTACCCAAACCACCTCAAGGTGTCCCACAAAATAGTAGGAAAACCCTCAAAGTGTAGGCATGTGGAGTGGGAGGTGCCATCGGCACCACGAAACACATGCCCAGGAGCAGCCATCTGGAACCAAGAACCGAAAGAAGTGTGAGATCGAACCCCAAAAGAGAAACAGATTCCGGGAGGCTAGAGAAAAAGCTCAAAACTCAACAAGGACTCATCCAAAACTTCCAATTAACTACCAACATTCTATTCTGATAGTTGGCAACAAGTTTGGTATTAGAAGTGGAGTGAAAACAGATCAGACAGGGTGAAACACTTCGGATTTTTGGATCAGAGCACATATTGAAAGGTAGCTAGAAATCCTTAAAGCGAGGAAGAGCTTAACACCGGGGCAAAGTTGTTTTAAGGATTTAGGTTTACAGATCTTAGTTCATGATGCATGCACGACCTACCTCATTTTCTCAACCAAAATAACTGCCAAAAGTTTTGGACTTATGTAGTTAGTGCCGGTGGCAAGGCAACACTTACGTCACTCCCTATAGTATCTAGTCGGGTCTCTAATATCGCCTTCCTATGCGAACGTAGTTAGTGTACCTACAGAAGAACACAACCACATGAACCTTTCGTGCCAGCACTCAAGAAAGTGTCCCCATTCATTACCGTTTACTATAGAAATAGCACCCATGCGTTTAACGCTGTATGGACAGCGTGACAACCGTGGAAATAGGTCCCTTTTGAATAGGACCATATAACCCTTCGCATACTCGTGATGCAGAATCAAGCGCACGTATCATAAACGTGGGCGATCAACTGTGATGATAGTCTCGTTGGAATCGAACCATACCACCCTTCGCATGAGTTCTCATACGGAACCTGTGCACATATAACAAACGTGGGCGAAAGCAACCGCGATGATAGGTTCTTTTTAATAGAGCTCCCTATCAACCCTCACATACTCGGGATGCGGAAATCGGCACACGTATGATATACGTGGCGAAGTGCTGGAAGTTAGCAAAATAACCAATAGGTAGTAGCCACCTGAAATAACCCCAAAATTCCCCTAGGGCCTCTCGCACTAAGTCCAGCCTTAACGACCATACGAGATTTTTTAAACACATTTCTTACAAGTTTTATTTTTAGAAAAGGTGTTTTGGACCTATTGTCTTCTCTATCCTGCTAAGCTTCGCTCTGATACCAGCAATGGCGGAATCGTCCTGAATTAACTTAGCTAAAGCACGATTAAGTCGCCTAACACGTGATCCTATGCTTTAATCAAGTTAACTTGGTAGTCCGTCGGATTTCATCCGATAAACCACTAATCAGGACCGAGATAGCAGAGCTCACACGATGGTGAGTGGTTCCAGAGAATACAACAGATCATCCAACTTAAACAAGTACATTAATTTCTCACAACATTGGTTCGAAAATCAAAGTTTTACAGGGTTCTTAAGCAGCGAAAAAGATAAACCAGCGAAAACTAGCGCCGAAGTCGGATGTCACTGATGAGACCGATCCTGACATCACTGATCCCTACCCTCGCCATCCGAGGAGGGATCCCACTGGACCGTCCACCCAAGAGGAAGCTGGAGAGGCCAAGTGCCAACAGCAGCGAACTCAGGAGCTTCAACATCACTTGAAAGATGTGCCACAAGCAAGGCTGAGCAACTATGCTCAACAAGACTTAACCAACCGGTGGGAAACTACTCCACCAACTCCTAGACATGCAAGGCTCTTTGGCTGAGGGGTTTATTTTGCCAAAAACGCCTACAGTGGGTCCTTACTTTCAAAATTTTAGCTTCCAATTCTAAGTTCATTTACCAAACTAAGTCAGCAACTATATCTAAACAACAAAAGTTCTCAAGCAATTTATGACAAGAAACATATTACCTCATCATCAAGTTCCATTCTTACTCAGTGTAGCATAGTGGTCAAGCAATCCCAAACTGTGAGAGGCAGACGAATCGATTGGAATTTCTTAACCATGCATGGTGAACCTAATCTCAGGACATCCGCGCACCACGAAGGTCGCTTCCTTTGTCGGCCGTCCCCATCAATTCCCAGGCGCGTGTCAGGTCCAAACTTCCCTTGGCATGCAATGCTCCACAGTCTCGGCCTCTTGCTGTACTGTGACCGCACTTGCACCCACATGATGCACCATGGGAACCTCGTTCTAGGGACAGCAGGGGTATAAGCCATGCCCTAGTTCAATCACGTACTAGGCTTCCCCATCCCATACTAGGTATGAGATTAGTACTTTCAAACACTTGGTCACGAACACCAACACTTTTCAACCTTAATCAATTTCATGTAGACAGACGGGGCAATCCACTGATCACCAAAAATAGTTCACAGAGTCCTACCCCGTCCATCGTCCTTATAGTGGTAACAAAAGGAGAGCAAGCAACTCATATAACTCGCGAGTCACAGGGAATCACTCGACTTTTACCGAGTTCTGTTTAAGCATTGCAACTACTCGACCTATCATACTAGTGTTCAGATCAAAGGGAACTAAGTCATGCATCTATGGTTCCAAACAACTCCTAAACATAAATGCACATACATACAATAGAAGACATGCACAAGTTTAGAGAAACTGGGTTATGCTCCGGGGCTTGCCTTCGAGCGGGGTGGAAGCAAACTGGCCTTTGGCACTCTCGGGCTCAGCTCCTGCAGGCGGCTCAGCTACAACTTTGTCTTCGGGCACCGAGTGCAGCTCGTAAGTGCCGTTGGCGAGGTTTAGCTCTACACGAAATGCAATGCAAGGATGAGGCACATAGACGGTTATTTCAACAACACTTGCAAGAGTTAGCCCAAAAGCTATAGCAAAACTACGAGAAAAGTGTGAAATCCTCCTTAGTGGACTCTACTCAGAAAGAGGATTCCAAACCAAGTGATTCACATTTTTCTGATTTTTCCTCGATTTAAGATGAATTTCCCAAGCTTCTGTTGATTTAGAACAAGATGAAAGAGTCGGATCGGGAAAAACTTACGATCTGACCCTTAGACCTAAGGAATAACTATACCGGGGTCCTCAGACTTAACACAGAGAAGTCCCTAAAATTTTACACAGATACCCCTGGTCGAAAGAAAAAGACACAACCGAGCCCTCAGGAGAGGCTGACAAGGGTCGGGCAAAACAGATAGGGTCGGGCGAGATGGACAGGGGTCGGCAGCTCACCTTTGGGTCCTACTGAAAAAGTCTTGGGGTCGGAAAGAAGCAAGCTTAGGTGGAACAGCGAAAGGCATTAAGTTTCTAGTGGTGGCGAGGTCTGGCGGTGCTCCGGCGGTGGTGGTGCTTATTGGAGACAACAAGCAAGCTCTAGCGCTGCGCGGAAGAAGGCGAAGCGGCTGGCGGGGTGTTGGCGGAAGGGGAGCTCCACAGAGAGCTCAGGCGGCGGCGCGTGATCATGAAACAGAGGAGTGTGCGGTGGCAAGTGCGATGAAGAAGACTCAAACAATCAATGCGGCAAGGGCGGTGGTGGCGAAGGGAACTCCGGTAAGAGGCTCCGGTACCCTTTTTATAGCTACGCTGAAGTGAACGAGCTCGAGCGGCGTGAGGATAAGATTGAGGGAAGAAGGAGTGCTCTGCCTCGGCGGCGATTGGTCGGAGTCTCCATCGGTCGGAGAAGCGGAGCTCCGAGGATAGGATTCTTCGGTCATTGGGCAAGGAAGACAACGCTAGGCAAGCGCGGTTTTGCCGGGTGGAAGGATTGGCAGGGTCGAGTGCGTGCCTGGTCGCTTCAAGCGCCAGATTTGGTGCGGCGGCTTGGTATTGGTGGACAGGAGGGAGGGAAGGGCACTATAGGTGAGGGCGCTATAAGTGAGATGATAGGGTGAGTGATACGACGCGAGCATGTGCGGGGCTAGCGGCTTTGCCGGGGCACACTACTAGTGAGGCTGGGAAAAAGAGTTGTCACTGCCTGCGCGGTGGTTGGCGAAGACAGTGGCGTCGTGGGGCGCGCGCGTGGGCAGTGCGATTGAGGTGCGACGGGAGGACCCGTAGGCGTTGTTGGAGGTATGCCCTAGAGGCAATCATAGAGATGATGATATTCCATTTGTATCCATGATTTATATTGTGTTACTTGAATATCCATTAAAGGCTACTTGAATTGATTTGCAATTATGTGAATTGTGTGTGAAACTCTTTACTTGTATGGTTATTCTAAAGTTGTCCCTAGTTGGAGTTCATGTGAGGACACACATGAATATTAGACTAGCACATGTATTAGTTGATGACTATGTTTCACAAGTCATGGACATGGAGATGTTGAACTAATAATGTGGGCACATGTGGAGACATGTGCTAGGGATGACCCAACACGAGAAGTAGTTCTCTCTTTAAACAACATATACGCTTTGTCCTTAGACCTGAGATTGTCGCATGTATTCAAGATGTGGATCGACCTACTTAGGGGCTATCAAACGCTACGCCGTATCAGGGTAGTTATAAAGGTAGCTTTCGGGTTTGTCAAGAAGCATGCTATGAGACATGGTCAATCAAGATGGGATTTGCCCCTCTCTGATTGAGAGTGATATCTCTGGGCCCCTCGAGTGATCGGATCCGAAAATGCATGGCCATGCTACGTACGGTTAAGAGTTAACCTACAAAGGGATTCCGAATCACAGGATCAAGAAAGAGTGGTCGGCTTGAAGCTAGACCAAATATCGTGAGGCGAAGGGAATAGCATGTATATTATGTTGTGATGGTTCGTCTGATATGATCTTCGTGTGCGTATAGAAGTTGGCACGTCTTTCTAGAGGTTGCTACCGACTATTGGGCCGAGTAGGAGTACTCGGGCCATGTCTATACGTATCCGAACCCATAGGGTCACGCACTTAAGGGGCTGGAAGCCTAATTCAGATGTGATCCGAGTTGGATTAGGTTTAGAAGTACTAATGGGCCTCGGACCCAGAGGCCCGTTAGGAACCTCTATAAATAGAGGGGTGGGGGCGCCCTAGGGTTGACACCTTTTTGGCGAAACACATCTGCCGCGCCTCCCACGCCCTCGCTTATTGCAACTCACGGATCTAGCAGTCTGGCTTGCGACGTTTCATCCCTGCACGTGTGGATACCTTGGAGGTGTTGCGCCTGCAGCACTTGGATGAGCCGCCGACGAGCCACGACGAGCCGCCGACGAGCCGACGACGAGCCGCGGCACGAGGGAGATCTTGCTGCACGTGGACGAGCTGCTGAGGAGCTGCTGGACGTCGACGTGCTCGACTATGTACGACTACGTTGATCCACTTCGCTATATCGACGTGAATCTACATCTTCCGCACCAGTAGTGCGTCGAGTGCTAATCCCGTGATCCTTATACGGCAGTTTTCTTGGTTTACGCGGTAGAAAATTTTGTTTTGCGTTAGTGTAGCCTACCTCGTATCCCAACAGGCGTTGGGGCGCGCGGCTGGGGATCCGGGTGAGACAGATGCGCGCGGAAGGCGAGGCAGTACTGGCGCGGCATCGGCCAATCTTCGGTTGCAGCGGCGGGTAGTGCGCCTGGCGCGGCCAGCGAGGTCTCGGGCGAAACGAGACGGGGCGGAAAAGTCTGCAAGGCTCTTCTACGCGCGATTGGGAAAGAGGCGCGCTGATCCATCTTGTCGCGGTCGGCGACTAGGCGAGGCAGCGCTCGCCGGTGAGGTTACGCCACGTGGCGGCGGGGCTCTGAAACGGGGCAAACACGCGCTCTGGCGCTCTTGGCCCGATAGACCCGCGGGATCCCTTTCTGGGTCCATCTTCCAGCCTCTCGTTCTCCCGATTGTCAAACTGCGCCACTTTGACCTCCTTAACAAGAGTTGTAGCACACAGACTAAGGTCCAATTTTTGTAATTAAACCGAGTCCAAAATCGTGGTGGACTCGGAGATCCAAAGCTCCAAAGTTTGGAGGAACACTGGTTTTCAGGACTTAGAGAAAAACGGCAAAATGGATGGTGTTTAGGGGTCGGGGCTGATTTGACTGCAGATTCAGGAATCTTCGGAGGTGAACTGGATCAAGGTCCAATTATCAAAGTTAAAGCAGGGCCTTCGTTCTCCAACTTCTATAAAGAGTTTTCTTGGCGTCCTGCTCAACTTTCCAAAGATAAACCCTCCCTAAGGCGCTAGGTGGGCTGAAAACCAGACATAGCCGGTATAGCTCAAGAAAGGCTGAGTCAACCGGATTAGGAGATTTATCTTAAGATTAAACTTAGCTGAGTTAATCTAGGTCGTTACAACAATTGTGAGGAGAGATGTGACCATGTTCCCAATTGTGTAGTGTGTGATCTTGCAGAAAACTTTCAGCAAGCTTGTAGGCTCCTTGATTGAAAGACACATGATGTTTGTCAATACTATCCTGCAAAAGATTAGTACCAACAATAGATGATTCATTGCAAGAAAATTCAGCACTAACAAGCATAGGTAGCAACCAGCAATGCTCCCCTTCTTGGGAGACCAAATTACTAGAGGAACATGTGAATACATTTATATGATGTCTGCCCTCTAATTGATCACAATCTTGCACAACAAAAGGAGAATTCATATTGCTACGAATATAGACTCTATGTATCATATACTGTCCTTTGTTATCATATTTACCAATAACATGATATGTGTGTTTGGCAAACTAAGGCAATTCAGCATATTTAAAAAGTCTCTCTTCCAAACAATCTAGATTACACAAATTATCAAATTCAATATAACCCAAAGTATGTAAGGAAGACAACAACAGTTTTAGATCATAATTGGCACTAGCAATATGCGTAACATGTTTATTTTCAGCACAAGTATTTGGTTCCAAAACATGTAACACTGAAGCATTATCAAATAATTCATCTTTATCACAAGGAACATCAAGCACATCATCATGTGACAAAGATAAATCAATAGATGGTTCCACTAATGATTGCTCTATAATAGCATGATTGGTGGAAAAATTTAGCACATTAAGATAATTCTCACCTTCTGTGAGTGTAGCACCATGGGCATTACCTGTGTTTTCATTCTCAGTAGGAGTAATAGGTGCAGTGTGAAGTGATGATTCTAAATTTGCACATGAGGTTGGGAGCTCCTCATTTTCGTTTGCGTCATTCTTGTCCTCTTGCTTTTGTTCATAATCCTGCAAAAGGTTAGGCATAGCAAGAGATACAACAATGGATTGATCCTCTAAATTATGCACCTCATCATATGAATTCAATGCAGGAGGTGGATTAATAAAGGATTCTCTCATAAGAATTTTCATATGATTCCATGTTTGAGGTTTATCTGAAGGACTTAAAGAATCCCACCAAGATAAAGCAGAATGTCGCAAAACATTAGCTGCACTTTTTACCTTCCTCCTTAGACACATGAAGCGAGTTGCAAATATGTTATCTATTGCAATTTCCCACTCAATGTATGCATCAGCACCTATACCATCATATGTTGGTGGATATGAACAACCTGTCATTCTTAGAAGATAGCAAAAGACAATACCAAAGTATTATCCCTAT
Source organism: Setaria italica (assembly GCF_000263155.2). NCBI lineage: Eukaryota > Viridiplantae > Streptophyta > Magnoliopsida > Poales > Poaceae > Setaria > Setaria italica. The sequence continues at coordinate 21,096,136 of NC_028450.1, read as the reverse complement.
CAACTAGCAACTGCTGGATAGTGGTGAAAGTGGAATGCAATATCTCAAGCGGCTTACCACCGTCTTGCAAGTGTTCTTACCGAAGCCAAACAGGGCGGTACAATCAGTTGTCGAGCTTGAGGGTAACAGTTGCAAGGTGAACCTGTACTGATCAGAAGTATGTATGTGGAGCTGTAGGCAGGCTCAATATGGTAGCAAGGAAAAGCAATAATTCAATTTAGAATTTGCAAGACTGAAAAGTAGTCCCAAGCTAGTCTATGTCGGAGCCTAAACTTGTCCTGGACTTAGTTCAAGCAAGCAACAAAACAACTCACCACAAGGACTCAAAGGATGAAAGCACTTCTGAATTTTTTCATTCTTTTTTTCCTTCTTTCTTTCTTTCCTGTTTTTTTGGTGCGGCTTTTTCTTCACTTTTTCAGCACCTCTTTGCCTTTTGCTTGTTTCTTTTTTAATATAATAGAAAGTGCCACAGATGATATTACAATTAAAATACACAAGTTTGCACTTTGGCACAAAACCAAAGCCTTGTTGTCGAGTAGCAACAAGGAAACCTATGGCTCAGCTATTTATGGAAACATGCAAGGACTAGCCGACACAACACAGATCAGGCGCAAATAAACAGTAGGGAGCAAAAGATTGCGACTCAGATCGACAACAATCTGGTGAAGTATGTCTTGTTCACAGTGGCCTTGCCAAAAGAACTCGGACTCCAAAATTGGATAGCAATATTTTAGTCCAATCACTGCAAAGATCACTTGTCTTTCTTCCCTCATGTTGATAATACTTTCCTCTTTCTAACGCTGTATACGACAAACAAGAACAACACTTGTTTGCTCAAATACAAATCGGCACTAAAATTATTATGAGGATAAATCGACTAGGTGCCAAAATAATTAAGCAAGACCTGATACTAAAGACAAGAACAAGACCTAGACACAACGAACACAATGACACCGCGAGGGACCAAAATTCAGAAAAGCAAATCTAAAAAGAAAAATTGTGGGGCACAAATGGGGTTGTAGGACAGCGGAATTATTTTTTTGTAGGGCTTTTTTGTGGACTATAGGTAATTGACAAAAACAAATCTAAAGGGATACAAAGGTGTATACCTCACAGCTAACCTGGAATCCTAATACCACTTGATGTAGCACTGGCCCGATCTTCCGAAAGGTAGTGATAAATTTGATTTGGTGGAGACTCGATGTTGACTATCCGACTTCAAATCAGACACAATTCAAACCCTGCAACCGCTACACCTCTGCTCCGTTGGTTATCAACCAAGCACAACTTGATTGACCTCACCGAGAAGGCTTTCCCTGCAAGGGAATCGAAGAACACAAGCAAGAGAACGGTAAAACACGCAATCGGAAATTGCAAGTATGGATGAAGCAAATATAAATATGGGGTTCAAGCTCTCGATTCGAATGGACTAATCGTCACAGGCGAGGAGAAAAAGAACAGGGGCTCTAGATCACTGTAAACGGATTTATCACCACAGTTACAATGAATCAATCTCAGTTTCTCGATGGAAAACTAGAACTAAACAAAACCCAAACCCTAATGTGGTGACGGCTACTGAATCTATGAGGGTTAGGTCATGGAGACCCCCCTGTATGCGCCCCTATGGGCTCCAACACGATACACGGGCCAACGGCTCAAAAGATGGTGGTGCAGCACCGTGATAGATTTTAGATGTCCACTTGTTTCAATGACTCCCATTGACTCCAATTGAATTTTAAGGTGGGACCAGTTCCATTGGAAGCTCCATGAAATTCTGTTTCCATCCATATAAAGAACACCCAAAACGGACACCGTATGTGACCTGGGCGTCATTTTTAGTATGTGCTGCTCCTGAACTCGTAAGACGGGCTCGAACTTGAGTTGTTTTGGTCCTCCACCTCGGGGACTCAAACCGAATTAGCCTCGGACCTCCTTCTTGACTTGGACACCCTTGCTGGCCTCCTTCCCCTCTATACCATATGCCAAACATGATCGTATGCATGGGTGTCATGTCCTCATCAGGGCCCATAGATGTATGGATGAAAGCCCCCGAGTACTTTTTAGTCAAATGTAGCAGTCCTAAGTACTTGTGTAGACATCTCTGACTAGTTTTTGTGCTCTTCGAGTACTACATCGTATTAAGTCTTCAAATGTACTTGAGCATTGCCATGTGTCTAGAATGTGTCAAGCCTCATTTAACTTGATCTGGAATCTTCAATCCTGAATTTTATATGGCAGTGCGCAAATTGCACTCCATATGGAGTAGCCCCCGAGCCTTAGGTTGAATTGAAGAAATAGACTGAGGGTCAATCTTGTAATTTCACATCTCTTTTCCTTAAAACCCAAAGGAAAAACATTTTAGCCAAAGGGCATGTTGCACAAAACCCCGAGCCGTTACACGACTAGTTTGGGTATAAGGGTCAACCATTGGTCAATGTGACCGTTCACCAACAGTAACCTTATCTCTTTCCGAAAAATTTGGAAACCGTCAAGTGATAACTTTGGACATTTAAAAATGGAATATTCCCATTAATCTCGCCTCTGTGTTAACTGTGCCGTGGTTATAAATAACGAAGCAATTCATCCCTTTCGTTTCACCAGTGCCATCTACTCCTTCATCTTCCACACTGTAGCCCTAGCGCCGCCGCTTGCCCGATCCTGAGCCCGAGCGCCGCCATTCCCCCACCGCTTAGCCCCCGAGCACATGCGCAAGAAGATCCTCGTGGCAACACGAATGGGGAAGAAGGTGATGTCTAGCAAGGTGGCGGAGAGAAAGAAGAGGAAGGCAGCAAAGAAGGAGATCCAGTTGCTGGCTCCGAAGTATGGCAAGATGAATCAAATAGCCCCACCAAATCAAGCAGGCACCTGGAAGAAATCCATGCTGAAGGAGGTGGATATCCAGGCTATGGTGACAGCCAATCTTCTTTAGGACCAAGACTTCATCAATTGGAGGGCAGCCTTCGGCAACCCCTGGCCAATGGAGAGCTATGCCCATGAAACGGTAATCTTCATGCACTTTATTAAGCGTGGGTTAGCTTTGCCCACGTCAGACTTCTTCCATAGGTTGTTGGGATATTACAAGTTGGAATTAGTCCATCTCAATCCCAACTCTATTCTGCACATTGCAATTTTTGTGCACCTGTGTGAAGCTATTTTTGGAATCCAGCTGCACTTCCAACTTTTTCGCAAGTTCTTCAAAGTCAAGCCTTTAGTAGCTGCTCCAGCTCAGAGGCTGCTAAAGAGTACGTGATCAAGGCCCGACCATCGGACAAGGTTGGGTCTTCCTCCAGGATTTCTCAGCGTGAAGCTAAAGATGACCTGGAGACCGGATTAGCGCCACCACCAAAGAAGAGGCGCACTATCGCCATGAAGTGTGTGGTGAAGAAGTCACTCACCGCCAAGGACGTCCCTCCTTTGGTAATCACATATGAAGAAGGACAAGATCCTGAGGACCAAGTACTCATAAGTAATTTCCTTACTGCCATGCCTTGTTAATATGACATTGGCAGATTGTAGGTAGTCGGGGAGGACATAGAGGCGGAGAAGACGACTACTGAAGCCGTGCAGCAGGAGCTGCCAGCGATCAAAGGAGGTCATCAACCTTGATGATGACGAAGCGCCTCCCTTCGCTAGGGCCAACACCGTCGTAGCGCAAACAAGTCGTGAGGTGGAGGCAGCGACCAAGGCTGGCGAGAATCAGACTATGATCCAACAAGCCACGTCGAAGAAACCATTGCCCATTGTCAAACCCATGCATCTTGCGAGGGAGCCCTCTTTGAAGATAAAGAGGTCCACAAAGTAAGTACAAGAGTGTCACTCGAGTACCGATTGTGATTTGGCATTGTCTGGTAGTGTGGCTTGATACTTGTCTTTTCTAGGACATCCGCCTGCGTGGACATTGGAGGCCCGAGCCCGAAGTCTGTACCGAATGGCAGCAGCCGCTTGGCCCAAGATCTCGTCCCAGCACACACATTTCCACCACCGGAGGAGCAGCCTGCACCAGAAGTAGCTCCAGCTGTTCTATCCCTTGTTGCTACGCTTATGCATGATGTTATTGCGTCATTGAATGTCACTTTAGTGCCAGCCCCCGAGCTGCCAGTAGCCGAGCCCATCACGGCGACTACTTCTGCTGTGGTGGCCATGTTTGTAGCCCCCGAGCCGGAGGTGGAGACCGTGGCGGCAAAAACGACTACTACTGGTGTCGTGGAGAAGCTTGTAGCCCCCGAGCCAGAAGTAGAGGTTGAAGCTATCGGGGCTCTTCAAGTGTTGGCTGTCATCCCGCCGTCTGAGGTGGGTCCATCGACTAGTCATGCTGTGGTGTCCATCTTGCTGTTTGAAGCGGGTCCGTCGTCGAGCCATGCCCTTGTTCCTCTTGGTGCGCCAATCGCCAAAGAGCACGAGGAACCTTGGATAGTTGAAGGGGTGAACCTAGAGGATATCCAGCTCCTCGCTGATCCTCTGACCACCATAGAGGTAGAGGCCACATTTATGGAGATGCACTGCCGTGTAGGTGAAGACATAATGGTAAGTTTCTCTTTTGCATTTTGTCTTCAACATGAAATCAGTACTCGTTCCTTATCCAAGTAATTGCTCAGTCTTGCAGGATTTGATCAATCGCTCTTGCCAGAAGTCGAAGATGCTCCAAGGCTATGGAGACACTATAATGTGGGCTCAAGTGCTTGAACACGAGCTGACCAAGGAGTGACAGTACTCCTCCCGGCTAGTCATGAAGTATGACAGCCAAGCCGCCGAGTACCGCAACCTCATCCAGAAAGCCGCAAAGAAGAAGGACCGCATCCGGAAGCGCAACAAGATATTGAAGCATCAGTTGGAAGGTAATTTGTCATCTCCTGTTGGTCTTCGAGTACTAATTTGCACTTGATTATCCTGAGTTGCTTTCTTGTGTTGTTCTTGTAGCGCTCAAGAAGGAAAAAGAAGATCTCCAAGGCAACATCACTCATTGGCAAAACTCATACTACAGAGTGACGGAACAACATGACAAGTTATCCACTCTGTACGAGGATCTGGAGCACCGGCTAGAGAAGGAGTGGAAGATGCGCTCCGACGGTGATGTTGATCTAGTAAATACCATAAGGAGTATCCAAGAGCGCGAGGCTGAGTTGGCGGACACCAAGCTTGCTCTTAAGGAGCTAACAGAAGCCGCTAAGCCCATCGCTGATACGGTGGAACCCCCGACAGAAGGTGTGGAGCCCCACCCTTTGGCGGAAGTACTCAAGGAGGTGCCTGTGAAGATCACCGGCTACATCCAGAAGATGGCAGAGTCAGTCTTAAAGCAGTTGTTGGCAATGGTGAAGTCCTTCTACCCACGTGCTGACTTGACTCCAGCTGCGGAGGGGATTGCACAAGACTGCTCTGGTGAGCAGTTTCAACAATACCTGCAAGAGATGGCTCCTGTCGCCAAGGAAGTAGCTAGTCAAATAGACCTTGAGTAGTATGTAAAGACATGAAGTTATTGTAATATAATCATGATATGAAGAAAATGTAAATTATTTAAAATCTTGTTGCAAATTTTATTGCTTGTCGACTTGTTTCAATTCTTTGTTTTAGTGCATCTCCCGAACTACCCTAATAGTTCCTCGTATGGTAGTCGTGAGTGTCTGCGCACATGGCTACTCTTGTGAGCTTATTTAGATACGTGGTGTAGAGTACTTCTAGGATGCGACCCCTTTTACGGAGTGCAGATACTCGGGTATCTGGGTAGTCGAACTCCTTAGGTGAGTAGACTCTTCAGGACCTCATCAGCTAAAGCCTATCTTTGCAACCTCTCTGGGTTGTTCAAATGCTTGTGCTCCCAAAGATCTAGAACTGCAGACTTATTATTACAAGCTGCGATTAGACAACCTTGCCTACACAAGAACTTAGGTAGGATAAATAACTCCCAAATTTCTAACGGTTTCTTTTCTAAAGACCATCGAAGGATAGACTTGTCCAAGGAGCTGACTAGCTCACAATTTTTGTGCAGGCTTGCCTTTGCAAGTTGCTGCTGGACAAGTTTTGTCCATTGAGTTGAATAACTCGAAAATAACTTGTGCAGGCTTGTGATTACAAGCTACCAGTGGATAATTTTGTCCAACAAGATTAATAACTCGAAGATATCTTTTTTCAAACTTGTGACTGCAAGCCGCGAGTTGGGTGATAGTACCCGGAGAGCTGAATAGCTTGGCGAATTTGCTTTTTACAAGTTGCGATCAAGCATAAATAGGTAGTTGTTTTATGATAAAAATAAATCTGCTTTATTAAATTGTAATTGTGGGAACTGAGGCCAATGGCCAATTTACATGAATATGTAAACTATGGGTTGAATCGACATAGGTGCTTGATGTTCCATGAGTTATCGACTTCTTTGCCACAGAGAGTTTGCAGCCTATACGACCAAGGTCTACTGACCTTGGAGATGATGAAAGGACCCTCCCATGGCGAATTCAGCTTGTGCAGGCCCTTGGTGTCCTGGGTACGAAGCTTGAGGACCATATCGCCTGTGTTGAACGAACGTTCTTTGATATTGCGATCATGATAGCGGCGGATTCCTTCAAGGTATCTTGCTAACTGGACGAGTGCTGCACAACAAGTTTCTTCAAGGTTGTCTAAGTCTAGACGTCTTGTTTCTTCTGCCGCACCCTCCTCGTACTAGTCGACTACTGGAGATTTCCACATGACGTCGGCGGGAAGGACAGCTTCTGATCCGTAGACTAGGAAGTAGGGTGAGTACCCTGTAAGCTTGCACGGCTGGGTACGAAGCCCCCACAGGACATTGGGTAACTCTTTGAGCCACTTGCCTCCTTTGGTGTTGCAAATATCATGTAGTCTTTTCTTGAGAGCTTCTAATAACATCCCGTTGGCGCACTCAACCTGACCATTGGCCCACGGATGAGCGATAGGGACGTACCGAATGTCGATCCCACTATTCTCGCTCTACTCACAGAACTCGTGGTTGTTGAAATTTGAGCCCAGATCTGTGATGATGCGATTGGGGAAGCCGTAGCGATGAACAATTTTGTCGAGGAAGTCAAGTACTCTGTCTACCTTGGGGCAGGTTACTAGCTTCACCTCGATCCACTTTGTAAATTTATCGATCGCCACGAGTACTCGGTTGAATCATCTAGGTACTGTAGGTAGTGGGCCAATCATATCTAGCCCCCAGCATGTGAAGGGTCAAGAGGGTAGTATGGTGATCAGCTTGTAGGCAGGAACGTGCTGCTACTTGGCAAAAAAATTGACACCCTTAGCATCGGCGGACTAGTTCTTCGGCGTCAATGAGAGTTGTAGGCCAATAGAATCCTGCCCTGAAAGCCTTGCTCACGATCATTCTTGATGATGCGTGATTGCTACAGATGCCTTTATGGATTTCCTCCAGTATGTCCTTGCCATCTTGCCTTGAGACGCACTTCATGAGTACTCCTAATGATGCGCCTTGTTTGTAGACCTTGTCCCCGACTAGAACGTAGTTCTTGCCTCGTCATGAGACTTGCTCTGCTTCTGTCTTGTCTGGAGGTAACTTGTGCTCCTTGATATAGTCGATGAAGGGGGTTCTCCACTCTATGTCAATCATCATAACCTCCCGATCTGGTGCATCATGGCCTTGATATGTGGTTTATGAAGGCGCCATCTCCACTATGGAAGGCTTGTGTAGTTCATGGATGAAGACCCCAGTTGGAACTTGAGCATGAGTAGATCCAAGCTTGGATAAGATGTCTACGACTACGTTATTGTCACGAGCCACATGATGAAACTCCAGACCAGAGAACTTGTTCTCTAGCTTGCGTACTTCCAGGCAATACGCATCCATGTTGTCCTTGTGGCGATTCCACTCGTCGTTGACTTGATTGATGACTACCAGCAAGTCGCCTAGATCATCAAATGCTTGATTCCCAGCGAAACTGCCAAGCGGGGCCCGTGCAGAAGCACTTCATATTCTACTTCATTGTTCACGCATAAGATTTGCAACACATATTTGAGTTGTTCACCTTTGGGAGAGATTAAAAGTACTCCTACGCCGGCGCCCTCGAGCTTGAAAGATCCATCGAAGTACATGACCCAATGCTCTGGGCGCTCTGCTGGCGTTGTTACTTGATTTTCCCGCCACTCTGCCATAAAATCGACTAGTGCTTGTGACTTGATGGCAGTCCTTGACTTGAATTCCATGGACAATGCTCTGAGTTCTACTACCCACTTGGGGATTCTTCCTGTTGCGTCTTGATTGTGGAGAATTTCTGCCAAGGGGAAGTATGTGTAAAAGAGATGTTGTGTTCCTGCAAGTAGTGTCGCAGCTTCCGTGAGGTAAGTAGTATTGCATATAGCAGTTTTTGAACTGCTGGCTACCTAGCTTTGGAATCTGATAACACCTCGCTGACGAAGTAGACAGGCCTCTATAGTTTATATACATGGCCTAGTCCCGATCTTTCAACCACGATCGCTGTGCTGACAACATTGGTAGTCGCAGCGATGTAGAGCAACAAGTCGTCATTGGGATTTGGCGCTGTGAGGACTGGTGGCTTTGATAGGAAGTCCTTCAACTGTTGAAGTGCTTGATCTACCTCCTCGATCCACTAGAATTTATCTTGCCGCTTGAATAGTTTGAAGAAGGGTAGTCCCCGCTCTCCAAGCCTTGAGATGAACCTGTTGAGGGCCGCCATGCATCCAGTCAGCTTCTTGAAATCCTTGATCTACGATGGAGCGTGCAAATTGGTTATGGCGGAGATCTTCTCAGGGTTGGCCTCAATCCCTCAGTGACTAATGATGAACCCGAGTAGTTTTCCAGAGGGTACACCGAACACGCACTTGGTTGGGTTAAGCTTCCATCGAAACTCTCGCCAGCTCATGAAAGTTTCTTCCAGATCCGCAATCAATTCGTTGGGATTTTTGGTCTTTACAACCACGTCATCCACGTATGCCTCTATGTTGCGATGTAGTTGTTTCTTGAAACACTCTTGGATGGCCCGTTGATAGGTGGCGCTTGCGTTCTTCAACCCAAAGGACATTGTAGTGTAGCAAAATGCTCCGTACGAGGTGATGGACGCAGTTATGATTTGGTCTTTTTCCTTAAGAGCTATCTGGTGGTACCCCGAGTAGCAATCAAGAAAACAGAGTAGAGCGCATCCAGCCGTCGAGTCAGTGACTTGATCAGTCCTAGGGAGCCCGAAAGGATCCTTTAGATAGTGCTTGTTGAGATCTGTGTAGTCAACACACATCCTCCACTCGTTGTTGTTTCTCTATCGCACCAAGACGGGATTGGCCAGCCACTCTGGATGATAGACTTCCTTTATAAAGCCAGCCGCGAGTAGTTTGGCCAACTCCTTTTTGATTGCGTCTCTTCTGTCTTGGGTGAATCGGCGAAGTTGTTGTCATTTTGGCATATCTTTAGGATCCACATTTTGTGAGTGCTCGATCAACTCCCTAGGCACCCCCGGCATATCTAATGGCTTTCATGCAAAGATGTCTCGGTTGGCCCAGAGGAAACTGACAAGCGTGTCTTCCTATTTGGGGTCCAACCCTGAGCCAATCAGGGCTGTCTTGAAGTTATCACCAGTCTCAAGGTCAATGGCTTTGATATCGACTTCACTTGCCGCTTGACCTTGGTTGCGCCTAACTTCTTCTCTGGGATCTCGAGTTCTGTTGGGAACAGTTTCTTGGAGGCAGCGAAGACTTGCATCATCAAATTTGGCACCTGAGTAGTCGTTGCCAGCTCCACAGCTTCTGTGTTGCAATCGTATGATCTCTTCAAGTCTCCACGCAGGAAGAGTACTCCCTTGGGTCCCGGCATCTTGAGTACTAAGCACACATAATGGGAGATGGCCATGAACTTGGCCAAGGTAGGTCTTCTGAGGATAGTGTGATATGATGTTTGAAAATTTTCTACCTCAAGCTGGATGTACTCTGTCCGGTAGTGATCTTTGATCTGAAGGTAACTGGCAAAACTATCTAACCAAGGGGTACAGCCGGTTGCCTGGGACAATCCCGTAGAATGGCGAGTTCGTCGGGGTGAGCATATCCGTTACGTCGAGGTCCATCTTCCTCAAAGTCTTGGCGAAGAGTAGGTTGAGACCATTGTCACCATCAATGAGTACTTTTATGAGTTTGGAGCCTGCGACTACTAGGTCAAGGATGAGAGGGTAGTGTCCAGGGTCTGAGAAACTAGTCAACTGATCCTACCTAGAGAAGGTGATTGGTATCTCGAACCACTTGAGGAACATAGGTGTTGCTGGTTCAATGGACATAATCTCCCGGAGGGCCTGTTTCTAGGACCGCTTTGTTGCAGTACTCGATGTGCCGTCGAAGATGATGTTGACGGTGTTGGACGAGTTCTGGAATTTTCCGTTGTCACCATCGTCTTTGTCTTCTCTGACCTTGTCCTTGTCCTTTGCTCCAGAAGGTTCCAGCAAATCTTTCATGACTCTGTGTAGACTATAGCAATCCATCGCCACTACAAGGTTTTGTCACTAGCGCAACGGCACAAAATCGTTGCAATAGGGGTCATTTCATTGCAATAGGGGTCTATTGCAATGATTTTGTGTCGTGGCGCTAAAAATCATGTCGTCGTGTAAAAGTGCGTTGCAATATGCTATTACAACGACACAGGCAGCTGTCGCAATAAGGTTGCGTTATTGCGACGACGTGTGTCATTGCAATAAGTGGATATTACAATGCCCATTGTCGTTGCAATAGTGGCTATTGCAACGGTAGGTGTCGTTGCTATAGAGGCTATTGCAACAACATTGCGCTGTTGCAAATAAGCGATAATGCAACGCAAGGATGTTGTTGCAATACAAGACCTATGCTATTGCAATATGCTAACAGGCTATCTCAACGAAATACTAGTCGTGACTATATGCGTCAACCATATCCCAATGAAATATGGATTGTCGCTATATGCTCAATAGATATCGCAACAACGAGAAGCGTCGTAATATGCTTCAACCATATCGCAATGAAATATATCGTGGTTATATGCGTACAGGGTATTGCAACACAATACGGGTCGTGTTATATGCTCAATGGATATAGCAACGACGTGAAATCGTCGTTATATGCCCATATATCACAATCATCATTTCAACCCAAAATACATATAATATTATATCAACCCATCAACTAAAAATAACATCCAAGTACATTAAAAAACAGTTTGACTCCTATCCAAAATAGCCAATCAATGTCACTGAAATAGTATATGGGAACTAATAAAATGGTTCGAAATCATATATAAATCTAACCGATTTCTGTCAAACAATGTGCTGGCAACACTATGCACAGGCATACACCAGTGCCTTCAGGTTCATAAACACGGTCTTCAGTAGTCAAGGAGTGGACCATCATTGACACTACCCTATTCGTCCTCAGCTCTGGTTCCAGATTTACCTGCATAAACTGAAAGACTTCATTTTCTTAGTAGGCAGGACTAGCAAAATGTACCTTAGATACACATACACACATAAGAATAATATTCTGAGGTATACATTTTCAGTTTTTTTTCAAGACAAGAAAGAAACTGTCACAATTTAACTACAACAAAGTATTGCTGCTACAGTTGAAAAGATGTTCAGAAGAATATCAAAGATGTATACATTCAGGAAAATGTTGGTTTGGTATATCTGAATTTAGCTGCTTCATTGACAATCTGCAACAAAAGTTGTATGAATTAGGTTTATCAAACAAAAATATGCTCAAAGCACAAAGCACCTAACAGGGATAATTCAAACTATTAAGAAGTATATACTGTTATGCACTCTAACTTAGCCAACAAAGTGCAGCCTATGCTTCCAAGTGCACATCATTCATAACTAACAATGTTTGAACATATATTTCCAAAAGTAAGGATACAACAGCATAATCCCTGTTCAAAACAAGTGAGACAACACTTCTACGAATATTTGAGTGATCAAATAGAGCTGCAAAAAAATTGTAGAAAAAAAGGAAGAGCCAGCAGACTTGACATCGATGACTCTCCATCACTGCAAGTTCTTTTTTTCTTTATTGAGAAAACACCTCTCTTCCCCTTACTTGCTAACATCTTTCTAGCACTGATAAAGACTAAAGGTCAACTCTAGGTTACAATGACCAGCAGGAAATTGGATGACAGAACATAACAAAACACCTTAACATGCAGAGAATATAATCACAGATCCACATGCAAGAGCTAGTGGATGAAAAATTTATCCAAAAATGATATCAATCAAGATTCACCATTGCAGAATCTCTTAAATAGTTAAGCAATTTGTTGTGTTGTGAATTTGCAGTGCTACATATACATGCATTATGCATAAAACTTCCTAAAAATAGCCAGTGGAAAGGTTATCGGTGAATATGTGTACAAGACCCAACTAACCTTCTTGTGTATATGTAATAACAACAATAAGATGTGCATAAACTTGTAATTGAATGGATTATATTGGATAAGTTATCATTCTGAAATTTAAGGTGGAGGTAGAAAACCATGTGCACATAGCAAGTAAATCACTCATTCAGCTCAACCCATCAAACAAGCAACAATGGTGAACATTGCCTAGGATAACCGCAGCAGCTTTGCTTCACTTTTTGGTATCTTTAAAATTATAAAAGATATGACAGTAAGAAAATACACCTTAAAAAATTAAGGGAGAAATCTTAGAACTGTGTTCAGATCCTTTATTTTTAGTATAATCCAAAGAGGGGTAAAACTGCAGTTGAATGTGAAGTACAGAATCTGTCTGAAATTTTGGGCAGCAGCATAAAAAAATCTATATCTCCCAAATCCCTTGTCCAAAAATTCTAAAATTTTGTCAGGATATACGTCTCTAAGGAACCTACAACTTTGTTATTATAGGTTTCCACGAATTCCATCCTTAAGATCATCTAATACATCTCTGAACATCTGCAGTTAACCATCTGGACATTCAGAAACAGCGTCCAAACAATATTCCATAACCAAAAGTATACTCCACAAAACCATGCGAAAATTTGACAGCAGTTAGATCTCATAATCTTCCACAACTTTTGTATGATCCACGTTTGGAGGAAAAATCATTTAGGTTGCCAAAACTACAAGGACAGCAGCACTGCCCGAGCTACAGGACAGCACACCTTAGATCGACCTTCAAACCGTGTTTTCCCCAATAAATCCACTAATCCTCAGGACCAAGAACCTTCTAAAAACATCAATTAGCAGATCTAAAGTGGATTCACCTCACCTTGGTCGTTCCCCAAACCCTAGGGCAGCAGGAAGATATGGGGAAAGGATCGATCTACATGGAAGATGCACCTTTCTTGCTCCTCTTGTTGTCCTCGATCCGTTTTTCTAGTTCCCCGCAAGGGTTTGCTGCTGTAAAGAGGGGATTTAGGGAAGGGAAACCATGGGAGTGCAGGGGAGGAGGAAGAAACGTGAGAAGGAAGAGAGGACCGGTCTGGATGAGATGGGAGGGGGGCAACGGGCCAGAGAAAGCTCTCCGGAGCCGGAGATCTCGTCAGGACATGGCTCCACGGACACCGCGGCGGCCTGGGGCTCCGGGAGGAGGAGGAGCGTGGCGTGGAGGGCGTTGATGTGGGCGAGGCCAGAGGAGGGCAACAAGGTGGCGGTGGGGTTAAAGGCTACTGGGAGAAGCCTGGGAGGGGGAGGGAGGAGCCCGGGCGACTAATGAGCGGCGGAGGATGGTGGATCTGCGGGGAGGAGGGCTCATGCAGCGTGTCTACGGAAGGGAGTGACGACAGGGAGAGGGAGGCGGGGAGAGGCGGAGGTGGGGAGGGAGGCGCCCGGATCTGAGGGAGGGTGAGGGAGGCATCTGGGAGGAGGAGGCCATGGGAGAAGTGGAGCTAGGGCGGTTGGGGAACGGCGTGGCGGGGAGAAGGCCGGCCGCAGGAGGAGGAGATCTGGGCGGAGGAGGCGAGGTGGGCGGGCGCGTGAGAGAAGGAGGGGGGCTGCGGCTGGAGGTGGAGGTGTGGGAGAGGCGAGTTAGCGTTTGTGGGGGTGGTCAGCTGATTTTATATCGTATGAGTGCGATCAAAATCATTGGATCGACGATAGACGGCCAAAAATAGTTGGGCCATTTGGGCCAAAATGGGCTTGATTCATTCCTTCTCTGCTTAATGTTTTTCTTTTTCTTTTTCATTTTATTACACTATCGTAAAGTAACACACAAATAAAATTACCTTAAATACACTAATATATTTTTAAAATGTATTAAACAACATCTAAGTTGTCATGTAGGAGTTTTATTAATTGTTTAATAGAATTACTATTTTCTATCATTTAAATGAATTTCTACACGCTTATCAAAAATAATTCTAAGTTGAACTATGTGTACCTCCAATAAGATTTAAAAAAATGCAAAAAATTACATTTAGACTTGTATGTTCAATTCTATCCCATATCTTGGAGATAGAAGAAACAATCAATTGTCTTCTAGGGACAATTCAAACTTCTATCTCCAAATTACTACATAATAATTACAATAATATCTAAATTTGTTCAGAAAATTCTACAAATCTACATGACAACATATTTTGGGTCTATAAGCTTGACATAAAAGTTTCATAAGATTTCACAAAAATTGGAGTGTACGGTGTTCATAAAATTGATATACCTCTGACATTGTTTGACACAACTCAAGTCAAACTTTGTGATTTGAATACCTCATAATATGTTTGAACTCGTATGCACCTCAAAATTGAACACAACCTTATGATAACCATAACATTGGAAAATATCAAATTACATTAGAAATTATTATGCAAAAACATGTTTTTTTCTATTCTCTATTTAGTTGGAAGAAAACATGTCAAATAAAAAAATTCAAGAAATAGCAATTAACATACAAATAAACACCACTAAAGAAAATATGGTGATTTTAGAAAAAATTAGAAAAAAACCTCATCAAATTTGGATAATGTATGATGGATAAATACCAGCTAAAAATTTTGATTCTAGATTAAAAAGAGAAAGATCAACTATTCATGTGTTCTTTAATCCAAATCAGTTGATCAGTATCGTATTGTATAAAAAGCTCTTGTGCTATGACAAAGCCCACCTGAGCTAGTAGCCCAATGGTAAGGTATGTGTGGTTTGTGTCTGAGGTCATGGGTTCGATTCCCTTGGCCCTCACTATTTTTTTGCCCAATTTACGTGGCCTCACTATTTTTTTGCCCTATTTACGTGGCCTGGCTGCTTGCTGGTCCGGCGCAGGGAGGAAGCGGGCCGAGCAAGAATGGCGTAGGCAACGGAAGTGGGCCGAGCGGAGCTGGGTTCTCGCTGCTCTTCCGGGCCGAGCGGAGCTGGGTTCTCGCTGCTGGGCTGAGAGAGATTTGTTAAGTAGAAATAATGCAACTATCTAGCACAAATGGTGTAGTGGTGTGGTGGTAATGCTAGTACTGCTTGAGACTCATGGTGCTAGGTTCGAATCCCTTTTCCCGGATCCAGTGGCACGGCAGCCGGGGCGTGGCGCAGCCTCGAGGAGTGGTGACTAGGCCAGTGTGGCCCGAATCCGGAGCAGATCAGAGCAGCGCGGCGCGAATCTGGAGGCGCGGCGGCCAGGGCTGCACGGATCCAGAGGCGCGATGGTCGGGGCTGTGCAGCCATGACGACAGGCCGCGCCTCCACCTCCGCTCACGAAGTAAACTTTGCAACTCCAAATTACACAAAAGAAAATATCTCCGTCTTCTCCAAGTATATTGACTGGAGCAACAACTCCATCACCAATGTAGGCGTCATCAGAATCATCTTTGTCTTCTGGTATTTCCGCATGATCCGGTTCAGGCTTGGGCACCACCTTTTGAAGTACAGATGCATCACCAGATAACCCTTGCACGTGTTGCCTAATCCAGTTTGTCAAAGCCTCCTGATGGTCCTCAACATTCATTTATTCCACTCCTGTGATAACCAAGTCCACATTTGTATCACCAACACTGTCCTCTACTTCCGGCATGGCAAACAGGGTCCTAGGTTTCATTTTGAGGACACTGCACCATTTAGTTCCTTTCTTCCCGCCTTTCATGTAACACACTTGCTCCACTTGTGTTGCCAGGATGTATGGATCATCTGAGTAGCGAAACTGAGTGGTATCAATATCGATAATCCCAAATTTATCTTTACTGTACCCTCTGGATTTGCTTTTATTTGGTGCAGGAACATCATACCAATCACACTCGAACAATGTGACTTCATGCTGTTTAGCAAAATAAAGGGTGATGATTTTTTTAATCACTCCATACCATTCCATGCCATCACTGCACTTGACGACAACACCATTGTTCTGTGTTGACGACAACACCACTGTTCTGTGTTGATAGACTTTTCTCCATTGTTCTGCCTCCCAAGCAATATGAACATGTAAGTGCATCATAATATCAAAAATGTTGGAGGGAATATCATCTCAAGCCTCTCAGCTCGTGAAAAAAGCGGAGGAGAAGCGGAGGAGATGAGTCGTGCGAAGAAGAAGGGGAGGCGACGCTAGGACCACATAGACCAGGATTAGGCCTCTCAGCTCGTGAAAGAAAGCCCTGCCATATGTGTGGGCCAAAATAAAGGCCCACCAACATAACCAAGCTAGCGGCACCCACAAACTCATCTATTGCAACCATGCGTTCCCCTATATTGCAACGACTATATATTATTGCAATAGCACCTACTGTATAGCAACGGTTTCAGTATTTGTTGCTATAACCAAGATTTCTTTTGCAACAATACCATTTTCGTTGCTATATCTAATACTAGTTGCAGCAATTCATATTAGTGTTGCAATATCTAAGACTCATTTGCAACATTTTCTATTTTCGTTGCAATAACCAAGATTTCTTTTGCAACCACACCATTTTCGTTGTAATAACCAAGATATCTTTTGCAACAACACCGAGTTCGTTGCTATATCTAAGACTCTTTTGCAACGCACGATAGTACTTATCGCAACGTATTATAATCGTTGCAATATGGACAACTAATTGCCACCACTATAAAATAGCGTGGCAATACGTCGCCGCAATTACAACCAACAAATATTCGTTGCGATATAGCGTGCTTATTGCAACGACTAAGTTGTTGTCGCAACGCTACACAAATGGTGGCAATATGACACCCCTGTTGCAACCAAAACGGACTATTGTCGTAATAACCCCTAAGTATTGCAACGAAAATCGCCTGTTGCAAAAAAAATGGTCGCATTAGTGACAAAACCTTGTAGTGCGCAGAGCACTTATGGTGTGGGTGCCACAGGCACTGCTTCTTCAGGAGCTCATTGAATGGAGTCCTTCTTGATTCCTGCCACCTTTCTTGGAAGACTGGGACATTGCCGCAACAGTATTATCTAGCTTCCTCTTGCGATTTTGACCACCCGAGTAGTTGCCTCAGTTGTCATTGTTGGGACGATCGCTACGAATCTTGTCATTGCATTGGCCATTATTCTAATTGTTATTGTTCTGACCTCTGTTGCGAGTAGACTCGAACCTCTCGATCTTCCTATCTTCTTCATCCGCCTAGGCTTGTATCATGATCTTGAGAGACTTGATATCTTCCGGGCATCACCTGCCAAAATCTTGAATATTCAGCAGTCATAGACACTGTTCTGGAAGCAATCTATGACGTCGCATTCCATGATATCCACGATAGTGGCCTTATTATTGAAGAAATGGCGTAGATAACTGCGCAGGGTCTCTCCTTGTTGCTGCTTGACTTGGGATAAGTCGATCCTGTTGCTAGGATGCTGCATTGCTCCTGCGAAGTTGCTTGTGAACGCCGCCTTAAGGTGCTTCCACGTGTCAATGGAATTCTTCTCTAGTGACTCGAGCCATGTGATTGGCCCTACCTCCATGCAGATGGGGAAGTAGATGACCTTAGTGTCGTCTTTCCTCCCACCGCCTGAACTAACAACGAGTAGCACTGCAACCATTGGACTGGGTCCTACTTGCCATCGTACTTGGTGATACCCGAAGGTTTAAACTTGTAGGGTAGAAATGTCTTTCGTACTCATTTTGAGAAAGCGGGGAACCCGTCAAAATCCTCAGGTACTCGAATCCTCTCCTAGGTACTCAACTTCTTGCTCGCGCTCACGGCGACGCCCTTCAATGATTGTTCGGGAGTCGCGACTGTTGTTGATCTTCTGATGAAGGTCATGTATTGGGGGTTTAGGCTCTAGGTGGGGCCTACGATGCCACGGCCTCCTGAGGGCCCTACTAGACTACCCTCTGCCCCGGTTGGCTTGGTCTGGCACCCTCAATTCTGGCACCCTTGATTCTAGCACCTTCGTTTCAACTCGGTCTAACGCCTTCATTGCGACTTGGCTGCCTAAGGCTACCGCCATGATGGGATGAGGTGTGTCGAACCGAATGTATCGAGCTTTGCTGATCAAGTTGCTCATATGCGCATTCCGCCAGCTGAGCTAGTTGCCTGGTGTACTTGGTTTGTGGCATTGCCCGAGTAATCAGGTCAATGGATGCGATGGTGGCGAGAGAAGTATGATGTTGACGCGACTGAACTGCTTCAAACGCATGATCCAAGTTTATGATCGGTAGGTCAGCTGCAAGGCACAACAACGCTCTACTCTTGTTGCATTTCTTACTCGCCGTCGATTCTTTTGAGCTTTGGTCTCTTCTCCTTCTACGTTGGCGGTAAGCTCATCCTTTTCCGGTGGTTCTTCACCGTCACCTTCTTGTGTGGTCAAGAGGGCGAAAAGTTCCCCCTCTAGAGAAAAACTACCCGAACTTGATGTGATGATCTCTGTGGGGTCATCTTCTTCGTAGATGTTCCCTTCTGGTACGGGAGGGTGTCAAGGTAGGTGTTGACGCAAAATCCTAGCGGTGGTGGACCCTGCATCAGCACATGAGGACTTGGAAGATCTGCTTAACTCCAGTGTAGAATCCAAATCGGCGCGCGTGGTGTGCGCGGGTGTGCCAGTCAGTTTGACCATTCAACTGACAAGGAGAAGATGATCCTTCTAAAGTTTGAGGCAACCGACTGATCATGCCGATGTGATCCTGACACCAGTGGTAATAATGATGCAGCAAAATAAAGCGTGGTGAATAAATGTATCGGCTATGAAGCCGATTCTAGTATCTTGATGAATGTGGGTGTCTCATCGGCTATCCAAACCGATTCACCATAAAATAGCAAAAACCATCGGCTAGAAAGCCGATAGGAAATAGAGCGTCGTCGAGCTCTCACTCCACCATAGCCAGAGCCACAAGCTAATGAGATTCAAACTAACATCGCTACTAATAGCTCTAGGTGAAACCACAGCGATATGCCCGGTAGTTGCAGCCTAGAAACACTCAGCAGAACATCAAATTAAACCTCGCCAACCGCTGAATCCAATCACAATGGAACTCAATTCCAATAGCACTCGAGGGATAACCAAGATTAAGATGCAATAGGCTATTAAGTGATCTATCATCTACGATGATACGATCTAGAGCTAATTAAAGCAAACTAGACGGCAAGACGATAGAACATATAAATATCAGCCTATACAAGCTTAATTAAGGCAGGATATCTGGTGAATACCGTAGATCGATACAAAAGCGATGCGCCGTAAGTCAAAGATCCAAGATACTCGATAACTGGTAGATGAAACTAGACGAAACCACAGCGATATGCCCAGTAGTTAAAGTCTAGTACACCTGATGACGGGAACTTGCAGCTTGCCGGAGATCGAAGTCGATGCAGCCCAGCTTGCTAGAAGTAACTCATCGAGAAGCTACGTTACTCCTACTCTTAGGGCAATAGCGTGAAGCCAGATGCGTAAAGGTAAATATGTTGTATTGATTGTTAGATCTCTATTACAATGATTGGAGGTACATATTTATACTCTGAACTAATGACTCCTAGAAGGAACCATATCAAACTTGCCTAATACTAAATATCTATTAAAAAGAAAATATTAAGATACATGAACTCTAATTTCCTTTCTGTAGAATCCGTCTCGATGAAGCTTTCATCCTGCGTTGCCATTTTCTTGGTTTCCTTCTCCTTTGAATCTGCTTCGGCTAAGGCACTTAGATTAGGAAATTTTTTATTTCCAATAGTCCTAAATACCATCACGTACGTGGTTACGGCCGATCTTTTTCCTTTTTCTTTAATATCTGACCGCAACAACCAAATCAACGTCCAATGCTTGCACGTCTTTTCCTCAAACGCTATGTATTCAGGTTACAGATAAAGCTGTTGCTTCCTTGCGCATGTACACATGCATGCAAAATAGCTCTGGTGTCACGCATATATCATGTGACTCCCGTAGACATATATCAGTAGCCGATTCTCTCGTCGTAACACATGGGCGTACGAGTCGGCCGATGTATACTGGTAGCCAATGATTTTTCCTTACTCGGGATTTTATCAATCCGGCCACCATGCAGTCTAATGTAATTTTCCAATATCTCCTGTCAGCTGAATCCTCCTATCCAGCACCAGCACCTCTGCTTCCTTTTGAGGTCAATTTTGACGCGTGTTAAAAAACAGTGTCAACATAAGCCCTCCAATTCGGAGTATGAATATTCATGCTTCGAACTTTGTAAGCTCGACATCTTGGATCTTCCAACCGACATTTGATTGCCCCATGGACCCGACACCTTGATTTTTTTTGGAGCTGCCCTTTCATAGCTGATGCTTTTCTTCAAGTTTCTTACTAGAATCATAGCCAACTTTATTTCGTATTCCCTGACGGACGAAGACCGTAGCGGACGCGTCCCGTGATCCTGAGGCCTCGCTGCTCAAAAATAACCATCGGCTACAGCGTAGCTAGACTATCGGCTTCACTGCAACAGAACTATCGGCTTTGTATGCCTCTCGGCTGACGCCTGAACTGGGATCTTTTCCCTTTTCCAACCCAGATGCACGGATCCTTGCAATACATTGCCTCCAAGCTTTTGTTGTCAGGCAACAAGACGTGACTCGTTATCCTTGGTAAGAGCAGGTGGCTTCATGTTGGGCTAGTAGACAAATCTGTCTTGTGTAGTTAATGTAATCACCAAGCCCTGTTGTGCACCTGATAATGGAATCTCCTCATCCGGATCCGAGTAATAGTCGAGGTCCTCGATCAAATCCGAGTTGGATTGAGATCTGGACAGGGTAGCCTGGTAGGCCACACTCGAGTTTTGGAGTCTGAACGGAAATCGGCTTGAATTGTAGACCGATTTGCACGATGGCTTAAGCGCCAACTCGTGGGAACCAATTTGACTAGTGGGAGAAGTCAAGTTGTACTCGGACTAGTCCCCTGAGCCTCGGAATAAGTCGAAAACTTCGTTGAATTTCTTGACGAAATCCTCCAAAGCTTAGCGATGAAGGTTGATGTCGTACTGCTTCTCCTCCAGGGCCAGCGCAATCACTACGGGAAACATAAACATTGCCGAGTGCCAGGGGCACTCGGCGAAGGGCTAAAAACACTCGGCGAACCGTTTGCCGAGTGTAACACTCGGCAAACGGCACACAGCAAATTTTGAGTCGGCAAACACGGATTTGCCGAGTGTTTTGTGTCGCGCACTCGGCAAAGTCTTTGCCGAGTGGCCAGAAAACACTCGGCAACATTTTTTGTGAAAAATTAAAAAAAAACAACCTCCGGCCAGCCACCACCACCGGCCGGCCACCACGCACCGCCGCCGCCTTGACCCGCCGCCGCCGCCTCGACCCGCCGCCGCCGCCGCCGCCGCCCCGCAGCCGGGGAAGAAAGGAGGGCGCCAGATCTGCCGCGGCATACCTGGGGCACGGACGTTGATGGCGTAGTTGAACTCGAAGACGTGGTCGCCGCCGCCCCGCAGCCAGATCCGCCGCCGCCACCCCGCGTCCAGATCCGCCGCCGCCGCCACCCCGCGGCCGGTGAAGAAGGGAGGACGCCAGATCTGGCCGGGGAAGAAAGGGGAGCTAGGGGCGC